>NW_028270148.1:24106661-24469995 GCF_037043375.1 Chiloscyllium plagiosum | reverse complement strand
GTTTGTACCAAAATGCAAGGCTTCGTATTTATCTAGATTGAACTCCATTTGGCAGTTTTCAGCCAATTTACCCATTTGATCAGGATCATTTCATCACTATCTACTGTGCCACCAATTTTGGTGTTGTTTGCAAATTTACTAATCATGCCTACTATATTCTCATAGAAATCATTTAAATGGCAAACAAAAGAGGACCCAGACCGATCCCTGTGGAATACTTGTGGTGCCAGGCCTACAGTCTGAAAAGCAACCCTCCAGGATCACACTGCCTCCTGCCATTAAGCCAATTATGTATCAAATTGGCAAGCTCGCCCTGAATCCCATATGGCCTAAGTTTACTAAATAGTCTACCACATGGAACCTTGTCAAAGGCTTTACTAATGTCCAAGTAAATAATGTCAACGGCTCTGCCCTCATCGATCTTTTTGGTAATTTCCTCAAATAAAATTCAATCAAGTTTCCTCGCACAAAACCATGCTGACTATTCTTAGTCAATTTTTGCCCCTCTAATTGTCTATAAATCCTATCTTTTAAAATCACCTCCAACAACTTACCCACAACCGAAGTCAGATTCAGGTCCATAATTCCCTGCATCATCCTTGCAACCCTTCCTAAACAAAGGTACAACATTAGCCACTTCCCAGTTATCAGGCATCTCACGCAAGGTTATAGATGGTGCAAATATTTCTGCAAAGGTCTCTCAATTTCCTCCTTTGCTTCCCACAGCATCTGGGATACATTGCATTAATTCATGGAGATTTAACCACCTTTTATATTCTCTAAGATCTCCAGAGCTTTCTCTTCTGTGATGTGAACTGTTTTCAAAACGTCAGTGCTCATTTCCCTGAATTCTCTAGCCTCCATTTCTTTCTCTACAGTAAAAGCTCGTGAAATATTCATTTAGTATCTCTCCCGTCTCCTGGGGTTCATACGAAGGCGATCTCCTTGATCCTTAAGGGGCCCTACGTCCTCTCTAGTTGCCCCCTCTTACTCATAATGCACGTGTAGAATCTCTTTGGATTATCTTTAAACTTACATGTCAATGGTATCTCGTATTCCCTTTTTGCTTTCCTGATGTCTTTCTCAAGAATGCCCCTGCACTCTTCACAGTGATTGAGATTCAATTGAACCAGTTGTCTGTATCTAAAATAAGATTCTCTTTTATTCTTGACGAGAACCTCAATGTCTTTATTCGCCAGAGTTCCTTAATCTTACCAGCCTTACCCTTCGCTCTGACAGGAACATATTACCTGTAAACCCTTATCATCACACTCTTGAAAGCCTCTCACTTGTCAGACATCCTTTTGTCTGCGAGCAGTCTACTCCAGTCAACTTTTGAAAGTTCTTGTCTCGTACCATTAAAATTTGCCTTACTCCAATTAAGAACTTTAACTTTTATGGAAGGAAATCAGAATTGCAAATCCAATTGCAGGTGTAGTGGACAGCAAAGGGGGTTACCTCTGATTACTACGGGTTCTTGATTGGATGGGCCAATGAGCCGAGGAGTGTCAGATGGAGTTTAATTTAGGTAAATGTGAGGTGCTGCATTTTTGAAAGGCAAATCAGCGCAAGACTTATACACTTAATAGTAAGGTCCTGGGGTGTGTTGCTGATCAAAGAGATCTTGGAGTGCAGGTTCATAATTCCTTGAAAGTAGAGTCGCACGTAGATAGGACAGTGAAGAAGGGCTTATGCCCGAAACGTCGATTCTCCTGCTCCTTGGATGCTGCCTGACCTGCTGCGCTTTTCCAGCAACACATTTTTCAGCTCTGATCTCCAGCATCTGCAGTCCTCACTTTCTCCCAGTGAAGAAGACGTTTGGTATGCTTTTCTTTATTGGTCAGAGCATCAAGTACAGGGGTTGGGAGGTCATGTTGCAGCTGTTCAGTACATCGGTTCGGTAACTCTTGAATATTGCGGGCAATTCTGGTCTCTTGTGAAACTTGAAAGGATTCAGAAAAGATTTACAAGGATGTTGCCAGTGTTGGGAGGTTTGAGCTATAGGGAGAGGCTGAATATGCTGGGGCTGTTTTCCCTGGACCACCGGGGGCTGAGAAGTGACCTTTATTGAGGTTTGTATGATCATGTGGGGCTTGGATAAGGCATGGGGTGAGTGGAGAAAGATTTAAAACGGGCCTAAGGAGCAACCTTTTCATGCAGAGGGTGGTGCATTTATGGAATGAGCTGCCAGAGGAAGTGGTGGGGGCTGGTACAATTATAGCATTTAAAAGGCATTTGGATGGGTATATGAATAGGAAGGGTTTAGAGGGATATGGGCCAAGTGCTGACAAATGGGACTAGATTAATTTGAGATACCTGGTCCGCATGGATGAGTTGGACTGAACGGTCTGTTTCCATGCTGTACATCTCTGATTCTGACTCAGTCCTGATTGATGTTTGACTTTGCCAGTTTCCGATCACAGATTCAGCATGACCTGAATGTTTCCAGCAATTTGGATCATCGCTGAAATAGGAACAAAATAGACTTTTGGGTGAATTTCAGTTGGCCTTTTTAGTTTCTCAAGTAGTTGTTCAAATTGGCAGTGTGTTTGTCAGCAGCAGTTAATGTAAACATGTTACTTAAACTAGGCAAATATTCATTTTGGCATATTGTTGCTTCACTTTATACTGCCAACGTCTCCTGTTTGGCTTAGTATTTTCCCCCTTTTACACACCATTTAACCTTTTAATTTGTAATTAAATTGAGAACTTGGGAAATATCTGCATTATCAAATTTTGTCCACCGTTTTAAAGAAACTGGTTTATGGGGATAAAAGGCATAGAATAGGAGTCGGCCGTTTAGCCCTTGAAACAAGGTCTGTCATTTGATGAGGTCATGGCTGATTTGATTGTGGTCTCAACTCCACTTTCCTATCTGGCACGTGCACACACACACGCTCTTGCTGCCCTTGTCTCTCAAAACTATCCAACTCAGCCTTGAGTAATTCAATGACCTTGACTCTATTGCTTTCTGGGAAAGAGTTGCAAGTTTAATGTCTCTCTGAAGGATACTATTACTCATGTTCTTAACAGGAAGTCATTTTAAGTCATTTTGTTTTTGAAAATGAATAGAGTCTCCCTACACCCTCATGGGGTGTACTCAGTCACAGTGCTCTTTATGATCTTGTGTTTCAATAATATCATCTTTCTTCTAAACTCCAATGCATATAAACCCAACCCGTTCATCAGTTCCGCATAACCCAAAAATGAGTTACAAACCTTTTCTGAACTGTTTCTACCAAATTTGTATCTAGATTGCTAATATCCTTTAGGGAAGGAAATTCTTACCTGTTCTGGCCAGTGACACCCACATCCCATGAACAAAAGAACATCATCTTTTAAATAAAGAAACTTAAGTACTCCAGATTTGGCTCACTACAGCTGCAGTGAAATTTGAGTAATTTTAAATTTGTCCCTTTGCAACAAACAGCACTATTGCATTTGCCTTCCTGATTACATGTTACACCCTCAAATGAACGTTTTGTAATCCATGTGCTAGAATATTCTGATCCATCTATACCACAGAATTCTGAAATCTCTCTCCATTTAAATGCTGTACTGCTTTTCTATTCTTTCTGCTTAAGTGGATGCATTGTCATTTTCCCACATTATACTAAATCCATTACATTTTTGCCTGCTCACTTAACATGTTAAGCATTATGCCATGATCTTGCGTTTTTTTTGCATTCTGTAATGTGCCATCTTACCAAATGTATTTGCAAGGTTTGTGAAGGTTTGTAGGTCAGGTTGAGGTTTAGGATGGAGGTTTGCTCGCTGAGCTGTAGGTTTGATATCCAGACGTTTCATTACCCGGCTAGGTAATATCATCAGTGGCGACCTCCAAGTGAAGCGAAGCTGTTGTCTCCTGCATTCTATTTATATCTTTCTCCTGGATGGGGTTCCTGGGGTTTGTGGTGATGTCATTTCCTGTTCGTTTTCTGAGGGGTTGATAGATGCATCTAGATCTATGTGTCAACAACATCCTCACAGGCATAAAGTTCACCAAGGAGGAAGAAACCGACAACAAACTCGCATTCCTAGACGTCACAGTCGAAAGAAAGGACAACGGAGAACTACAAACCTGCATATACAGAAAACCGACAAGCACTGACCAAATACTTAACTACACCAGCAACCATCCCAACACACACAAACGAAGCTGTATCAGAACACTATTCCAACGAGCCACCACACACTGCAGCACAGACGAACTTCGGAAAACAGAGGAGAACCACCTATACAACGTATTCAAGAAGAACGGATACTCAAATAATACAGTGCACAGATTCCTCAAGGACAAACCACAACAAGCAGACCAAACACAGCATGAAACCCTAACCACCTTACCATACATCAAAGAAGTTTCAGAAAGACAGCCAGACTACTAAGACCCCTTGGAATCCTAGTAGCACACAAACCCACCAACACTCTCAAACAAAAACTAACAAACTTAAAAGACCCAGTACAACCCATGGACAAAACCAAAATCATCTACAAAATTCCATGCGAGGACTGCCACAAACACTACATAGGACAAACAGGAAGAAAGTTAGCCACCAGGATACACGAACACCAGCTAGACACAAAAAGACACCACCCTCTCTCCCTCGTAGCCCTACACATGGATGAAAAAAAACATCATTTCGACTGGGACAACACATCTATCCTGGGACAGGCTAAGCAAAGACATGCCAGAGAATTCCTAGAGGCCTGGCACTCCAATCACAACGCCATAAATAAACACATAGATCTAGATGCCATCTATCAACCCCGCAGAAAATGAACAGGAAATGACTTCACCACAAACCCCAGGAAAACCCATCCAGGAGAAAGATATAAATAGAAAGCAGGAGACAACAGCTTTGCTTCACTTGGAGGTCGCCACTGATGATGTTACCTTGCCAGGTAATGAAACGTCTGGATATCAAACCTACAGCTTAGCGAGCAAACCTACACCCTATCAAATGTATTTTTAGAAGTGCAGGTGGTTTTAACCATATGGCCTTTTCCTTTTTCAAAGAACTGTAATAAATTAGTCAAATATGATTTTTCTTTCACATTTTGACTTTACCTGATCGAATCATGATTTTTTAAGTGTCTTTCTATAAACTTTTTTATGGACTTTAGCAGTTTCCCTTTGACTGATGTTAAGCTAATTAACATAGTTTTACAGTTTGTCCCCACCTGTGTTGCTGTTTTCCAATTATCTAGGAATTTGTTAGTTCATACAACTTATTTTAATGAACCTGGTCAGTCACTCTATGAAATTGAACTAACCCTACATCAGCGTGCAGACCATTTTTCTCTTAATGCTGATCAACCTGTTGTGAATGTATTTTTATAACAGACTTTCAGAATTTGAATTTTTCTTTTGCCCTAATTTCAGCCAAAAGTTCCAGGTTTTGTGTCCTGTGTGGATAGGTTAACAAATACTAAAATATTTTGTTCCAGTTATAATATATTACAAACCTTTCTGAATATTGAAACAGGTGAGCTCTTGTCACCAGTAACAATAGAGACCATGGAAGAAGGAGCAGTTGGTGAAGATGCAGGGGCATCGGCAGCTGACTCTGATGATACCCTGCCACAAACGCCTGTAATTCCACTTGTGGAATCTATAGATGAACCTCTGACCCCAGATATTACAGGTATGTGACTTGTAAGGGCAAAGTAGTGAATTGGTTGCCTATTTATTAACTTTAAGTTTTATATATTGTCAGTTTTTAGTTTATAAATTAAAAGAGAAAGCACAGCCTTAAAATTGCCTGGTGAGTGTATGTGGTCCATTTCCATACATTAGTTAACATACTTGGCAATGTTAAAGCTGTTTTCATCATCCAAAGGTGCTCCATCTGCATCATCTTTGGAAAAAGATAAAGACAAAGACTTTGACATGCTACAAGACCTCATGGATGTTGATATTGGTCCCCTAGATGTTGACTTTGATGAAGATCCACTTGCTGCCAAAGTATTCAAGGTATGGTACATATGCTTAAATTACATTTTTGCATGCAAAACTTGTTTTCGTTCTGGCTAATGTTGCAAAATTTGACTTCTGTTGTGTTGCCTTGGGAGTAAGAGGTTTCTCATTTCTAACTCTTATCATTTCGATCTTTTCATTTTTCTTGTTCATGGTCAAAAAGAGACCAAAGATTTGAATAAAACTTTTGTCCTATTACTGTCCATCATCCTACTTCTAAAATCTTATTACTGATTTGAGAAAAATTTTATTAAATGAATTGGTGGTTCTGAAAACATAAAATTAACCAATGGCCCTTCAGAGCACTCACCGTTATAAATGTATGATTGTCTGTTTAACTTGTGTTGTGCTTTCGGAATTGAGAATTGGATTCAGTTTAGGTTTCATAAATTTTTCATAAATTTGGACAACAGTAATGTTTGGGAGCCCAAGACAACACAATTTTAGGGACTGTACAAATAAAAAAAAAAATGGATAATTTTAATTATAGCATTTGTGTAGCAATAATGGGTTTGCTTTATTTCAGCATTTTCATTTTGGTTGCCAGCATAGATTTAATTTTAAACTTTAAATATTCTGTAGATTCCTGAATGATACTAACATTTTTACAAAAAATGATGAGAATTGTAAAGTGTGCATTAAACACATTAGTATTGCTCTTCAATTTTTTTTATTCACAAAAGCCAATTAGCAGTACTTGGTACGACTATTGGGGTACAGACTACGGGACTTACAGTTACAATCCTTATGTTGGTGGAGTTGGAATTCAGATGCCAAAACCACCCCCTGCCAGCGAGAAGAATGGATCTCAAAGTGTATCCGTTTCCATTTCGCAAGGTTTGTATCTTTCATAAGTAATTTGTTTTGCTATTTGATGCTGAAGCTAGCAGGAAAAGAAAGTAACTATCCTTGGTTCTGTTTGTGGTGCAGCGCTGGATGCTCGTCTGGAGGTTGGTTTGGAGCAGCAAGCTGAGCTTATGTTGAAGATGATGGCTACACTGGAAGCTGATTCTATTCTTCAGGCTCTCACTAATACATCACCTACAGGTAGATGGATGGAGAGATGCTCAAGTCTCTGGAGCAGAGTGCTAAATTATAAGAACATAAGAAAAGGAACATGGCATTCAGCTCCTTGAGCCTGATTTGCCATTCATTTATATCATGGCTGATCTGTAATTCATCCCAATTATCAGCCTTGGTTCCAATTCCCTTGGGGTTTTCCGGGGCAAATATATCATCAAGCTGAGTTTTGAAATTTTCAATTGTTGGAGCATCAGTGGCTCTCTGGGAGAGTGATTCCAGATTTTCACTGTCCTTTTTTTTTGGAGAGGTACTTCCTAACATCAGTTGAAACTACAGAAAACTTCTTTTTTTCTTTTCTAATTCTCTTACTATTGCAGATTTATCCCAGCCTGATTTATGAGCTGTGTTGCATTTATTTTGTTGCAGCACAAATTAGAATTGTGATGTGTTCAATATATTGCCGCTGTTCTGACATCGACCTTCAACTGCAGTTAGGCTAACTCTGAAGTGTGATGTGCTGCTGGCAGCCCTAGTAATGCTCTTTATTGATGCAGGTTGCTGAGTTTAACCCCCCTCATGTGCACATTTGGATACATGCCGAGATTTCTTTTTGAACAGCTTTTAAACATTAAAAAGATTGCATGTGAGGTTTTAAAACTTTCCGAGGGAACCTTAGCACTTGATTGGGAGTTGCTACGTCTGTAGCTTCAGGGTCTGGTCAGAAACTGATTGAGATAAAGGAAGAATGTGTAACATTATGGAGAAAAAGTGGTAGAATGGCACTAAGTCAATTGCTTATTTTGGAGAGCCAGTGCAGAATCAATTGGAGTGAATGGTCTCCTCCTGTGCTGTAACAAGTATGTGACTGTAACTTATACAACTTCTGTGTCTTTTGTGCTTTGGAAACTGCTTTCCATCAGAGTAAAGTTACCAGAGTATCAGCATTCTCAAAATGCATCTTAATATAGTGGCTTCTTCTTATTTATCACTTGAATAAAGCGATAAGACAGTTAATACTATTGTTATCACGGCTGATGTTATTACCAGACAAGTCAAATTCCAGACAGAAACCCGGTTTGATAAATCTTACTTTAATCTGTTTCCATTTTAATAAAGTGGTCTTTTGCTGAAACATAAGCATACGCTGCTGCAGGTTTTACTTTATAAACAAAAATAAGTAACTGCAATAAAATAGAACAGTCAAAACTATCTACTTATAATATAAATTCCTAGATCTTAAACACAGCCCAAGTATTATCCCAAAACTTTATAAATTGAAAATAAACAAGGCAGGTTTTTTTATAGTACACAAAACACCACTCTTTAATATTCTCACCAGAATCCATGTTCCTAACACCTCAGGACATTTGAGTCACTTGCGAGCTGAATCTTTATTCTGGAACTGTGATAGCTGCTTCTTTGAGCTACCACATACCTCAACTCAATGGCACCCAGCTTTAAGATAATGTGAATCTGTTTGGGTAGAAATGAGAAATAGCAAGGGAGAAAAGTCCCTGGTAGGGACAATCTTTAGGTCCTTAAATGGCAGCTCCATAATGAGGCACAATATAAACCAGGAAATACTGTGGGCTCATAAAAAAGGTACAACAATAATCCTGGGTGATTTTAATATGTATGTAGGCTGGATTAATTAAATTTGTAAGGATTGCCTTGAGGGAGAGTTAATTGAATTTATTAGAGAATGTTTCTTGAAGCAATCTGTTGGGAAACCAATGAGAGACCAAGTTATTCAGAATTTGGTTTTGTGTAATGAGGTGGGATTAATGAATGAACTCCTAGTAAAGGATACTGTAGGGAAGAGTGATTAAGGTATGCTAGAGCTCAAATTCAGTTTGAGGATGAAAAACTGGTTCAGAGGAGACTCACTAGATTGATTCCAGAGGTGACGAGTTTGCCTTAAGGAGTGTGAGATGGAGTAATTGAAGCCTATACACTCGAGTTTAGAAGAGTGAGAGATGCAATTCCAGTACATAAAATGCTAATGGAAATTGACAAATTAGATGTAAAAAGGATGTTTCCGGTAGTGAGCAACCTAAAACGAGAGGTCGTAGTTTTAGAGTGAGGTGTAGCAGATTTAGAATGGAGTTGCAGTGGAATTATGTCTCTCAAAGGGTAGTGAATCTATGAAATTCACTACCCAACATGAGATATTGTCTGTGTTTCTTAAATTTACTCGGATTTTTAATTTGAAATGGGCATAGGTAGGAGTGGGGTTGAGGCTGAAATGAATTCAGCCATGATCATATTGAATGGTGGATCAACTCTTCACACCATGGTAATCAAAATCACTATCTTATCTTGACTTCGCAGAAATTTTGCGTAACTATCTTGTTCCAGTGTTTTCACAGAACTAAGTTAAAAATCGCGCAACACCAGGTTATAATCCAACAGGTTTATTTGAATGTACAAGCTTTTGGAACACCGTTCCTTTGTCAGATAGCGAATGGGGCAGGTACATAGGACACAGAATTTATAAGTAAAAGATCAAAGTGTCATACAACTGATGCAATGTATTACAGTTCAACGCCAGCACCTTCATTCCACAGGACCAACACCACCTAAAGTCAAAAACAAAACCCAAAATCTCCCACTTCTGAGCTTTTCCCTTGATCTTAAAAACAATAGTTCTGTGAATGCAATAGAACCTCTAAATAAATGTTAGCACTTAAATAGAACATTATTAGAGGTAGAATACCAACTACTATCAATTTGAGTAATTGCTAATGATGTGGTGCCACGGTAGATGTAGAATTTTGTTGTAACTTATTGTAAAGAGGTGGGGCACTAAATGGTAATGTTTTATTTGTTTGCTCTAGTATCTCAGCCACCTCCTGGAACTGATGACTCCATGTTGAGGGGCTTGCATTCGTCTAGCCAGCTAATTGTGCCACCACCATCAATCCCCATGTTAAGTGCATGCTTCAACAAACTGTTCTCAATGCTGCAGGTTCATCATGTTCAGGTATAGGATCTGAATTATTTCATTTGTTTCTTTGACTATGATTCTTCATTTTCATCTTTTTTTAATTGCAGTTTTTAATTTTATTTCAGTTGGAATCATTATTGCAGTTATGGCTTACATTGAGCATGAATGCTTGTTCTGTTGGAAATGAAGAAGCTGGAACTGATGTTTTTTTATTTAATGCAAGCAGAGTTCCAACAATCCCTTTAAGTCAAGGTGAGCTGCTTTTTACCAAAAGTAGAGGCTGTTTACTTCATTTTCTCAAACATCCAAAAATTGCTGAATTAAATTTGCATATGTATATATATTTTTGGAGACAAAATACGAAGTATTTTTAAAAGATAATCAGTGCCTGTTGGCAGTTAAAACTTGTCCACTCTGTGAACTTCAACTTTCTCAAAACATGTCTTTTCATTTAAATGGCAGCTTCAATATCTAGCCTCTTAACAGTGTTAGCCTGGTACCCAAACACTTCACTGCGGACTTGGTGCCTTGTGTTGCACAGTCTGACTCTCATGACGAACATGCAGCTGAATGGTAAGTGATCCCTTGAGTTTCAAATTTTTCTACCTTCCTCTAGTAATGCAAAATTGTGCAGAGAAACCCTGAGCATAGTTTCCCTGGATTAGTCTAATTATATTTGGTGTCTTTTAAGATCCTATTTAAACAAAATAATAACCTCCCTAAGTTATGGTTTACTTATGCCTACTGTTCACTTATTCATATGCTTGTATATTCCAGCTGTACGATTTGCTATTTGAAACTTGAGCTATATTTATTTTTGAGTTGCTTTCTTCTCTGTCAGTAATGAAGATCTTTTGTCCAAAGCTTAGTTAGCCTGTGGATATGGTTAAAAGCAGTGATAAAGGTGGAGTGTGGGTTTATTTATGATACTGTTGTGAAGAGAAGTTGAGGAATTGAGTGCAGAGAAGCTTCAGAGTTGACCTGACGGAGGCCGTCAAGATCACGAAGGCTTATGATATATCTAACAGTGACAATTTCTTCCACTAGTTAGAACTGGTAAGAGCTTGCGTTTTCAGCATTGCTACAAAGATTTGTTTAATCATCAAATCTTTTCCTGCACTTGCACTGCATAAGTGGATTTTGCAAATGGAAAATAAAATCATGAATGCAAACCTGAATTCCATGTTTTCGGATTGCGTACTTTTGAACAAGTTTTAAAATCAGTGATGAAATAGCTGAATTACTTTGAGGTTTTAACACAATTGCAAGTTAGTATGATATTTGAATTGTGGCTAGGTAAAAACAATGACTGCAGATGCTGGAAACCAGATTCTGGATTAGTGGTGCTGGAAGAGCACAGCAGTTCAGGCAGCATCTAAGGTGCAGCGAAACCGACGTTTTGGGCAAAAGCCCTTCATCAGGAATAAAGGCAGTGAGCCTGAAGCGTCGAGAGATAAGCTAGAGGAGGCTTCAACTTCTGCATGATTGCTGAACAGAATATTGAGAAGTGCTCAAATGAGCTGGAGACTTATGGAACCAATAGAAGGAGGAAGCTAGGGCAAAATATTTGGGAGGTTTTTGATGACCAGTACAACCTTCCAATATTCTAATCAAGTCTTCCTCTTAAGTTCCGATCGTGTGCAAATAAAAGATTGCAGCCAGTATGCGCAATTGGCAGAATAGTTGACTAATGAGAAAGAACATACAAGGTGCAGAACTCAAGGGCAGAACAGGAGGCATTTATGCTAGAAATTGAAATCTTGACCAGTGAAAAAAGATTTGAAAAATGTGATGCTGGAAAAACACAGCAGGCCAGGCAGCATCCGAGGAGCAGGAGAATCGACGTTTTGGGCATAAGCCCTTCTTCAGGAATGAGTGAAAAAAGATGTTTGGTGAATGATATTCAAGCAAGGTGCAGACTAGGGCCAAAGGAAATATTGAAACTATCTTAAGCTTTCTATGCCACCCAGGAGAGCATTAACTTGATAATATCAAACAGGAGATTTTTATCATTCCAGGGTTTTCCTTGTTTGCTTTATTCACTTTGGCAAATAAAAATGGACTTCAATTTAGAAGCTGCAAATTTAAATCATTTACAAAATTTTATGAAGTGAATGCATAACTTTCTTACTGTATTTAAATTTTACAATGAGTTCAATAAATGCTGGCACAGCCAGCAAAGCCCACATCCTCTGAATGGAAAAGAAAAATAAACATAACGCTTACCGTGCATAAGTTGGATTGAGATGCTTACTTAATGTTTAAACATTATGTCACAGCAAGTTTATTGGAGGCCAATTTTTTTTTGTTTCAGTTGCCCCAAGCAATAGCATCGTGTTGCAAGAAAACACAGCTCAGGTGATGGTTTCTGATCCGAACATGATTCATGTATTAGTGAGATTCTTCTCAGGAACCAGCCCTCATGGTACTTGTCAACACAGCCCACAGGTACTTAATTTTTTACATTTTTGGTATGTATTTATTTTTAAAAAAAAACTATCTTTCTTGGCAGTATTCTTGTTTTTATTTTATCCAAATCTCTAATCTACTTGGGGACTCAAGTGACAATGTGACAGTTGTTGAATAATTATTCTCTATTACTGAATTAAAGTGTGCTGTTGATCCAACTTTAAAATTTCTGTTAACTTGGCTTTGTTCCATATGTTAGCACCCTTTTCCTGTGAGCTGAAGTTTTTCATTTTACTTAATCCTTGACCCAGTTGTGATGCTCTGATCTCGGACTTCCTTTAAGCTGTTTGCTGGTTGAGATGATGGGAGACATTGAAGAATAAATTGGTACTAACAGAGTGTGTACCCATTCTTTCTCCCAATGGAGAGGTCTTTTTTAGACCCTGCTTGGTGTAATTTCAGAACAACAGAGAAATTGAGTGAATATGTTTCTCAACACTATTGCCAGAATTTATGTTACCACCCCAAATACCGGAATAATTTTCTCATTACGTATGTTGGCTATTGATTAAATAAGAGGAACACTTGTTCTTTTGAAGGTGTTGGTGGGATTTTGACAAGGCAATGAACAGAGAAAGTATAAAGAACCACAATATTAAATTCTGCAATTCAGTTGATTGTTTGAGTCTGTCCAATTAATGTCACCAAGGTTAGGACTAGTTGCTAATTCATGGTATGAAGCACTCTGCAGTGTTAGAAGATGCAATTGTAGTGCTCATAAAGCATTAAATAGGAATTTTGCTAGTTAATAGCTAAATGTATGGGGAGAAGTTTGTATCAAAGATAAATATTTGTATCAAAAAACTCAACTGAGTTCAGTGACCACTTTTAGCTCTACTATTTTGAATGAAAATATATGATTTCTCATTAGTGATGTTTGTGAACTTCTAAGAATATGAATGTACTTTCTTAGCTCCATGTAACAATTCAGTCAATGATTGACAATATGATTATACCGCCACTGAAACCATTCTGATTAAGTACCCTAAAGAAAGCAAGTAAGCAAGTCAACTTGTGGATGAGTCTTGTGTTCATCGGTTTTAGGAGCAGGATATAAATTAAAAGATGCAATGACTTCTGAACTTTCAGTCCAATACCAGAAACGAATGTTATCACAAGAGATGTACTGTTGAAGTTGCCAAACCTAAAAAAAACTAATTCAGCTGGCAAGGTTAATGGAATGATTATCCTGCACCCAAACTGCACTAGATTGCCTTGATGGGTACAGAAGATATCAGACAAACTTAGAGTGTACATCTGGAGTGCAATCTACTTCATATTCCTTTCATTTGTACTAGCAGAAGGCAAACCTGGAGGTTTCCCTTTGCGGGTATATGCTGCAACTTGCCCAGTATGTTGATGGTTGCTGCTCTGGTGATCAAATACACCAAATTGCAGATCTGGAATGATCTTTGCTACACTGCTTAGTTGTCACAATGGGAGGAAGTAGATAGCTTCCAAGTAGCAAATATCTTCACACACCTGATGCTTTTGGGTATGTTGAGCAAGAACATTCACTTGCACATGCTTTTTATGGAAAAGCTTATTATTTCTTAGGTTATTTAAATTGATCTACACATGAAATTAAAGTCCTGCATATTTTTGCATCATGAGTGTGTCTTTTGTTATTGAGTTGACTCGACAACAGTCCAAAAACGTTGATGCAAATTGTATTTATTCTAACTCTGGAAACTTACTTGTGCAGTCATTTTACTGATGACATCATAGTGTAGGTCAATAAATTTTGCACTGGATACTTTGGTTAATTGTGTTGAAATGAGTTTCAATATATGTAGAATGTTGCCATATTTTGATATCAAAACTTGATATGTTGATGCCACAAATTTAACACACACACTGTTTACTTTCAACTCATTCAAAAAGTCAAGAGTATCAAAAGCTTAACCTTTAAAATTGTTGTCAAATTGGAGGACAGCTTTTACTGAAAGGAGAGGATTCTGAATGAAGAGCAGGGTAGACCAAAAATTAAGATTGGAAATTTTCTTCTTGTCACCCATTTTTCTGATGTTCCTCCAATTCTCTCCCCATCTTTCTGAAACCATTGGCCTCTAGCCGAGACTATATTTTGCATAGACTAAGTTACATTCTTTATGAGCAAAGGTTTGAAGTGATGCCAAACGAAAGACATCACAAATAAATTTGTTCATAACATGCCCACAAGTTCACTTTCCTTACTGGGCGTAATTTGAGGATTGAACTATTTCCTAACTCTAACTGCCATCCCCACTTTATCCAAGGTCCTTTGGTATTCTAAAGCTGACAGAATACTGAGAAACGTGGACAAAGTGGATGTGGAGATGTTTCCACTGGCAGGAGAGACTACGAGCCCAGGATACAGCCTCAGAATGAAGGGAAACTGTTCAGAATCTGAGATGGGGAGGAATTTCTTCAGCCAGAGGGTGGTGAATCTGTGGAACTCATTGCCACAAAAGGCTGGGGAGGCCAAGTCATTAAGCGTATTTAAGATAAAGATAGGTTTTTGATTAAAAAGAACTTCAAAGGTTACAGGGAGAAGGCAAGAGAATGAGTTTGAGAAGCATCAGCCATGATCAAATTGCAGAGCAGACTCGATGGGCTGAATGGCCTAGTTCTGCTCTGTATCTTATGAACTCTTTTTGCATTCCTGTAGCTGAGGCTGGAAGTTGAATTATCGATATGGAGCATTGTGGTTACTTCATACTGTGACAACAATTTTAATTCTACATTTGCAGATGCATCTTTGGGATTTAATGAAATTACATTTCAAAGTATGTTTAACAGAAAGGTTTAGCCTGTCTTTTGTCTTTCAGGTTGGACCAACAGCTACTCAAGCTATGCTAGAGTTTCTTACTCGACTCCAGGTGCACCTCTCTTCAACCAATCCTCAGATGTTCAGTGAATTCCTGTTGAAGCTTATACATATACTTTCAACTGAAAGGTAATGAGCATTTTGCTAAAAATGTGATCAATTGATTTAATACTTAATATTACCACTGACTTTTTAAGTCATGAATCATTTTCCATTGTAGTTAAAATTAGTTGAAGAAAGAATTTTCATTTTATTGCATCTTTCATATGAACAAGCAGCAGGAGGACTATTTAGCCACTGCAGACTTTTGAGTTAATCGGAAAGATTGTGGCTGATTTTATTGTTACCTCAAATCCATGTTTCCGATTACCCCTGGCTTTCACCCCCTTGCTGACAAGAATCTTTTCACCCCTACTTTAAAGATATTCAAAGACTCCATGGAGGTTGTTTTTTAGGAAGAGGGTTCTGAAGATCACTTTTTGTGTCCTTTCTATCCAAAATGGACAATTTTAGATTCTCCCACATTATGCACCATTTGCCAGACTATTGTCCACTCAGTTAATCAATCTGTATCTTTCTTTATTCTCCTCATGTATCTTCGCAGCTTACTTTCCCCACCTATCTTTGTGACATCAGCAAACGTAACATTAATATCCTCTGTCCCTTCATTGAAGTTACTAACATGCATTGCAAACAGTTAAAGTTCCAGCACAGACCTCTGTGCCACACCACTTGTTGCATTTTGCCAACTGGCGAAAAGACCCTTTCACACTTACTCATTGCTTCCAATTAGCCAGCCAATCTTCTATCTTTGCCAGTATGCACCCCTCCACCATAAGCTTTTATTTTCCACAGCAACTTTTGATGTTTCGCTTAATCATATAAGAGGGTATCTAATCATATAAGATACCCTCTGTAAATTTAAATACAGTTTATCCTCCTGTTCCTCTTTATTAGATTAGATTAGATTACTTAGTGTGGAAACAGGCCTACCCCTTCACCTAACATTACAGGCAATGTTTTTTTTTTGGACTGTGAGAGGAAACCGGAGTACTCGGAGGAAACCCACGCAGGCATGGGGAGAATGTGCAAACGCCACACAGATAGTTGCCTGAGGCGGGAATTGAACCCGGGTCTCTGGCGCTGTGAGGCAGCAGTGCTAACCACTGTGCCAAAGTGCCACCACATTCTCAGTATGTTACTTAGAGTCATAGAGATGTACAGCATGGAAACAGACCCTTCGGTCCAACCCGTCCATGCCAACCAGATATCCCAACCCAATCTCATCCCACCTGCCAGCACCCGGCCCATATCCCTCCAAACTCTTCCTATTCATATACCCTTCCAAATGCCTCTTAAATGTTACAATTGTACCAGCCTCCACCACTTCCTCTGGCAGTTCGTTCCATACACGTAACACCCTGTGTGTGAAAAGGTTGCCCTTTAGGTCTTTTTTATATCTTTCCCCTCTCACCCTAAACCTATGCCCTCTCGTTCTGGACTCCCCGACCCCAGGGAAAAGACTTCGCCTATTTACCCTATCCATGCCCCTCAATTATTTTGTAAACTTCTATAAGGTCACCCCATAGCCTCCGATGCTCCAGGCAAAACAGCCCCAGCCTGTTCAGCCTCTCCCTGTAGCTCAAATCCTCCAACCCTGGCAACATCCTTGTAAATCCTTTCTGAACCCTTTCAAGTTTCACAACATCTTTCTGATAGGAAGGAGACCAGAACTGCACGTAATATTCCAACAGTGGCCTAACCATTGTCCTCTACTGCCGCAACATGACCTCCCAACTCCTGTACTCAATGCTCTGACGAATAAACAAAAACATACCAAACGCCGCCTTCACTATCCTGTCTACCTGTGACTCCACTTTCAAGGAGCTATGAACCTGCACTCCAAGGTCTCTTTGTTCAGCAACACTCCTTAGGACCTTACCATTAAGTGTATATATCCTGCTAAGATTTGCTTTCCCAAAATGCAGCACCTCGCATTTATCTGAATTAAACTCCATCTGCCACTGATCCTCATGGCACTCCACTGGTCACATGCCTCCAGTCTGAAAAACTACCCTCCACCACCTGTCGTCTACCTTTTGGGCCAGTTCTGTATCCAAAAGGTTAGTTCTCCCTGTATTCCATGAGATCTAACCTTGCTCATCAAACTCCCATAGGGAACCTTGTTGAACGCCTTACTGAAATATAGATCACATCTACTGCTGTGCCTTCATCAATCCTCTTTGTTACTTCCTCAAAAAACTCAATCAAGTTTGTGAGACGTGATTTCCCACACAAAAAGCCAAGTTGACTATCCCTAATCAGTCCTTGCCTTTCCAAATACTTGTACATCCTGTCTCTCAGGATTCCCTCCAACAACTTGCCCACCACTGACATCAGGCTCACTGGTCTATAGTTCCCTGGTTTGTCCTTACCACCCTTCTTAAACAGTGGCATCACGTTAGCCAACCTCCAGTCTTCCGGCACCTCACCTGTGACTATCGATGATACAAATATCTTAGCATGAGGCCCAGCAATTGCTCTTCTAGCTTCCCACAGCGTTCTAGGGTACACCTGATCAGGTCCTGGGGATTTATCCACCTTTTATGCGTTTCAAGACATCCAGCACTTCCTCCTCTGTAATTTGGACATTTTGCAAGATGTCACCATCTATTTCCCTACAGTCTACATCTTCCATATCCTTTTCCACAGTAAATACTGAGGCAAAATGCTCGTTTAGTATCTCCCATTTTCTGCAGCTCCACACAAAGGCCGCCTTGCTGATCTTTGAGGAGCCCTATTCTCTCCCTAGTTACCCTTCTGTCCTTAATGTATTTGTAAAAACCCTTTAGATTCTCCTTTATTTTGTTTGCCAAAGCTATCTCATGTTCCCTCTTTGCCCTCCTGATTTCCCTCTTAAGTATACTCTTCTAAGGATTCACTCGATTTATCCTATCTATACCTGACATATGTTTCCTCTTTTTTTAACCAAACCCTCAATTTCTTTACTCGTCCAGCATTCCCTATACCTACCAGCCTTTCCTTTCACCCTAACAGGAATATACTTCCTCAAAGAACACCAGTAGATTGGTTAAAAGTGATTTTCCTTTCACAAAACCATGCTGACTCTACCTGCTTACTTTGAACTTACTTAAATGCTCTGCTATAAATTCTTCAATTGAAGCATCTAACATTTCCCCTTTGACAGATTTAAAGCTAACTCATGTTTTTTTGCCTTCCTTTTTGAATGAAGGAGTTAGGTTTACTATTTTATTTAAATGAAATCTTCTGGAATCAAGGGAGTTTTGGAAAATTAAAGCATGTTCATCAACTCAGTCTTGCAGTACCTTTTTTAGACCCTGGGATGAAATCCATGATGACCTGAGCACTTGACAATCTGGAGTTTGAACAGTTTACTCAGTACCACTTCTCTGATTGTATTTTTCCTGAATTCCTTGATTTCTTCCATTTTTCTCCCTTTCATGACCAGGGGAATATTCTAAAGTTCTGATCAGCCCATTAATCTTTTGAAAAATGTTATTGCTGTTGGAATATAGAAAGTGAAAGAACTGTATTGTACAATGTAAAGCTAAATACAATAACAGTGAAATAAATGACGAGGTAATCTATTTAAAAGATGTTGATTTGAGGATTAAATACTGTCCAGGCATTCAAAGAAACTCCCTGGTCTTCAAATGATCATGTCCATGAGATTTCTTTCTTCCACACCCGAGGGCACAAGGGTCTTTGGTTTAATATCGCACTAAAAAGGAAGCATCTTTAACAGTATAATTCTCCTTCAGTACTGCACTGATTGTCAGCATGGTTTATGTGCTCAGGTCTCCAGTATGGAATACCAACACAAGGTAGTGACTAGTGTGAGCATGCAACCCCTTAGCCCATGGTGGCACTTTGTATTCTAACAATAAGTAATTGTTAGTTAAATATTTTACTTAAAAATGATGATTACACATTCAGTGATTTTAATTATTTCAACTATTTGATAACATTTCACTGCAATGTTTACACCATTGTCATCATACCTTCGTGGTATTAAAATTTATTCCTTTGCTAAACAGCATTTTGGTCCCCAGTTTATGATTTCACAAGGACTCAATGAGATTTTCATCTAGGGACAAAAAGCAAAGGTTGGTTATTATGAGGTGGTACTTTCTCCACTTCTACAATGACATATTTGACTCAGTGACATGCTTCCAACCACACATCTATGCCATCACTGAGACCAGCCTTTTCACATTTGTAACATAATTGTCTCTGCCTATATCTGCTCACCTGCTGAAACTCTCATCTATGCCTTTATTTCTAGACGAGACCATTTCAATACACTCCTGGCTGGCCTGTTACACCTGGCCTCCTTAAACCTGCGTTATCCAGAATTCTGCTTACGTCCTGTTCCCCCATCACCTCTCTGCTCATTGTCCTGCATTTGTCCCTGGTTAAACATTGCTTTAATTTTTTTTAATCGTTCTCATCCCTGTTTCAAATCCTTCTATGGCCTCAAATATTCAACTGATGTAATCTCCTCTGATCCGACAACCTTGCAACATATCTGTACTCCACTAATTTTGGCCTTTTGTGTTTACCAGATTGTAATTGCAACATTGTTATTGTCCCTTCATCTGCCTTGTCCTAAATTCTGCATAAACTCCTTAAACACCTCCACCTCTTAGTTTTATACGAATCTCCTTAAAACCTACTTCTTTGACCATCTCTTCGGCCATTCATGCTAATATAACTTGATTTCAAATTTTTAATGCTTCGTGAAATACTTCAGGATGTTTTATTGCATTAAAAGCCCTATAGAAATATGCATTTTTATAATTTAATATGACTGAATCGTAGCAACTGAATAATATTTTACTTCTAACCACTCCACCATGGTTTATTTCCTCCTCCAAGCTTAGAAGAGAATGAGCCTGTATTTTTGTATTAATGTATCATAGGAGACATTCCCAAGTGTGTCACAGCCAATGAGTTGCTACTTAGAGTCACAGGTGTGTTGTAGCCACTTTGTGCTGAACTAGGTCCCAAAAACATAATTGGGATAATACTTGTTTTGGTATCTAAATATAGTAAAACAACCAGATGCACTTCAAAGGAACATTATCAAACAAAATTTCACATGAAATATTATGACCAGTGACCAAAACCTTTAGCAGGGAGATAAGTTTTTAAAAGACGTCTTGGGGAAAAAAGAGAGCTAGTGAAATGATGTTTAGGAAAGAAATTCCAGATCTTGGGTTACTGGCAGCTGAAAGCATGGTTGGTAGCCGTGGAGCTTTTGAAATTGGGAGGCTGAAAAGCTTAGAATTACTGGAATGCAAAGATGTCAGCAAGTTGGAAGATGAGAGGTGATGAGAAAGAGGGGTGAGGGGAAGGGAAACATTAATTGTGGATTAGTCCAAATATCCTGCTCTTTGAATAACCTGAAATGTCAGGACTCATCTACCAGATTATACTTCTAACAATACAGCTGTGTTCAGAGCTCAGTTCAAGTCTTCAGGGCAGACTTGCACACTCAATCTTTTGACTTGGAGGTAGGGTACTTTGATTTAGTCAAGCTAGATAAACTAGATGTAAGAATGTCCCAGTTCAGATCCAAAATTAAAAACGAAATCTCAGTTTCGGAAATATTGTAATTGTCATTGTTGGTTGAGAAAGTTTACAGGGCATATTCTTCCTATAGGTATTTCCACATAGATGATAAATCAACATTTCTAAATCATTAGAGTTATCTGTGGCTGTTGCGTGATGAATGCATTTTAATCCTGTCAAATTGTGAATTGTAATTTTTAAAAAAATTTGTTCTTCAGAGGCCCATTCCAAACTGGACAAGGTCCACTGGATGCACAGGTAAAACTCCTGGAGTTTACGTTGGAGCAAAACTTTGAGTCTGTTTCTGTCAGCACAATCTCTGCAGTCATCGAATCTGTGACTTTCTTGGTGCATCATTATATCACCTGCTCAGACAAGGTTATATCTCGAAGTGGCTCTGACAGTTCAGTTGGAGCCCGTGCCTGTTTTGGAGGATTGTTTGCAAATATCATCCGTCCAGGTGATGCAAAAGCAGTATGTGGGGAGACGACGAGGGATCAACTCATGTTTGATCTGCTGAAGTTGGTTAACATTTTGGTGCAGTTGCCCCTTTCAAGCAACAGAGAGTACAGTGCCAGGATGCCAGTTGCCAGCAGTGCCTCAGACAGCGTGTCTGATGAGGAAAAGGTCTCTGGCAATAAAGATGGGAACACAAACACCTCTTTCACACAAGGAGCAACAACTTGCATTGCTGATTTGGTTTTGGGAAACCAGCAAATCATGAGCCAGATCCTTTCAGCTTTGGGGCAGTGCAATAGCAATGCTATGGCAATGATTATAGGTAGGTATTCTGTTGATAAGTCGTTTCGGTTAAGATGGAGCTCATTAAAAGTATTAATCAATACGGCTGTAAGATTTAGTTGTTGTATCCACTACTGGGAATTTAAAGATTCTGAAGATCAAGATAAGTAAAATGTATGAAAGGTGGAATGTGAGAGTAAATGCGAAAGATCAGGTTTTTTTAAAGAAATAAAACTAAGTTTTGCAGGTTGCAATATAGATTTAGACCCATGAGATCAATAGAGATACCTAAAGTTGATATGGGCATTTAAAAAAAATTAGACAAATATTCTGTTGTGGTGAAGTAAAGAAGTTGAATGTAATGATAAATGTGTATGAAGCCCAACGCCAGCTGAGATGATACTGTGTGCAAATCTACATTGTCTGAAGGATTTGGGGAAAACTGTAGGTGTGACAGATTTACTAGGATGCTGCTTGGAGTGAAGAAATGATTCAAAAGTTGCATTTATTCACTTTAGAGTATAGATTATAGGTTAAAGGCCAAATACTGCTAATATCTGAAATCTAAAAGATGATTATAGGGTAATTTGATTGTGTTTGAAATTTGTGAGCTGATTCTGCATGCTGAATAGGAACAGACTGTTTTCAGTTATCTGGAATAATAGAACAATGTTTATTAGATTGGCTATGTAAGATTTACAACAAAACTTTTTTTTTAAATACAGGCTTATGACACTGTTAACTATTAAATACAACCAGAATTAGTAGCTAAATACAGAAATCATGTCAGCATTTTGAGTATAGATGAAATACATGGTTGAACAAATGTGGAGTAATGTAGGAAGAGCAACAAGGATAAGAATATTGTTCTTGTAGAGAATGTACCTCAACATAGAGAGGCTGTGGTGAACTACTGCTTTCCATGTTCTACTTACTGTACAGTTTCCCCATAAACTTAAAGGCAACTGAATAATTCAGTTTAACTTCAGCCAATTATTAGCTACTCTGGAATGCAGTTTTGTAATTTTTTTATTCTAAATGTGTTAATTAACACAATTAACCCATTTAAGCTTTGTCTCTTATAGACCATGTGGAAAATATTTTTCAGTTACATAAATCTTAATTCTGGATGTAAGTTTGCTCACTGTGCTGGAAGGTTCGTTTTCCGACATTTCGTCACCATGCTAGGTAACATCATCAGTGAACCTCCGGTGAAGCACTGGTGATAGTGACCCGCTTTCTATTTGTATGTTTGGGCTTCCTTGGGTTGGTAATGCCAGTTCCTATGGTGATGTCATGACCACAGGAAATTACATCACCAACCCAAGGAAACCTAAACACACAAATAGAAAGTGGGTCACTAACACTGGTGCTTCACCAGAGGTTCACTGATGATGTCACCTAGTATGGTGACAAAACATCTGAAAACAAACTTTCCAGCTCAGCGAGCACTTACATCCAGAATCTCAACCTGAGCTACAAATCTTATCAAAACTCGACAAAACTGAATTGTTGAGTTCAAGAAATAACTTTTGAGATTTACTTCAATATTTGAGCAAATGTTATTCTTGCAAAAATACAGGCATCAATATAGAGAGATGATTGCTTTTATTTCCTAATCAGGTGCAAGTGGATTACATCTTACAAAACATGAGAACTTCCACAGTGGTTTAGATGCCATTTCAGTTGGTGATGGTCTCTTCAGCATTCTAACTACACTAAGCAAAAAAGCCACTTCAGTGCAGGTCATGCTGCAGCCAATTCTTACATACATGGCATGTGGGTACATGGGAAGACAGGTAATGGAATTAATCATTTTAAGTTTTTGTGAAGTATCATGTCTGCAGTCATGATCAAATATGCTATTGCATCATACTTTGTAAAATATTTGAAATTTTATGTTGACATATTTGTAGGGGCAGTGACCTTTGACACCATTATTCTGTTTTTTTTTCTTTTTGACAAGCGAACAACAGTAATATATCCCATTTTACAAAAAACAAATACTTTTGTGTATAAACACGGCCTGGCATTGCCTTACTTTCTGGTGTCTCTCTCACTCATATTGTGCAGTGACAATCCTCAGGCCTTCGATCAGTGTGACTTAGAAATTTCTCCTTCATGGTGCACTGGACATTACTATGTTTAATATTTTTACGTGCTTTCTGTCTTTACTCTGACACCCAACACATTAATGGATTGCACCTTTGGCTGGCCTCATATCAATATGAATGCATTACTGAGGATATGAACCCTTGTTTCAACATTTCTTTCATGGTCTGATAGTTTCTACTCCAAAATATAGTGGTAGTAAGTTGCTGATTTTTTTTGACAGTTGGCTGCTGCAATTAGTCAATGCCTGACCTGGGTAAAG
Organism: Chiloscyllium plagiosum; assembly: GCF_037043375.1. Lineage (NCBI taxonomy): Eukaryota > Metazoa > Chordata > Chondrichthyes > Orectolobiformes > Hemiscylliidae > Chiloscyllium > Chiloscyllium plagiosum. Next base: position 24,446,036 of record NW_028270148.1, on the reverse strand, counting down.
GATAGGGAAAACACACTTTATGACATTGAAAAAACAGTGCAATAAAAATCAAAGTTTTCAGGACAGCAAGAGGGGGAATCCTAGTAGAAGGGCATGTGATTATCATGGGAATCTGAAAGTGATTGTGTTGTTTGTTCCATTTTGAAAGTAATATTTTCAGGGCATTCAGCACCACTTCAAGTTTTTCCCTTTGAAATGAAACTATTGACTTATTAGTTGCAGGCACAGCAAGTGCACATTCTGTTTTAAGTGACGTGAAATTAATGCTGAGTTTCAGAGCTTCTCTGGCTTTCTGTTCTGTACTTTTCCCACTTATTTACAGAAAATTACCAAACACTTCTGCGGAAAAGGAGAATAGTTTCATTTTCACAGCAGAGAGAATCACTACATGTAAACTATAATGTGTTATTTTAGACTACTTCGTCAATTTTTTACTTTTCAATAATTTCTTTGTAATAATCTTTTAATATTCTAGGGTTCACTTTCAACATGCCAGTTATCTGAGCCATTGTTGTGGTTTATTTTGAGAGTGTTGGATTCCACTGAAGCACTAAAAGCTTTCCATGACATGGGTATGTAAATTGTCCATATGCAGTTGAAAACAATAGCAAGTTATTGTGCGATTCAAGGCTTTGAATATTTTTTGATTCCCTGTATTTTATAGTGGATATTTTTCCAGATCATTTAAAAACAACGTTTGCATCAGCTTGACTTAACTGGAGGCTTTAGCTGTTCTGAACAGCAGGAAGTCTTTCAATTAAAATTATGCCTGGTCTTCATCTTGTTTTCATCTGCTGTCCTTGGTTCTGTAATCTCTACATTACAAAAAACATTGAAATTTTCAGTTGGTACTTTCTCAACTCTGTTTGTAGAGGAGTGCTTCAGATTTCTGCTACTTTGCTGACATTGCTCTTGAAAGCCAAGCTTTGATTTTAATGTTGTGTCCGGGTCCTGAAGATTCCCACCAGAGATTCCCATTGGTTGGTGAATCTCCACTATATGACCTTCAATGACCATTGCATTTTTTCTATAATGCAGTTCCTAAAACTGAATGCAGTAGCACAGTTCTTTCTGAGCTGAAGTTTGTAGTCTGTATCTTGACATAGACTCGTAATCTTAGATGACACCACAATCTGTTTCTATGGCTGGTTGTCATCTTTCTTAGATGAGATACTTAATGAAAATTCAACTGCTAGTTTGGTGCACATTAGGGAACAACTTTCATTTGCTTTCCCAATGGTTTGTGCTAATTTGTTTATTCATTCACAAAAAGAATAATGCAAAAATGTATATTTAATTCAGTATTACTTTTTGTGGGACACTGCCTTTGGATGCGATCTGAAGAATTGCTATTTTGTTCTTGTAGGGGGCGTCCAGCTTATCTGCAATAACATGGTAACTAGTACACGAGCAATTGTTAATACAGCACGGAGTATGGTTTCTACCATAATGAAGTTTCTTGATTGTGGACCTGGTAAGACAATTGATGGAAACATGAAGGCTAGAGTATTAGCTTCAGAGCCAGACAATGCCGAAGGACTTCATAACTTCGCTCCATTGGGTATGTGGTGCCCAGTTGGTATTTCATCGATTTTCTGATTAAATGCAAATTAATCTGTTGTATAACCTTTTACTTTAACTTTGATTGCATTAACAAACTGGAGGACTATACCATGCAGGTATCCAATATTGTAGTCAGTCTTTGAAACAATTATGTTTTTTAACTTGTTTCAATTGACTGCAGTGAAATGTGAAGAGACTTTTCAACTACCTACAGCTAAAAATCTGCCCCCTTTTTTTTTAATCAGTTTATTTTTTTCTCTTTCTAGGTACAATAACTTCCAGTAGCCCAACAGCTCAGCCAGCTGAGGTACTACTTCAGGCCACACCACCCCATCGCAGAGCTAGATCTGCAGCGTGGTCGTATATCTTCTTACCAGAAGAAGCATGGTGTGACCTCACTATCCATCTTCCAGCTGCAGTGCTGCTCAAAGAGATCCATATTCAGCCTCACCTTGCCTCACTTGCAAGTAAGTATGTTCAAGGTTGAGGATTTGTGGTGATTAGCATAAATCATAGTTAACTTGTTTCTGTCCAAGATGTTCTGTCTATAAGGATTGAAAGTAGTTACTATATTGGTACAGTTTCTCATGCAAGAGCAACTCATGGTGGCTTGTGGACATAATGATAACCATCACATAGAAGGGAACTGCACTGTGTGGTTCCCACACCAGTCTATAATTTAATTAGATATTGGTCAGTAAAGGTCATGTTAAGTTCATAAGGAAAATGAAATTAATTTACAGAAGTTGTGATGTTAAACCACGAAATACTCAGTATAGACCTGAACATTTCGTAAAGTGTGGTAGAACTTAGTAGCATGACTTGACCTCGCTAAAAGGTGATAGAAAGAAGTAACAAAACTGAATCATTTTCTTGCGTTAAAGAAGGTAGTATTCTCGGTCCATCAATGCTTCATCAATGATCTTACCTCCAATAAGTTCAGAAGTGGGAATATTTGCTGATGGTTGCACAGTGCTCAGTAGCATTCATGACTCAAGTACTGAGCAGTCCATGTTCGTGTGTAACAAAAACTTGGGTAATATTCAAGCTTAGGCGGGCATGTGACACAAATGTTGCTTGCAACTTAAGTTCTCGGCAATGACCATTTCCACCAATCAAGAGAGAATGTAAATATCACCCCTTGTCTTTCAATGACATTATCATTACTGAGATTCTTAGCAAGAATGTCCTGAAGATTGGCATTGATCAGAAACTGAATTGCACCAGTCATTGTCGGAGAAATTCAGCCCAATGAATCAGAGACCACAAATGAGGATCATATTGAAATTGACAAGCGGTTTATTAGACAAAGCTGTCAGCCTGGTCAATTTCTCGCGGAAGAGAAATTGACCAGGCTGACACAGAACTGATTCTTTGTACAGGCCAGGATTCTCTTCCCCGAGCGGAAGGTGCCAGCAGGTTTTATAGGGGTACGATATAAAGGTGATAATTGTAAAGCAGTTACAGTATAATGGTGAAAATTGTCAATCGATTAAAACAAGAATAAACTGAGCGGAAATTAATCAAGCATCCAGCAACAGAAATTCACTTGTAATTGACACAGGAGATTCCAGCCATCTCTGAGTAGGTGCAAAGGTCTTCTAGAGGATTCTCCATTGTATTTCCCGTCTGTGCAAATAGCGAATATGTGCAATTGTCCCTTCTCCTGGCATCCAGGTCTGTCCATTGTTTCTCCTGCAAGCAAAGTCTTTGGGGCCTCTCGTTCTGCCTGTTTGTTTATGTGGTATCGTCTTCAATGGGAAGCGATCCTGCCCTTAGGGTATTGGGGACCGCAGTGTTAATCAGGGCTGGGAGCTTGCTATGAAGTGTATTCTCTGGTTTGGGAGTAGCTTGGCCATGTCTGGTTTCTTTGTTTGCCTGTTTGGTCAAGACTGGGTCACTATGGGTGTGCTCTGTGTGAGATCGCATGCTTAATTTCTGTGTTTCGCAGGCCAGCTTCTGTGTTTCTTATGTGGTCATGTGAGTGGGCAGGGTAGCAGATATTTCTCCCACAATTCCCCCTTTTTTGTACTGTTAAGGGAGAAATGAAAAAGGGGCAATGTAGCCAGATCTGGGGGGTGGATTGTCAGGGGTGGGCATTTGGTGTCAGAGAGGTGGTAGTCGGTGTCTGAATCTGCCAGACTGGAGGCTGTGTCAGGGGTGGGATGTTACTCCAGTGGACTTGTACTAGCTGGGTGATGAGAGGGCCGGGGGGTAACAATGCTGTACACAACTGGGAGCAGCTTCTACAGAGGGCCATGACCAGGGCTACAATACCAACAAGAATGGCAATAAGGGCTATCAGCCCTTGCAGCAGACCTGTGCCCCATGAGCTGGGCCAGGACCTTGCCCGGCTCCACAAGTCCCAGTGGGTCTGATGTCCATGTAGGATAGCAGTAGCCTGTCAGATGTGGTGTGCTAGGTCTGTTACATTTTCGCTGGGATCAGGGATGTAGGTACAGCGGTCCACGCCAATGAAGGTGCACATGCCCCCTTTTTTGGCCAGCAAGTAGTCCAGGGCCATTTTATTTTGTAGGGTGACAGTGCAAATGGCAGCAGCCTCTCCATTCAGCTGTGGCATTCGCTATCTATTCTACTGTGATGGCCACCTGATATTCCTCTATGTCCTGGCGCAGGGTTGCAAAAGTGGGCACAGGTAGGGAGAGCACCTCGTCTAGGGCAGTGAGGGCACACTTTCTGTGGGTAATAAGCTTCTGGAAAGGAGAGGACTGGGAGTGGTAAATGAATGGTACTATCCACCCGACGAAACAGCTCCCAGTCCGTGATAACAGCAGCCAGGGGTATGCCTTCTGGCTGCAGACAAAATAAGTGCTGTTGTATGTTCTCAGGTGGTGGGTTTGGGTTCCTGTCCAGATGGTATTGAAAGTGGAATTGTGGGCAGACCATTAAATTTAGGGTGTTGCCCTCTGCTGCGGGGGTCAGGAGCAGTGTGCTAGCGCACCGGCTGCGGTCAGCATCCCATCCGGACGGCTGGCTTCTCATCAGGCTGATGGTTCCTATGGGTATCCCTGTCCAGTGGTGTCAATGATTGTCAAGGCTGGGGGTTCATGTGAAAGGATCTAGGCTGGGTAGAACCATCCTGTGAATTTGTCTAGGTGGTACCCTGCAGATTTCCAGTGGTTTGGGCTATTAGTTCTGTCATTAGCCGGTGTGGTTTGGCAGGCTGAGCGTTGTGACCTCAGCGGACTTGTCTGGTTCCAGCTACCATTTCTGCAGTGTTAAAAGAGACTGCAGCTAGGGGAATGCCCACGTGGGAATGGGCAGGAACGCAGGCACAGACCCACCAGCTGATCTAGTTCACCCTCTGGGCATACCCGTGGGTCATGTTAAGGAAAGTGTTAGCCCGCAGCTCGCGGCTGATTAAGTGCCCCGCTCTGTGTCCCTTGTTACCCATCTGCGGTGATGTGCAGGTCAGACCAAAGGTGACAATCTTGATGGCTGTGCCGAGCAGCTGGATCACTCTGCAGTCTCTGGAGGTGTTACCTGTCTTGCTTGATCATCCTTCTGTGGAGGTGGAGCCATCTTGTACTGGGTCACGTGCGTCCATTTTGCTCTCCCTTGGAGCTTAACAGCTGTCCTGGTCATGAGCAAGACCAGGTCTGGTCCTTTCCACCTCTGAGAGAGACAATCTTTCGGCAGTGACTGTGTCATTACATAGTCCCCAGGTTTAAATGGGTGAAGTGGTTCCTGCTATGGTTTAAAATGATCCTTCTACTAAGGGTTGAACGTAATCTTAAGAGAGCCGCCTGTGTTCGGAGCAGTGCTGTGTCAGTGGCTAGTTGTGGGGGTCTGGTGGCTGTGGACATGGGTCATTCTATTAGCCCCTCAAAGGGCGTAAGTCCCACCGTTCGGTTTCCCTGTTCTCTTTCTGTGTACAGCGCCATTGGCAAGGCGTCTGGCCAAGTCAATCCTGTGTCCTGAGTGATTTTGGGGACAGTTGTTTTGAGGGTGCCGTTCATTCTTTCCACCATTCCTGATGACTGGGGCTGGTATGGGATGTGGTGTGTCCAGGGTATCCCTAGGGCTTCACTGACTGTAATAATGAGCTTGATGGCGTAATGCGTGCCCCTGTCTGTTTCAGTGTTCCCCTGTCTGTTTCAGTGTTCCCCGGGACCCCAAATCTTGGAACAACATCCCGCAGGAGACACTTCACCAATGTCCAGTTGTCATCTTTTTTTGTGGGGAATGCCTCTACTCATTTTGAAAACATGTCTACAATAACTCTTGATGTATTTGTATCTCTGTTTCAAAGGCATGTGGGCAAAATCAATCTGGAGGTGGGTGAAGGGCCCCCTGGAACTGGTAAGTGGTCATATTTGGCCACAGGCTTCCCTGCATTGTTCTGTAGACAGATGAGGCACTGTGACAGCAGGGCTTGGGCATCTGCAGCAAATCCCGGTGCGTATCAGGAATGGCTGACAGCATGTATCGTGCCTCCCTTGCCTGTGTGTCCGATTCCGTGTGCCACCAGGGCCAGTAAGTGTAGGTGGGCTTTTGGGCAGATGATCCATCAGGGTGGATAAGTACCTGTTGGGAGGATGACTTGAGTCCGCATTGGGGCCTTACAGCGGCCCTCTCTTCTAGTGGGGCAGCATGCTGAGCCACTCAGACTGCATTGAGTTGGTCAGGGGACGCCGGAGGTTTTGCCACCCTGGGGGTGCAGGACATAAGTAGCTGGAGGTAGTGCGGCTTCCTGGGCGGTTACATCAGCTGAGGCACTTCCTGGGGTGACGGGATCAGTGGCAGAGGACATTTTATAATCACTACAGCAGAGGGTAGCAGGACTGTTTCTAGGAGGCTGGCGATGAGTGTAGCATGTTAAGTGGTCTCCCTGTTGACGTGATGAACCCTGTCTGCTTCCATATTGTGCCAAAGTCATTAATGACTGCAAAGGCATATCTGGATCTGTGTAGATGTTGGCTGTGCTACTCTTTGCCAGGATGCAGGCTCTGGTGAGAGCGAAGAGCTCTGCAGCTGGTGTGGATGTCTCATCTGGTAATGCAGCTGAGTCGAGGGTGGTGAAGGGAGTGCAGATGGCATAACCTGCTAATGTGTGTTGGTCTGATGACGGGAAGGAAGAGCTGTTGGTGAAAAGAATCAGGTCAGGGTTTGTAGTGTGTCTCGGACAGGTTAGGAAGTGGTATAACAACCTGCTGAACCAGGTCTAAACCGCCATGGTCGTCTACAGCATCATGCTGGGTGAGCGGGAGTAGGGTGGCGGGGTTCAAGGCTGGGGCGCGCTGTAGGGAGAGGTTTCACTTAGATAGCAAAGTGACCTTGTAGCCAGTTCTCAGAGTTGCAGTACAATGTTAGGTTGCTGCTGAATTGAGCAGCAGGGAGACCAAATGTGGGTCCAAAACAGTACATGGATAATCTAGCACAATGGGGGTGGCCTTTTCCACTGTTACTGTGGCTGCTGCCACCGCATGCAAACATGCAGCAATTCCCCTCACAACAGGTGGGAAATGTACAGAATAAAAGGCAACAGATCCTCATGAAGCTGCGTTAAAATGCTGGACGCAAACCCTTCTGACTTGGTTACATAAAGATAGAAGGGTTGTGAGTAATTTGGTACTGCCAGAGCAGGTGTGGAGATTAATTGTTGTTTCAGTTCAGTGAATATTTTCCATTTTGTGCATCCACTTCACTTTGGCTGGCTGTTTAGGGGTGCATCAATGACACGATGACCAGGGATCCAGTGCCTGCAGTAGTTTATTGTCACCAGAAAAGCTTGTGGCAAGTGGGAGAAGTTGGGTAATGGCTGCTACCTGCTCCTTGGCCATGTGAAAGGTCGTACCCCAGGTATTAGATGTTTTGCTAGCGGAGCTGCATTTTCTCGATAGACACCCTGTGTCCATCCTGTGCCAGACAGCGGTGCAAGCTCACCATATCCATCATGCATGTAGCAGAGAAGGTGGAAGCTAATAACAGATCATCCGCATACTGGAGGAGGGTGCTGTAGCATGGCAGGTGGAGGATGGACAGGATGCGGTGTACTGCAGCAGCATAAACTGTGGGACTGTCCATATACCCATGGGGAAGCCAGGTCCATGTTTATTGACAGCCGCCTTATGTAAAAGCAAAAAGTAATGACTTTCAGGGGAGAAAGGCTGACCATTGGTCGATTAAGGAGAAGCAGTGGCAGAGGCAGAGATACTGGTCAGGATAGCATTTGTGTCTGGAACTACTGGGGAGCAGGAAACAACAATGGCATTAACAGCCTTAAGATCTTGCACAAAGTGGCATTTTCCTGGTCTGGGCTTTGGTATAGGTAAAATGGGCTTGTGCGCGGACTAGTTGTGGGCACTAGGATTCTCTGTTGCAGAAGTGATCCCCTCTACTGCTGCGGGTGATAATTGGTATTGTCGTATTGATGTTAGGTTGGCTCCTTGTCTGATGTGTAACTGTATGGGGGGGGGTGGACAATACCTGGCCTGCGTGGTTTGAGTGCTGTGTCCACAGTGAGTTTGAGAGATCAGCTATTAAGAGGGGGCTCTCATAGGAAGGGTCAATGCCTGGACTCTGTTTTGTAAAAGTAGCTTGTCGTAATGCAGGAGCACAGCGTACGCAGTAGAGGGTCTGCGTCTTACCCAAGGGGTGTAAAATGTAGTGGTGGTTGCGCGAGCTGTGCTATTGTGGTTCCTAGATCTTTGGGGAGCCACAGGCTCATAATAACAGGAATGTGCGGAACTGCCATTGGGCTGTTGAGGCCAGCGCAGCCTGCTCTGGACTGAGCTGCACTTCTGCCGCAGTATATGTCGATGCCAGTTCCTGCGGGCCAGAAGCTGCACAGTGAAATTAACAAAGCTGCCTGTCAGTGTCACCCACTGGAGGAAGGATAATGTGGGGGATGAAGGGGTGGTTGATAGAGGAGAGGGTCAAGAAGGACCCAGGTAGGTTCTGGCGGGCACAACCAGGCATAGCAAAAGTTTGCCTGGTCAGAGGGCTCAGGGCTGCGGGAGATTGCTGCCCCTAGCATAGAATAGTTTGCTTCTGGGATCTCGAGTGTGAATCCTTCAAGGGAGCAGTGCATGCTGGCATTTAACTTGCACAGTGTCTGGCGACCCCCAGGAAGGCTACTGGGCAGGAGGCAGAGATAATGGCAACGTCTAGGACTGTGGCAGGTCCTATGTTGAACTGCACGAAATGGGAAAGTAGTTCCACAATGGGTACTCCTAAAATCCCCACAGTTCAGACAGTTTTCAAGCTCGGGGTAAATTCTGCTGAAGGAGGTGCAGACGAATGGATGGCCCTGGAATCCACTTCCGAAAGAAATGAGCCGTCCCTCAATCTCAACATCCATCTTGGAATTTTTGGATGGGGAATGGGAGAAGCGTATTGAAACTGCCTGCAGAGCCTCCCTCCTGCGTCAGCCCTAGTTGAGTTCTTGGTTACGGCAAAAGGGGTCAGTCATTGTGTATGCAGCCTGTTGAGGCTGCATTGGGGCGTGGGGGGTGGGGGTTGGAGGTGGGCAATGATCTGTTGTGGTGCCTGAGTGGCTGGGGAGGTGTGAGGATGTCTGGGCAACTGTGCCTAGCTCCTGACCTACACTCCCTAGCCCAATATCCCAATCTCCCACAGTTCCAACCGTGGCCCTGAGGGTCTGAAATCTGAATGCAGGCTGGAGTAACTAGTTGTAGTCAGGAACAACCATTTAATTCGTGCTCTTACTAACGTAGACAGCAATAAATTGGCTTCTTAGTGCAAATAATATTACAAAATGGCTTCTAGGCTGCAAATTGACAATTCTGCCTAAAGCTGCATGAAATGACTTTTAACCCTGCTAAAAGCTGAACTAACCACAGTCTGTCTCAACAAAGATTAGCAGACAATGCTTCCTTTACAGCATAGAAATAACTAAACTAGATAAGACATTACGAGCCATCCTTACTGACTGTGCAGGTGCAGAGACTACATTCGTGAGATAGGAGTACTGAACTTGGAAAGCAAGGTTGGTTCTCAGGAAATATCATTAGGCTAAGTTGCTGTCAATAAAGTCATTTCATTAAAATTGATTGGTAATTGTCTGAATGTGCTCTGTGATTATGCCCTGTACTTCTCTCAAAATAGTATAAAAATGTCTTTGTCTTAAGCCATGTACGCAGTTTCTCCGAGGAACACGGAAGTGTTTAACCTCTGTATTACTGCTGAAATGTGTTGCTGGAACAGCGCAGCAGGTCAGGCAGCATCCAGTATCCAGCTTCCTGAAGAAGGGCTTATGCCCGAAACGTCGATTCTCCTGTTCCCTGGATGCTGCCTGACCTGCTGCGCTGTTCCAGCAACACATTTCAGCTCTGATCTCCAGCATCTGCAGACCTCACTTTCTCCTCTGTATTACTGGGCAACTGTGCCCGTCCGAGATTGAATGAACTGTGAAATATTACAAAACCAGACTGAATTGCTAGTGTTTATTAACCGATCGCGGAACAGAGACCTCCCCCGGGGGTCCAGATCTTCACCCCCTTGGGTGTCCCCGGGCTGTTGCAAATGGCCTATTGCTGTCCGTCCGGTGGTCTGGTTGGGCAGTCTGAGGGAATGCTTCTTTCTGGCTGGGAGTGGGAAACAACTCATTTCTGTCCGGGTTTTCAGTGTTGTTAATGTGTCCCCTCATTCTGCTGTTTGCCAGGTCAAGTTGTGAGATTTATATATTTGGGCATAGGGTAATTATGATGTTTTTGGCAGTGTTAAATCGGGCTACTCTGTGTTCAGCTGTGAGCCCTCTCTGGGCTGGGTGGCACTGAATGCAGCCACCTCATCTAGCAGTGGGTCTAATTCCAGAGATGGTAGGGGCAGCTTGGGATACTGCAGGGCATAAGGAAGCAGGGCTGTGACTGGGGGTTGTTAGGGTCAGTTTTAGTGGGGGGGGGGGGCTCAGCGATGATCTTTCACTTTAGGGCTGGTGCCGCTTCACAACTTCCCTGAATTTTCCCAGACACTGCAGCATGTAGGCAGTGCCCCGGAAAGGGTCGCCATTCCCTCCCCCAATGGCTGCAGTACAATAGTTAATCTTTTCAAATTTAAAGGACCTCCCATATAGGAGAAAGTGAGGACTGCAGATGCTGGAGATCAGAGCTGAAAATGTGTTGCTGGAAAAGCACAGCAGGTCAGGCAGCATCCAAGGAGCAGGAGAATCGACATTTCGGGCATGAGCCCTTCTTCAGCCACATTTTCCTCATTCCTGAGGAAGGGCTCATGCCCGAAACGTCGATTCTCCTGCTCCTTAAATGCTGCCTGAGGCTGCGACCTCCCATATGGCCAATTTCCGTGGGACCAGATGTACAGGTCTCCAGTGAAGGGGATGACATAGCGGCTGTCCTCTGTTTCCTTGAGCACTGTACCTACCAGACACCCAGGTGTTACAAGACAATTTCCTACCTTGGTCTTGAAGGTAACGTATTTACCGTGCCTCCTAAGCATTGTCATGTCCAGGATTGGTGGCTGTGCACCATTGTCCTCACGCGGTTGGTGCAAAAACGTGCCCGTGGGTGATAGCTCCCGGCATACTGTGAAACGGCTTCGGAGTTGAGCTTGCAGGCTGTGAACACAGTTTTCGAGGAATTCAGCAAATGTACCTGCCTCCAGACAGCTCCGCTGTCAGTCACCGCCTGTTAAATAAACAATTGAGCGCAGGACAAGTTAATCGCCGACCGCAATGTAACCTCTTAGCCGTGGTATCACACAGTTTACGAGCGCAAGCCAGAGGCTAAGAAATTGACCAGAGGAATGCTCATAAAACTACTCAGGCATGCGATGACAGATAATAGACACTTACAAACCACAAACTGAACACTTGAAAACCACAAGACGCTGCCCTTATCAATTTCCCTGATTTTTAGATGTTTTAAGCGAGAATTTGTTGGGCAGTCTTTCCTTCTGTCTTGCCGGGAAACCCCTGCTATTCTGTCTTTCCCCGCCTGGATCAGGGACGAGGACAATATGAAAAGTCAAGTTCGCTTACCCTGTTGGTAGAAAGGGCCTACCAACTGCACCAAACTGTCGGAGAAATTCAGCCCAATGAATCAGAGATCACAAATGAGGATCATAGTGAAATTGACAAGCGGTTTATTAGGCAAAGCAATATTGCGGAAGAGAAATTGATCAGGCTGACACAGAACTGATTCTCTGTTCAGGTGGCCAGGATTCTCTTCCCCGAGCAGAAGGTGCCAGCAGGTTTTATAGGGGTACGACATAAAGGTGATAATTGTAAAGCAGTATAATGGTGAAAATTGTAAATCAATTAAAACAAGAATAAACTAAATGGAAATTAACCAAACGTCGGGCAACAACAATTCACTTGTAATTGACAAAGGAGATTCAAAGTTTTACTTGCACATCCACTAATATCATTTATTGTATCCGTTGCTCCCGATGTGGTCTCCTCTACATTGGGGAGACTGGGCGCCTCCTAGCAGAGCGCTTTAGGGAACATCTCCGGGACACCCACACCAATCAACCACACCACCCCGTGGCCCAACATTTCAACTCCCCCTCCCACTCTGCCGAGGACATGGAGGTCCTGGGCCTCCTTCACCACCGCTACCTCACCACCAGGTGCCTGGAGGAAGAACGCCTCATCTTCCACCTCGGACCACTTCAACCCCAGGGCGTCAATGTGGACTTCAACAGATTCCTCATTTCCCCTTCCCCACCTCACCCTAGTTCCAAACTTCCAGCTCAGCACTGTCCCATGACTTGTCCGGACTTGTCCTACCTGCCTATCTCCTTTTCCACCTATCCACTCCACCCTCTCCTCCCTGACCTATCACCATCCCCTCCCCCACTCACCCATTGTACTCTATGCTACTTTCTCCCCACCCCCACCCTCCTCTAGCTTATCTCTCCACGCTTCAGGCTCACTGCCTTTATTCCTGATGAAGGGCTTTTGCCCGAAACGTCGATTTCGCTGCTCCTTGGATGCTGCCTGAACTGCTGTGCTCTTCCAGCACCACTAATCCAGAAAGGACATTCCAGCCAACTCTGTGAATGTCTTCGAGAGGATTCTTCATTGTATTTCCCGCCTGTGCAAATAGCGAATATGTACAAATGTCCCTTCTCCTGGCATCCAGGTCTGTCCATTGTGTTCCTCCTGCGAGCGAAGTCTGCCCTTCATTCTGCCTGTTTATGTGGTTATGGAAGAGAGCCTGCCCTTAGGGTATTGAGAACCACAGTGTTAATCAGGGCTGAGAGCTTGCTGTGCAGGCTGCTTGGGAATTCTATTCTCTGGTCTGGGAGTAGCTTGGTCACGTCTGGTTTCTTTGTTAGCCAAGACTGGGGCATTGTGAGTGTGTTCTGTGTGTGTTGGCAGGCTTAATCTCTCTGTTTAGCAGGCTAGCTTCTGTGTTTCTTATGTCATGCTGTGGGTGGGCAGGGTAGCAGATTTTTCTCCCACACATATAAGTACTGTGGATGCAAGAGCAGGTCAGTGGAATTCTGCAGTGAGTAACTCTCTACCTGACTCCTTGAAGATTATTTACAAGGTACAAGGAACGTGTGTGATGGGATACTCTGCATTTGTCAACAAAAATGAAAGAACAGATTTATCTACAGTAAACAGCCCAGCTGACATGTACTGCATTCACCATCTTATGCATTGACGACTTCCACCAGCGCACAGTTTGGTAGAGCTTTCCAAATCTGTCCATCTCTACTACCTACAAAAGTTGAGGTTGAAGCCATATTGAAGCACTACTGCCTACAATTACCTTTTTGAAGTTGTCCATAATCCTGTGTCACCATTCCTCAGTGTCTCTGGGCCAAAAACCTAGAATTGCCTTCCTAATGCCACTGTGCATGTTTTACGCTGAATGGACTGCAATAATTCGAGGCATGGCTAGCTATTACCTTCACAAAGGCAATTGGGGATGGGCAGCAAACCTTGCCAATGGTCTTCCTTTCCCATGAATTAAGACAGAGGGTATGAGATTGCATTATTGAGCTAGGAATTGCAACAACTTTGATCCATTAATCAGTTTTTACCAGCGAATGTTTGATAATGAAGGACTTTATGATGCTAAACACTACCTAACCCAAAGAATATTTGTGTAGTAGCAGAGTTCACATGCCAGAATCAAAATTAACCTTTTAGTTATGCAGCTGTCAGACTGATCATTATATATTTATCCTACTTTCTTTCTTGCAGCCTGTCCTTCTTCTGTATCGGTTGAGATCAGTGCCGATGGAGTGAACATGTTGCCCCTTTCTACCCCAGTTATTACAAGTGGACTAACTTATATTAAAATACAGCTGGTCAAAGCTGAAGTTGCATCAGCTGTCTGCCTTCGGCTACACCGCCCACGGGATGCCAGCACTTTGGGTCTATCACAGATCAAACTACTGGGTCTTACAGCCTTTGGGAGTACTTCATCTGCAACAGTGAATAACCCTTTCCTGCCCTCAGAGGATCAAGTTTCTAAAACCAGGTAAAATGCTGGAACTATGCTGATAGTAACTATTTGAAGAAAGTTCAAGAAATATTATAAAGGTGTTATTTTATATTCAGTGATTCTGAGAGGATCTTGTCCAGAATTTAGAAGGATGCAAAGTTAGAGAGGGGGGTATTGGGATATGGGTAGCCAGAGGTGGCAGTCTGTAATCCAGGCAATGCAAGTGAAGAATGCCATGTGAGATGGCAAAGTTACAGTGGTGTCTGTAAATATGAGAGCCTGCATGGAGAATAGGGTTGTAAGTGTGAGAAAAGTAGTTAAGGTGAGTTGAGCTGATGATTGATACCACTAGGGGTATGAAGTTGATTAGTTAGGGTTTAAGGGAACACTTACAGAATCATACAGTCTAGAAGAGGCCCTTTGGATTATTGTGTCAAGACCAGCAAAAGCATACAGCTACATTAGTCACAGTTCCCAACTAAGTCCACAGCTTTGAATGTTATGGCACTTCAAGTGCTTTATAAAGTACTTTGTAAAGGTTGTGAGGTTTCCTGCCTCAACTACCCTCCCAGATGGTGCATTTCAGACTCCCACCATTCTCTGGATAAAAAATCTCCTCAAATCCCCTCTCTCTTTAAAATTATACTCCCTTGATCCTTTGATGAAGGAGAATAGTTGCCGTCTATTCACCCTGTCCTTATCCCTCAAGAGATAGAGCATTGTATGACAAGATTTTGCTTGACTTTTGCTGTAACCAGCACATGGAAACGGATGTGGACTTTCAGTTACTTAATAGATAACTGGTACATTAGACTACGCATTTCATATCTGCTGACACCAGCAATCCTATGAAGAATATTCACTCTACATGCTTATCATTGATGTTTTTCAGACTTTTCATGTGGATATGCATGTACAATGTAAAACTGATTTTAAAACAATTAAAAATCTACTTTGCTTAACCTTTTTTTCTGTTCAATAATATAAACCTCTTTCTCCAGGGCAGTCAAATCTCAGAGACTTTTCCCCAGATTCTACCATAATTTCAGCATCCTCCCTCCCACCCCCATTTCAGGGCATTCCATTTTATCTTACAAGAGACAGTTTAAACATAACCATAAGGTTTCATAATTGTAATGTCTCCCAATCAAGCTGTTAAATCTGCAGTTATTCTAGAGATTGGGAAAGGTTGAATTTCTGATATCATGAGTGCTATTACCTGTTTATTATATATGCTTCAAACATAGTAGTACAAAAAAAATCCAAACATTTAGTACAATTCACTGTTTTATGTAGAACCTCTGAACTATAGCTGAATGTGAAAATTAGTAGCTAAAACATGTAAACAGGAAAAGTTCTAAGTCTGTTCCTCCTTGTACTCTGCTTATGTTGTTGATCTTGTTTAGTCAGCAGTAGTAATGCTGCATTTAGCTTCAAATAAAAAAAAGAGACTAGAGTTTCTATTTCCGTCTATATTTAATTGCTTATAAACCTGTGGATACATGTGGACATCAGCTAAGGACAGCATCAGTTTCAACTGAGATGCTTATCCATGGATGAGTTACCATCTTGAACTCAATATTTGCCCTCCTGTTTGAATTGTTGCTACATGTGGGAATGAGGCCTATCCAAAGAGTGCTGCTGGAACAGAGCACAGAAAATTGATACAGATGAGAAATAAGTTTTATTTTGTCCAGACCTAACTTTGGAATGTTAAGACCAAATTTACAAGTAAGCATGATTGTACTACAATGGTCTCAAAGTTCTCCTGTTCTGTATGTTTTAGTGATTTATTTCTATTTTCAGTATTGGTTGGATGCGACTTCTTCACCACTGTTTGACCCATATCAGTGAACTTGAAGCAATGATGGCCAGTGCAGCAGCTCCTACTGCTAACCTGTTGCAGACCTGTGCTGCACTGCTAATGTCACCATATTGTGGTATGCATTCACCAAATATTGAAGCTGTGTTGGTTAAGATTGGACTGCAGTCAACCAGAATTGGCCTAAAACTGATTGATATTCTCTTAAGGAATTGTGCTGCTTCAGGCACTGATCCAACAGGTAAGGAACATTTTAATCCTAGCTGTTTAAAATGTAGGGGTAAGCAGGTTTTTGATCTCCTTCACTCATTCAGTTATAATACGTTAAATGATGGAAGATGATAACAGTTTACTGATGAGCAGATGGCACTAAGCCAACTGGAAGTCTCCCTTCTTAGCTTAACTGCTGTAAGAACCAACCTAGAATGGTTTTACAGCCTGTTAGGAAGGTAACACACACAGATTTTATAGGTAAAATGGCTGATTCCTGTTCTTAATTTAGTTTGATGAGAAATTTAAAATGGTTACCATTGCTGTTAAAACTATATAAATTAGACCATGGGTATGCACATTTTTCCTTTCTTCCTTCTCTCCCAATAGCTCCTTTCCCCGACCCACCTGTGAACCCTCCCAAAGGTGACTCTGATGATTGTGATATCTTTTTTTGATTGTCTAGATTTAAATAGCCCTTTGCTTTTCGGGCGACTGAATGGTCTATCTTCAGACTCAACTATCGATATCCTTTATCAACTTGGAACAACTCAGGATCCTGGTACCAAAGACAGGTGATGTATCAGTGTTATACAGATAAGATCTGTTTTTGATTTTCTGCAGATAAATTACTTTTTGGGAATTTTAATATATAATGGTCTAAGCCATGCCTTTTTACAACAGGCAAAATGTATTAAGGATAATTTATCTCGCCAAAATGGCCATGCAGTGGATGTGTCTTTTTACTACCACTTTACTGCTATGTAAACACTCCACAGCAGATTTTCCAGGTGAGATTTTATAGTGCCTGTTTGTAAAATAACATAATGACCTATCCTGTGTTTTCTGACAGTTTCTAATAATGTAGTTTACTATCTTCATGACATCATCAGGGCTCAGTGCTCACTGTTGAATCAGCAACTTTATGCAAAGTTATGCATGAAGTCATGCAAAAATGAAGTTTTTAAAAATTGTTTGAAAAATATTGGAAAACACAGTAGGATGGATTCTAATATGGACTGCATGTCTTTGTACCCTGTTTACGCCTGATCTCCAACCACCACCATTTACAAAGGGCCCTTTCATTTGACAGCTGGAACACCCACCTCTTTTAGAGCAATGTACCTTTTCATGCTGCAACTCAGGGGTCTAATGTTATATAATAGGCCAGAGTGAATGTAATATGTCTGATTTTATAAGCAGTAAAGGCACCGAAAAGGTGGCTTCAAATTATTTATCCGATAGGAACAATATTCTTTCTTTGGGATCTGAAGAGCCATGTGGGCCATTATTGTCTGGGCTCCACCTGTTTCTGTCAATTAAGTTGTTAAATGTTTGTATATTGAACTCTCATTCAGTCCTTGATTATAGTTGTTTGTGTGACTTATATTAACTAATTTAACCAGGAGATGTGGTTCACTGATCCTTCTGAACGCAACGATTGGGGACCCTGCTTGTTTTCTTTCCCCCGCCCCTTCCTTTGTGTATGACTTTGTTGCCAATGATATCCTAATTGTACTGGTTAGTATCAGGTTTGAATTTCATTGGAATTCAGCAGTTAATACTGCATCTACCAACTGGACAATGAAGAGTTTGTTGATGAGCTAATGTGTGGGTAGCATTTTGATGGGCATTGTCATTGAGTACTATAGTTTACAGCTATTAAGTAACTTTTTTTGTTCATGGAGCTAACACACAGGCCTTTCTATTTCAGGATTCAAGCTTTGCTGAAGTGGGTTTATGACTCTGCAGGAGTGGCTGCACTAAAGAGAAATGACCACATGGCCACTGTAAATTCGGAGAATGTAACTCGCGAGTATGGCCTTCTTATGCCATCACCATCTCACTTACATTGTGTAGCTGCTGTCCTGTGGCATAGCTATGAGCTACCTGTTGAGTATGATCTTCCAGGTTTATTAAACAGAGAACTGTTTGAGTAAGTACAGTGCTCACAAAATATTTTCATTGTTTCAAGATTAACTTTTCATTGCTTGCTTCAGGCCTCTGATTTCTGTTTGCATGTTAGTTATTCTATATTAATTGATAGGTTACTCAATAAGCAGTTTAAAATGAGGAACCTTTGGAAATTTAGACCCCAAAATGCTGCTAATCTGTGCAAACTTCTGATAGATACAGTGGCTGTAAATTTAAGACTTGAAGTTGTCATCAACATTGTTGTCTACAAAAAGCATTGCTATTTTGTTTTCTCTCAACTATTTTCTAGTTAAGATTGTGGCTAGGCAGACTGTGTACACATCTTCCTGTAACATTGACAAACTTCTGTCTAACAACAAGGTGAAAGTCAGGAAATTCCTGATCAGAGAGGAATAGTAGGTCTTGAATATAATAAGTGACCCAGCTTCCAATGGCTCTCTGGATAGAATATTGCGAAATTCTGCAAGAAGAAATTTCTCCTCCTCTTCATCTTAAATGGGAAACCCCTTAGTTTGAAACTTCAATGTCAATTGAAGCTCAGTTAGTAACACCCTCACCTCTGAGTAACAAGGTTTTGGATTCAATCACCATTGCACAAAACACAAAGTTATCTGCTCAGATAACTTTGTTGCCAATGCTTGTGTTATTGCTTTTGGATGCTAATTGGCTGCAGTTTCCTGCGTTACAACAGTTACCATCATTCAAAAAGTACTTCATTTGCCAGGAAGCAGTTTGAAATGTCAGGTGTTATGGAAAGTGTCATATAAATGTAAGTCTTTCACTCTGTTCACTTGTCTTAGACTCCAGCACAAGCAGAAACGCCCTTTCAGCTCCCCTCTATTTTAATAACAGCACCTCCCCTTCGAAATAACATAAGACCAACTTGTTCATCTTTTCCTCATCAGACAATTCATTCACCCAGGACTCAGTTGAATGAACCTTCTCTGAATTGCCTCCAATGAATGTCAAATTAAGATATCTTCCTTTGAAGATTTTTGCAATGCTGTAATACATTAGACAGCCTTTTACTGAGATTATCCAGTTTCTTGAACGCTATCGTATTGTTCAATGTATAGCTATGTTTCTGCATTTTGCTATCTTGCTATCTTTTGAAACTTCCAAGACCCCAAGGGTCATTGTAGAGGGGATGCTTTCTCATGGGAAAATCTAGAACTAGGGGGTCACTGTTTAAAAATCAGAGATCATCTATTTGAAGCACAGATTAAGTAAAATGTTCTCTCTGGTCATGTGTTTCTTATCTTTTCAGGTTGCTGTTTAACTGGTCCATGTCACTTCCTTGCAACATGGTTCTGAAGAAAGCTGTAGACAGTTTGCTGTGTTCCATGTGTCACATTCATCCCAGCTACTTTTCTTTGCTAATGGGTTGGATGGGCATCACTCTACCTTCTCTACAAATGCAACACAGACTATCAATGACAGATGACAGCAAGAAAGAGGACATGGATTCTGGCTTAACGGATGACTCCAAAAATGCACAAGCACCCATTGTGCTCAATGAATCTCACCTTGCTACTCTTGCTGCAGCAACCCAATCTCCAGAAGCTATCAAGCAGCTCCTAGAGTCAAGCCTACCTTCAATGCTTGTGAAGAGCCTAATCAGTTTTTGCTTCAATCATATTTCCAGTTTGGACTGTGCAGTGCCTTATGCAGAGGTTGCCACAGACAGAAACAAATGGCATCATTCCCAGCAGCGTGTACTCAGCAAGGTCCCCCTCACAGCAGATCTGGTGGCTCCTGTTCTGCGGTTTCTAACTGAAGTAGGTAGCAGCCACACCATGAAGGATTGGTTAGGGGGACCTGAAGTAAACCCCCTGTGGACTGCTCTGTTGTTCTTGCTGTGCCATTCCAGTAGTATCAGCCCCGGACACCACCACCACAATGGGTCCCAGCACATTGGATCAAGATACCTTCCTTCTGCTTCTTCACCTGCAGGAGTAGGACTGACCACTCAACAGAGAACAGCAATTGAAAATTCCACCGTGGCATTCTTCTTGCAGTGCATTTCTTGTCATCCAAACAATCAAAAATTAATGGCTCAGGTAATAACAACGAACTATTCTGTAAACCTCACTTCAGTGTTTCTGATTGAGTGCCTGTATCCAATGACTGAATTAGGGTTGTATATAGACTAACGTTTTAACCCAAGTCATTGCGAAAATATGCATAAATATAATTAGTTGCGTACTTGGTCATTTTTTTTCTCGAAAGAAGAACTTATTTTTCTCCTTTCTTGCGTTGGACATGTTGATGCACACTAGTGACAAATTCTGGCATCTCTGCAACTTGAATCATCATTCCATCTTTTAAAATGTATGGGATGGTTCAAAGTAAGCTCCATCCTCGATTTACTTGTTGTCTGTGCATGTATTTTCCAGCAAGGGATGCTGGATGGAATTTTCAACAGAGTATGTGAGAATTAAGGTGAAGGGAAGTATTTAGGCTTGTCTATCTCCGTGAAATGTCCAACTGCATATGCTGTACTTGCCTTCTAAGCTACTGAAGAAGCCCTTCGACTGTCGACCTTTGTTTAGTTTTATGAGCTCTGCTCACTCATCCTGAGTAGAACTTTAAACCATGGTGTAGTTATTGAAAAGCATTGAATTTCTAATAAGATTACTTTTATTTATTTTATTATTTATAAACACAGCTTGCTTTAAAGAAACAAGTTAGAAATAATGGGATTTTAGTATTTTGCTGAGTTGAGTTGAAGTAGTTGGTAAAAACATTGTCAGATTCTTATTAAACAATAAATAACAAGTGAAATTTATTTTAAAATTTAAATACTTTCAGGTTCTCTGTGAATTATTTCAATCAACACCTCAGCGACCAAATGTCCCAACATCTGGAAATATTTCTGGCTTTATTAGGAGGCTTTTCCTGCAGCTAATGCTTGAAGATGAGAAAGTGACTGTGTTTCTTCATTCTCCTTGCCCAGTAAGTACTGATTGATGTTGTGAACAGAGTTAAAGATGTCCTGAGTTCAGTTGGAACAAAGGATCAAGGTGATAATTTCTTAATATTAATTTGTGTTCAAATGTATACTTTACACTTTATGAAATGGAAATATTATTTAGAATGAGAAGAGGAGGCCTGAGCCCATTATGTGGCAGTAACTAGCAATCCCAGTGCCCCATGTACATATGAATATATTGCAAAAGATATTCCATGCAAATGTACATCTTAATCTATTGAGTGTGGCTGTCACGACTTTAGTATGATATATCAAGTGACACTTTTTAAAACTGGTCATAAACCTGTGTTTGTAATGTGCACTATAGCTTCAGTATTCTTTTGCTGAATTTGGAAAGTGAAGACTTGTAATGCAGTTACAAGTCTTCTCATTTTATTTTCCACAAAGGGATATGGGCTGGTTTGAGGATATATCCAAACAGAAGTGATTTGTTTTTGATTTTTAAGAAAGGATTTTAATTCTTTCCAGAATTGTCTTTTATAATTTACATTGTAGTATTCACAAGTACAGTTTAAAAATAGGCTACTCCATTTAGTTTAGGTATTGGTTTTCTATTTACTATATGACTTCCATGGTTCTAAAATAGCATGCTTTATGTGCAGAAATAGAGCTAATAAGAAATCTTAGGCTAACTTATACATGAGAGAAATCCAAGTACAATGTATCTAATCAACTAGAAATTGCTGTCTGTGGACTTCATAGTATTCAATAAAGCATCTTGGAATCCAAGCAATGTGTGCCATGAATTAGTGTTTTTAATTATTAGAAAGGCAGGATTTAAAAAAATTTCTTCATGGAATATGAACATCATTGGCTAGACCAGTTTTTATTGACTATGCCGTTAACTGCATTGACGGTGAGCTGCTGCCTTTGTCATTGGGGTGTAAGGACACCTGTATCAGTTCCAAGTCAGGATGTGCGTAGCTTGGAGGGAAACTTGGAGGTGATTGTGTCATTTGCTGCCCTTGTAGGAGAGGTCATGGGGATGGAAGATTTTTTAGATATTCTGGACAATCTGTGGCTTACTGATTCTAATGAAAAAATGAATTGTGATTGTATAATGTGATTCTTAAAATGTAAATAAAAAATCTCGTGTCATAGAAGTAGAATTTGTTGTCTTCAGTCAGATTAAACCAGCAATCCACATTGCAGGTGAACATAATCTATTTTCTGGATTACAAAGTCGGGATGCATCCACTAGATGGCAGTTTTTAACTGTATCTGTTGAACTGACTAATATGAAATCTTTGAACGTGGTGATTTTAGAAACAAATGTACCAAGGTTTCATATACAAACCTCAAATGAATAGCATCCTATTTCTCTCAATTCTGCAGCCTTGTTTCCAAACAGATATATCTGTTGGAAATGTACCTTCACATCTTTGAGCAAATTGTTAACAAAGAAAAATGCTCAGCAATTGTTGTTCACCATATAGTTTTAAGTTTAAAAACTGTAAAACCCTTTTTACAATTTTGCATGCAAATATGAAATAAGTTCGTGAAGTTATGGCTTGTGTTACAGGGCAATAAAATCTACGTGTTTTAAAATGAAGTGTTGAGCTATAGTAGATAGCAACTGACTGTCTCTAGCAGCATATAGAATGAGGGGGGCATTGATGTGAAATTAAATATGAGAATTAGAATAGAAACAGGAGAAACTTGTTTGCATGCTGTTCAGAGAATGTGGAGCTCACTTTCAGGTGTCGAGATCAGTGATTTGAGGCAACTGTACTTAATGTAAAGAAGGAGACTGTAAGGAAGATGATGTTACCAAAATCATACTGAAGGAATGACTGAAAAGAACTAAGGGGACTAGGCGATTGTGCTTGAGCCTCTTCTGATCATGGATGATCTGAGGTAATGGCAGTATTGGTTTGTGAAAGAGGAGAAATTAAAAGGCTGGCTTTATTTAAAGTTGACAAAAACCAGGACCAAATGGAATGCACCCAAGGATGTTGAGAAAAGTAAAGAATTGCAGATGCGCTGACCATAAAATTACAATTGAAAGGGAGTGTATATTCAAAATTTGCAGATTACACAAATGTGTAAGAATGATTGAATTGTGTGCGTGATAGTGGTAGACTTCAAGAAGGCATAGGTTGATGGAATGTACATAAGAGATTAAATTTAATGTATAAAATTTTGAAGTGGGGAGAATACGGACACACAGTATAAACCAACTGGTGCAACGGTCTGTTGCTGGGAGGGTTTATTTGTGCATAGATCATTAAAGATGACCAGGCTAGTTGCGAAAATGGTAAATGAAGGATAGGGGATCTATTGATTCTAAAACTATTAATGTTCTTTATCAGATTGGATAGCTAGCTAAATAGTTTTAAAAAACATAATGCCAGACATAATTAATTGAAATTACAGGATCATAAATTGCCTTTAAGACAGGAATCTGCATGCACCTAATTTTTTTTCATTTTGTAAATATTATGTATGTCACCATTTAAAGAGGCTCCACATCATCGTATAGGTTTTATTTGGTTAACAAAATGTAAATTAGGCATGCTTGTATGTGAGTAAAGGGAATTTAGTACACAGAAGTGAAGTCGTACTGTACCTACATAAAATGTTGGTTAGGTTCCAACTAGAGTATTCTGTCCAGTTTTGGTCACCTCATGTTAGGAAAGATGTTAAAATCATTTGCCAGAATGATTCCCGGGCAAGGATTTTCTAGTTACAAGGTTAGTTTGGAAAGTCCGAGTTATTGTCCTTGGAGTAAAGGCAGTTGAGGAATAGAGTTGATGGAGATGACGAGATTGGTTGGTACAAAAGCTAGGGGAATGCTGATATAAGATTTTGAATAAGAGATGCAGGGGAACATGAAGAAAACCATTTTAACACATGATTAGTAATGAGTTGGAATTACTACCCTTGATCATGAAGTGGAAACAATGGTTTTAAATGGTAATTATGTGGGCTCTTGAAATAAACTTGTACTGCCATAGTGGCTGAGTAGAGGACTGAGACTGGATTTCTCTGTAGAGAGCTGGCATGAACTCAATGAACTGAATAGTCTCCTGTGCTGTTAATAACTCTGACTCAGATGGATCAACATAATTGAAAATAACAGAATCTAAATTTCCTTGTATGGATGATAAGCACTGACCCAGACTAGTTTCCAGATTAAAATTTTGTATTTCTCTTCACAGCACAAAATTTCTATCCCAAATTTTAGGTTCTTTTCCTGAGATTTCACACACAAGATGCAATTCACATACCAATTTCTGCAAACAGTTTAAGTTTAGTAAAGCCTGTAGAAGCTAGCTGACCCCCTTTGGCACACTTCGCAGGCGTGCAAAGTTGAATCAAAATGAGGCCCTGAACAAAGAAAACACATCCCCTTTATATAGGTCAGTTGGTAATGCTCATAGATACTCTGGCCACTCCCCCCCACAGTCACATACCACTCAAGGCAAACCCCCGTCACTAACAGTCACATGTTATCCCAGGTACAATGGTAGGATGAGATCATCCTTGAAGATAATGAAACTGTAAATGCCCTAATCCTGAAGAATCATTATGCAGATGATTTCCTGATTCAGTGATTCCACAAGACAATGTAGGCATTTCCCTAGCTTCAGGAGATGGCTAGAAAGCATTTCTGAGTGGAAGGGGCTGAATGACGGGTTAATTTGATAATAGCAGGATAGTAGCAGCAAATGATGTCTAATTGGAGTGGGGAGTCATTTGCATTCCTGCATGAATGTTGTCCCCACACAAAGACAGTGTAGTTTAACTTTTTAATATTACATTAATATCCAGAGAGAGAGAGTACAATTTAATCTTTTAACAGTACACTGTGCCCTTATTAATTTCTGCTTTGGGATTGAATCATTGTTGTTTATCAATTCATTTTTTTCTCCTTCAGCTTTATAAAGGCAGAATTAACGCTACTAGCCATGTCATTCAACATCCCATGTATGGAGCCGGACATAAATATCGCACCCTTCATTTGCCAATTTCAACCACTTTGGCTGAAGTTTTGGATCGTGTATCAGGTAGAACTTTTAAGCCTTATTTCATATCTGATTGGTTTCAACTAAAGCACTGTGACCTCGCCTTAGACAGTGCCTGAAGGTTTGAATCTGCGTTTTTGATACGTATAATCTCTCAGAAACCCTTTCCATCAGAATTTTAATTAATTTTGTGTACATGTTACAGCAACTTTGACACACCATGATGGGAATTTGTGCATAATTACCTGTGGCATTTCAGGTCCTAAAACAGATGGAAAGTTCCAGGATTATTGCAAACATTTTTGTGAAATTAAAATAGAAGAATAAAGTTAAACTGGAATGATTTCCTCATGATGGACCAACCTTGATATTCTTCGTACATAGTACCCAAAATTTAGGATTATTTCTGTAATATGCATGTGTGCTTGTGGTTCACTGCTGAATTAAAAGTTATTAAAGACTAAATATTTGAGTGGACTAAATGCAATTCATTTGATTTTTAATGATGTGATAGGTGCATGGGTTAAGTGACATTACAATAATTTTCATTTAAGTACGTTCAACCTGGTTTTAAATGTTTTTCTTAAGAAAATAAAAGTTGCTGAACCCTTTGATTGAAATGTTTAGCACAGAAGGAAGACTTTTTATTACTGTAAAATCTTGCCTATTTTTTACATTCCTGAACTGCATACAATACTCCATTCGTGCCTAACTGATATTTTACGTTGTTCGTAGCAAAATCTCCCATCTGAGCTCTTACATTCTATTCCTTGGCTAATGAAAGCAAGCATCTCATATGTAATCTTGTCCATCTGATCTACCTCTCCAGCTACCTCCAAGGTTCCAGGACATGCACTCCAAGGCCCCTCCAGACTTCTCTGAATCTGCCCATTTATTATGTACCTCTTAGCGTGGTAGGCTTCCTCTAATGTATTACATTTCAGTTCTCTGAACTCCCATTTACCTTTTGTCTGCCATCTGACCTGTTTTTGGTAACTTCCAACAATGTATAGTTTTCTTGTTTATCATCAACCGGTTGGTCAATTTTTGTATCTTCAAAATTATTAATTGTATAGCCTGCATCCAAATCCAAATTAATCCTAGAATGCTTACAGTGTGGAAAGATGCCATTTGACCCATCGAGTCTGCACCGACCTGAAGAGCATCCCACCCAGACCCAGCCACCACCCCTCTCGATCCCTGTAATCCTACCATGGCAAATCCACCTAGCCTGCACATCCCTGAACACTGGAGGGCAATTCAGCATAGCCAGTCCATCCCACCTGCATGTCTTTGGAATGTGGGAGGAAACTGGATTACCCAGTGAAAACCCAAGCAGCTACAGGGAGAAATGCAAACTTCAGACAGATAATCACCCAAGGCTGGATTCGAACCTGTGTCCCTGGGCGCTGTGAGGCAGCAGTGCTAACCACCAAGCCACTGTACCATGATGTTAAATACGACAATATTATTTGGAAATATCTATTATTTAGTTACCAATTGAAAGCTTAAGCATAAAACACAATACTGAACACTGGAGCAACTCACTAAGGTCTGGCAGTGTCAATGGAGAGAGTAACAGTTAATGTTTCGAGTCCATTCTGACTGTACTTCAGAACTTGAGAAACCTTGTTTGTTTTAAATTTGAAGTGTTAGGTTAACACCTTTAATGTTGTCTAATGTTTCTTAAAATTATACTAGGGAATGGCAAAAGAATTAATCTCTAATTGGCATTTAATGGAAAATGATTTAAGGATATATTAATTCAATAATTTTAATGGGTGCTGTAACTCACAGTAAATATTATTTATAGTTTGTTAATATTTATTTGATAAATTACCCTTTCTACAAGACGTTTAATAAACAGTTATTTATTATTTCCTTCAAAACATGCTAGTAGCTTTGTTGAGGAATAAACTAATGCATAAACAGTTAGTATATGATGCATGGGTGTTGTGACTCAACCAGGAAAGAAGGATGTTATCTATTTAAGTTGGTAGTAAACTGCTGTGCTTGCAGACAAGTATTAGGCATTGTTCAATAACTCAAGTCTGTTTGGCTATGAGGGGAAGCCATGCTTATGAGAAACTGAAATGGCAGAATATTTTAAACTTGTGTTTTGCATGCTAACCATTAATGTGGATGTATTTTCACCCTATGTACTTTTGCACATTAGATACACCAAGTATCACTGCGAAGTTAATCAGTGAGCAAAAAGAAGAAAAGGAGAAAAAGAACCAAGAGGAAAAAGACAAGTTGAAGAGTGACAATGGCTTCCAAGACAACTACAGTGTTGTTGTTGCCTCAGGTAATGAATGTTTATGATACAACTGTTTAGTGTATGCTACTTCACTTTTTTGGTAATTTAAACTCCCTTCAACTAATGTCAACTTCTCCACTTAACTATAAGTAAAAGATTTAGTTCCTTTCGGTTGACTTCGGAATACAGAATATTTAAGTTAATTGCCAATGCACTGTGAAATAATTGTTTGTGCCAGAATAAATAGATTATTTTTCAAACCTTTTTGTTCTAATAGTTTAATTAAAAACTGTCAAAAAAGAATACATCAGAGATACAATATTATAATTCATTTAAAACATAGTGGACAATGCTGCTTAAACATATGTTAATGTGGACTGATGTACAGTTTTGGTGTTGCTGGAATATACTGAGGCTCAAAGATCTCTGTTCTGTCATGGGAGGGGGGGCATTTTAAAGAGTAAAATTGCCAAAGTGATTAGTACAGTTATCCTGCAGTTAATTTTCTTTGGATTGATTATTGTATGATTAACAATGCCATGGATGTTTGAGTTTCAGTTGCAATTAGACAACAAGAATGCTTATTGTGCAAAAGGAGGCTACTTGGTCCATCATGTCTGTACTGGCTCTCTGAACGAGCAACTCCCCTATTTCAGCTCTGCTCTTTCCCCATGGAATGGAAATAATTTTCTCTCAAAATAATTGCCAGTCTTGTTTTTGAAGCAAGAATTGCAATTGCTTTGACTACACTCAGTCATGAATGCACTGCAGATTCTAACCACTTGGATTTTTTTTTAGGATTTTCTCATAATGCTGTTGCTTCTTTTGCCAGTTACTACAATGTTGAATGCCGTCTGGTGATTTGTCCTTCTGTCATTGGTAACAATTTCTCCCTATCTCCTCTGCCCAGACCCCATGTTTTGAACACCTCTATAAAATCGTTTAATTTCTCCTCCGAAGAAAAATCCTCCGCTTCTCCAATTTGTCCACATAACTGAAGTCCCTCATTCCAGAGCCATTTTTATGAAGTCTTTTCTGCACTCTGTCCAAAACCTTCACATGCTCCCTAAAGTGAAGTGGCAAAAGCTGGACACACTGTACCACTTGTGGCCCAACCCATGTCTTGTACAGGTTTACTAGGGCTTCCTTGCTTTTGAATTCTGACATTAATCATTCAGTCCAGGATCCCTTTCCCAACCTGCTTGTCACCTTCACTGACAGGTATCTTTTTCCTGCACCCTTTTTAAACGTTTACCCTTGATCTTGATATTTAGATCAGTCACTTCTACATTTCTCTGCATTAAAGTTTTACCTTTCTCATTTGACCAGACTGTCTGTCTGTGTCTTGAAGATTATCACTATCCTCTTCACCGTTCCAATGCTTCCAACGTTGAGATCTCTGGCCACCTTGCTTGAGAACCGCTGAGGTTTGGTGAGGTATGGATTACATCACTGCTCTATAGACCTCCCACCTTTTTTTAAATGAAATTGTCCTCACTAAGCTGAGGAAAGTAGATGCTGGCGGTTGGAGCACTTTACTGTTTTAGATTTGCAGTGCCAAGTGCATTATATTTAGGTGTGGAGCAATATTCCCTATCCTCTCCTGGAAAACTTTGTCTTTCGTTGATGCAGGAATGGTTAGAGATTAATGTAACCTTGCCTATTCCCTTGTCTTTTTTATAAATCCTTTTGTATAACAACCATAGTGGAGCTGTCTGATTTGGTAATATTAATTTATGCTGTATGAATAGTTTTATGCTCCTTCATCATGCCCACTAAGAATTAGGTTGAGACTTCCAGAATATATTTCGCCTACAATGTTTTCATGATGTCCGCAGTCAGTACAAGCAATATTTTTTGTGTATGTAAAATCAAAATACTGTTGATGCTGGAAATCTGAAAGCAAAAGAAAAAATGCCGGAGAACTCAGCAAGCCTTACAATATTTGACATTTCTGGAGAGCCACATCGGACTTGAAATATTAACTGTTTCTCTCTCCATAGATGCTACCAGACTTGCTGAGTTTCTCCAGCATTTCCTCTTTTCATTTACATAGTTGAATTCCCAGGAATTTTTCTTGCCTACAACATAGTATGTTAGCAATATTTTAAAAGATCCTGAGTTAAACTTTCTGCTTCCTGCTCATTGGAGGGTATTAGAGTAATAATGAACCGTACTTTGGAGGGTGGCTAAAAATTGACTACTTGATACTTAAATAAATACCATAATAAATTTTGTTTCAGGACTTAGCTCCATTAAACTTTGATTTTCTGCCCGCTGCTCAACCCCCCAACCAAAAGCAATCCTTTATTTAAATTGGGAGGCATAGCATCATCAATTACTTATAGATATATAAATGTGTGTCCTCTCCAGTAGGTTGTTCTACGACACTGTTAAGAATAAAGTATCGTTGAGTGACTCTGCTAAACGCATCATCTAAACAGATCAGATCTTAATTTGGTCATTGCATTAATTTTTGAAAATCCTCCATGAAAGAGACATAGCAAGTATTATGCTTCTGACTTTTTTTGTATGCTGATAAGTATAAGCTTGCCATCTCATTAACTTCAAATTTTTCAATTTTGAAGCAAGTTTTATGAATACCAATTTCTTACTATACATGGGATTCCTGATGTTTCTTTTGAGTGTTTCTCATTGGGCTTACTCTACCATGCTTTATCAGGTCTGAAGTCCCAATCGAAGAGAGCTGTTTCATCTACACCCCCAAGGCCGCCATCGAGGAGAGGAAGAGTGATGACTGATAAATTGGCAACTACTTCCTCATCTACAGAATCTGCTAACAAAACAATTAGTGTTCCTGTGTTCCATCTGTACCACAAACTTTTACCAGGTGAGTAAATGTTTTGAGCAGATTAATAGTCGGCAGTAGTAGATGTAAATTATACCTTGCATTCTCCAAAAGCTTTTATCCCAAGCTGATTACAGGTGATGAAGGTAAATTTGCCTTTTTTCATCCATCAGGGACAAAACATTTTCTCCTCCCTATGCCATTGCCTTCTGAAATGGGTATAGTTCAGTTCCAAAAAAAAATTACAAAAAGCAAATCAGAAGATGACCTGGTTGAAACATTAGCTTGAAAGCAGAAATTGTTGGACTATAAAATCTGCCTATTTTAACAGTGAGGGATGGAAATGGAAATATCTCGGTCATTGGTAGTTAGACATATTCATAGCATCATACCTGTATCAGACTGTTTCTTGCGTGTGTGACAGTTTCTGCACATTGGACACGAGATGTTAGGTGGACTTTACAGGGTTATCATCTGCCTCCATGAATTCCTGATTCCTTGCTTACATTGCAACCAGGTTGAAATCTAGTTTGATTTTTGTTAATCTTTGGAACTGAACTGTGCACTTCAGAAGTTAATTTGAGAGTTATTAGTGTGGAACTGGTGCCACAAATAGGCCAGATCATGTGGGAAGCGCAGATTCCCTACCATAAAAGATCTTCAGTGAACCAGTTAAGCGTTTTTCATAATTTGACTTCCACAATAGATTTTTATTTCCTAAATACTTTGAAAGACTGAATTCGCAGTCTCAAATTAGCATGGTCGGATTTGAGACCTTTTTTTGTTTGTTCCCAAATTATTCAGTAATATTAACTGCTCCTTCCACACCCTTTTTCAAATTGACTTAACATGGGCCTTGAACCATTCACTCAAATATAAGCACAGAATTTGAGTTGCAGGGTGTCATTGAAAGCTGTAGTTTTGGAAATTCCATCTTTCAAATAAGACATTAAACTGAGACTCAGTTTGCCTGTTCAGGTGATTATGAATTTAATTTTACTCTTTGATAGACTTTTAGCTTATTGTGTGTTAATTTGGCATATGCTAATAAATGTGTTATGTTCCAGTGGTAATGTGTTAACAGAATAAAAATACAATATGGCCTTTTAAATGTTAGAATCATAATTTAATAATTGATTAGATTTCTTAAAATAACCTCTTGATGTTGTTTTGTAGGTCAACCACTGCCAGCAGAGGTGACACTAGCCCAGCTGTTAACTCTTTTGTATGACCGCAAACTCCCTCAAGGCTACCGCTCAATAGATTTGACTGTCAAACTTGGATCTAAAGTAATCTGTGACCAAGTGTTGTCAAAAACTGACTCATTTAAGCGTCTCCGCACAGACAAAGGTATATTCATTTATTAATTGTCCATATGAATACTCATGCATACATAGAGTATTTGTTGAGAACGCGATGCTGGAAAAGCACAGCAGGTCAGGCAGCATCCAAGGAGTAGGAGAATCAATGTTTCAGACTTAAGCCCTTCATCAGGAATATATAGGGTGTTTGCTCAGCAGTAAAGCCTCCAACGCCCACACTAGTAAATAGAATCTTTGTCAATGCTGGTCTTAGCAGTAAATCTGATTTGGGGCAAGACTTTTGTCTCATAAAATGAATGTGCAATAGAATCTAGGAAAGTTTTTTTTTGCTTAATTGTCATTCCAGCGAAAATGTCTTTAAGAAATGTCAGCTAGTAAAGTGCAGAAGTTGTGTTTTACTGAGTCTACAAAGAAGATTTCATTGGGCCAAGCTTTTAATTCTTGTAAGATCTTGGAATCTTGTGAGGGTAGGCATTCCTCCGGCTTGATTTATCACTACCTGCAACTTGAATGTTAAGTTCAAGATTGCTAAAGTTCCACAAATGGTATTCCTAGAAGATGGGCGGCAAGGTGGCACAATGGTTAACACTGCTGCCTCACAGCGCCAGAGACCTGGGTTCAATTCCCGCCTCAGGCAACTGTCTGTGTGGAGTTTGCACATTCTCTCCGTGTCTGCGTGGGTTTCCTCTGGGTGCTCCGGTTTCCTCCCACAGTCCAAAGATGTGCAGGTTAGGTGAATTGGCCATGCAAAATTGCCCGTAGTGTTAGGTGAAGAGTTAAATGTAGGGGAATGGGTCTGGGTGGGTTGCTCTTCGTAGGATCAGTGTGGACTTGTTGGGCCGAAGGGCCTGTTTCCACTCTGTAAGTAATTTAATCTAATCTAAATTTACTCATAATTTGCATCCGGAGATGGACAGTTATTACAAGCTGCGTTTGCAGTGAGTGCAGGAATGAATCACCCCCTCAAAAAAAAACACACGTTCATAAGATGTAGAAGCAGCAGTAAGCTATTTGATCCATCAACTCTGCTCTGCTGTGGCTGATTTGATGATCCTCAACTCCACTTTCCTGCCTTTTCCCGACAACACTTTTTTGCCCATACGATTGAAAATCTACCATCTCAGCCGTGAAGGTACTTAATAACCCAGCCTTGACAGTTCTCTGCAGTAAAGTATTCCACAAGTTCACTATCCTCTGACAGAAAAAAATTCCTCTTCATCTCTTAATTGTGTGATATCTTACTCTGATATTATGCCCTCTGATTTTAGACAGTCCCACAAGAGGAAGCAACTTTTCCACCTCTACCTTTCAAGCCCCCTGAGAATCTTATGTTTCAGGAGAAAGTGAGGTCTGCAGATGCTGGAGATCAGAGCTGAAAATGTGTTGCTGGAAAAGCGCAGCAGGTCAGGCAGCATCCAGGGAACAGGAGAATCGACGTTTCGGGCATAAGCCCTTCTTCAGGAATCAAATAATCTTATATTTCAATCAGGTCTCCTCTCACTTCTGTCATTCTTCTAAACTCTAAAGAGGGCAAGCCCACCCTATTCAACATCTCTTCAAAAGAAAATCCCTCTGAACCTAGAATCAATCTAGTGAGCCTTCACTGAACTACCTCCAATGCAAGTATCTCTTTCATTAGATAAACAGACTTAAAATTGTTCTCAGTATTCTAGATGTGATCTGACAAGTGCCTTGTATACTTTTAGCAAGACATTTTTATATTCCATTCCCTTAGAAATAAAGGCCAACATTCCATTTGCCTTTCCTATTTCTTGCTAAACCTTTCTGCTAGATTCATGCATAAGGACCCAGAAATTCCGCTGTGCAGTAGTATTCTGCATGCTTTTGCCATTTTAATAATGTTCACCTCTTGTACTATTCCTGCCAAAGTGCATAACCATCCATCTTCCCACGTTACATTCCATTTGCTAAACTTTTGCTCACTCATTTAACCTGTCTATATCTCACTGGTCATTCTCGTCACTTGTGTTCCTGTCTATTTTTCTGCAATCTGCAAACTTGACAATAGTATATTCACTTTACCTCATCCAAGTCATGCATATAAATTGTAAATAAATATGGCTCCAGCACTGAACCCTGTGGCACTTTACTCATTCCATGGTGTTACCCTGAAAACGTCCCTTTTATCATTCCATGATGTTACCCTGAAAACGTCCCTTTTATCACAATTGTTCTCTTCGTTAGCCAATCGTCTATGCTAATTTATTGCCCCAACACAATTGCCACTGGCATGGTGGCTCAGTGCTTGGCGCTGCTGCCTCACAGCACCAGGGACCCAGGTTTGATTCCCGCCTCGGGCGACTGTCAGTGTGGAGTTTGCACATTCTCCCTGTGTCTGCGTGGGTTTCCTCCGGCTGCTCCCCAGTTTCCTCCCCCAATCCAAAGGTGTGCAGGTCAGGTGAATTGGCCATGCTAAATTGCCCATAGTGTTAGGTGCATTAGTCAGAGGGAAATGGGTCTGGGTGGGTTACTCTTCGGAGGGTCAGTGTAGACTTATTGGGCCAAAGGGTCTGTTGCCATACAGTAGGGAATCTAATCTAAAGGGTGTTTTTCCTGATTGGCTTGGATAGAAGATTGTATGACTGGCAAAAGGCAGAAACTGGTGATAAAAGGGTCTTTTTCCAGATGGCAGTCAGTGACTAGTCGAATTCCACAACTATTCAAGTCATACACTAATATATGTGGATATTGTTGCTAAATTGAGATGACACAAATATAGATGGAGGGACTGGTAGTGTTGAAGAAGTGGAGAGGCTGCAGAAGGACTTGGACAGGCTATGAGAGTGGGCAAAGAAGTGGCAGATGGAGTACAGTTAAGACTGAGAGAGATTATGCACTTTGGTCAGAAGAATAAAATCGTAGACTATTTTCTCAATTGTGAAAGGCTTTGGAAATCTGAATTCAGCTCTGAAGAGTCAACTAGACTCGAAGTGTTAGCTTGCTCTCTCCATGGATGCTGTCTGACCTGCTGTGATCTCAAAAATTTGTAGTTTTCAACACAGATTTCAGCATCTGGAGTAATCCATTCCAAAACATTAAGAATTTTTATGGAGTGGGTTATGGAATGTTTCCTCTGGCCCTAGGTATGCTACTTCCCAATCAGTACAACATAAACACCAAGAAATTCAAAAGGAACTGCCATGTTCACTGGGAGTGGTTGAAAGAAAAAGTGTAGATTTATTTAAGAAGAAGCTGGTCAAATATTTGAAAGAGAAGGGATAAGTTTATAATAGAATTGGATAGAAAAGATGGCAGGAAATGCAAGTGAGACTGAAGTGCTGGCTGGGTGAAATGGCCTGTGTTGTTTTTATTCATTCGAAATGTGGGCTTTGATGTCTGTGCCAGCATTTATTGCTAATTCCTAGCTGCTATGGAGAAGGTGCTACCACCTTGAACTATTGTAGCTCATTTGTAGAGGTGCCTATATTTTGATTAGGGAGTGAGTTCTAGGGAGTGATTCAGTGATACTGAAGGAATGGGGATATTTTCCAAGTGAGAATGGTGAGTGGCTTAGTGGGAAATGTGGTGTTTCCCTGTAATTTGCTGCCCTTGACACATTGTACTGCTGAGTGTCATTGGTGGAAGGGGTGAATGTTTGCGTATGTGGTTCCAGTCAAGCAAGCTGCTTTGTCCTCGATGGGATTGGGCTTCTTGGCTGTTCTCATCTATTGCGCTCCTGATTTGTAACTTATGGATGGTAGACAGGCTTTGGGGAGTCAACAAGTGAATTACATGCTGCAGGATTCCCAGCCTCTGACATCCTCCTGTAGCCACAGTATTTATAGGTATATTCTAATCAAACTGTTCAGAGTTATCACTACACACCTCTGGAGACGTTGGAACTTGAACCTGGGCTTCCTGGCCCAGGAACATAGCAACACTACCACTACACTTCAGGAGCCCACCATAGTATTTATATGGCTAGTCCAGTTCCATTTCTGGTCAGTGATAACCCCCAAAATGTCGATATTGGGGCAAATTCAATCATTGTCACTTGACGGTCAATGGCATCACAATGGTTAGATATTCTTGTGACAGTGGTCAGTGCCACAGCATTTGTGTGGTGTCAGTGTTATATGTCAGGATATTGTTCCTGTCTTGATGCAATTTAGCATGGACGAGTTCAGTATCTGAGAAGTCGTGACTGGTGCTGAACATTGTGCAATTGTTAAACGTCTGTATTTTTGACCTTATACTGGAAGGAAAGTCATTGATGATCGTTGGGCCTAAAACATTACCCTGAGGAATTGAGGGCACTGGTGATGTGGAAGTGTGGTAATGTTCCTACCTCCTGAGCCAGGATGATCTGTTTCAAATTTCCACCACCTCCAGAGGTTTGTGATAACATCTCTGAATAGATCGATTAGAAAATGTGGAACAAGGATCTTCTGGTGCAGTGGTAGTATCCCCGAACCAAGTCCAGAATACCCAGGTTCAAGTTCTACCAGCATTTGACATGCCATAATGGGTCTGAACAGTAAATAACTATTCTGAGGAGCTTCTGCAGAGGTGGCTGACTTCCAACAACTATAATCATCTACCTTTCTGCCAGTTGTGACTGAAACCAATGGAGAGGTTTCCCAATTCCCACTGATCTCTGGTTTAGCTTTGGCTCCTTGATGCTACACTGAGTCAAATGTGATTGATGGCAAAGGCAGTCACACTCACTATCGAGTTCAACTCTTATTTTGTCCATGTTTGAACCAAGTCCATAATGAGGTTAGGAGCTGAATAGCCTTGAAAGAACCCAGATTAAACATCAATAAGCAGATTATTGCTAAGAAAGTGCTGCTTGATAGCACTATTGACGACCCCTTCCATTACTTTACTAATGACCCTGAGTATATCGATAGGGTAGTATTTGGCCAATTTGGCTTTGTTTTGCCTTTTGTGTATTGGACATACCAGGGCAATTTTCTATATGGTCAGTTAGATGCCAGAGTAGCCATAGATGAACAGAAGTGCAATAAGTTCTGGAACTCAACTTCGGTATTATTGCCAGCATGTTGCCATGGCATTTGCAGCATCGAGCATCTTCAGCCATTTTTTGATAACAAGTGGAGTGAATGGGGTATTTGTGATGCTGGGGTCCTCTGGAGGATGCCAAGATGCATCTGTCTCGTAGATCCTGTGTCATCTTATGTAAATGTGAAATACGTTATTCTGATCCAAGACCAAAATAAATAAATAAGCGGTCACTTTGTAACGTGAAATCTAAAATAGTTGTAACTTAGATTTCCTTGAGTTGAACTTGAGTTTTAAATTGTTTATTTAAATTTTGTTTCTTGGAGACTGGAGTCTGTTTTGTACATATCTTGGAACTGCTAGGATAATAAAAACTGAATCTTAAATGAAGCTTTCAAATCAAATTTAACTGAAAGTGTAATGTCAGCGTCATTGTGGGCAGTGCAAAACAGCAACTTTGAGCAAGGCTTCTGACTCCTAATCTTATTTTAAATTTATTTCTGTAATAACTACACAGTTTTTTTGACCTGTATAGCCATTGTAGTGCATGTTCATAAACATTCCCTTATCTGGCTGTTAATGGATCGATTCAATACCAGTATTTTGCTGTGGCATTACTGCTTTATATTCTTCATGTTTTGTTTAGGAGGCTAATTTATATCCACTTTTATGCAGAACTTGGTGATGGTCTGACCAGCTGTCCTGAAGATGAAGTCTTGCAGCCAAGTGATGACTGTATGGATAGTGTCCTGGATGAATCTTTGCTGGAAACAAATCCTATCCAGTCTCCACTTCAGGTGTTCGCTGGCATGGGTGGGCTAGCCCTTATAGCAGAAAGGCTGCCAATGTTGTATCCTGATGTTATCCAGCAAGTAAGTGATACTTTTGCTGATATATTCTGCAATTATTCATCACACTGTCCATATGAAGTTTCACCGTGTTTTGATAAACCATCAGCATTAGAATCTCCAGTTTATGACCACTTTTCCAAACCTTTGTAGAAACTTGCACTTTCCCATTTGAAGAATGACACGTCGGCATGTAAGTTTGCTCCTGTTATGACAGTGTGTTGAATCGTGTGTTGTACCTAGAAAATGTGCCTATAAAATGTTCGTTAAGCTGCTGAGGTAAGTACTTCTCTGAGGAAGCAGCAAAAATGCCCTTCATGCAGGTTCTGGTAGCTGTGAAAGAGATCTCTGAATGGACTACGAGCCTTAATTCTTCTATTTTTGGGGTTTAGAAGAGGTGGGGGTTGGAGGGAAGCCCGAATAGTGATGGCTAGTGAGTGGCACAGTGGAATCTTAAGTATTAGAGATCAAATCTCTAATGGGACGAGTACCTCATGAGAGTTATATTGTTATTTTTCTATATATGTTAAATTTCAGTAGATAGGACCGCAGCATTTGGCATGGTTAAAATTTCCTCTGAAATTGCAGTATTTTACATTACATAATGTAATGCAGTAATGTAATTGCAGTATTTTACATTACATTACATAACTGGGTGCTCCGGTTTCCTCCCACAGTCCAAAGATGTGCAGGGTCAGGTGAATTGGCCACGCTAAATTGCCCATAGTGTTAGGTTAAAGGGGTAAATGTAGGGATAGGGGTATGGGTGGGTTGCGCTTCGGCGGGTCAGTGTGGACTTGTTGGGCCGAAGGGCCTGTTTCCACACTGTAAGTAATCTAATCTAATCTAATCTATAAGCAATCAACATTTTAAAATAGCCAAATTAATTTTTTTAATGTTTGCTTGGAGCAACCCTCTTCTGCCCACTTGGAGCTTACTAGTTCTGTTTGTTTGAAGAGGTTAGTAGTTGTGTTCCATTTTAAATCTTCCCTAACTTGTGATGTAGCTTGATACCTTTTGCTGTCTGTCCCAGATGTTGGCACTGATCAGAAAAACTTTCCCAATACTGACCTCACTCCAATGTTTTACATGGTGAGCATGTATAATATTTTCTTTCTTTGGTTTAATTTTGGTGTCATGTCGGGATGAAAGAGCCTTATTAAAATACGTGTTTTATTTTCAGACATGTGGAAGATTTACATGACACATGGCTCAATCCACTATTAAAGTCAAATTTTCTAAACAATTGAGCTTTCTGTACAGAAGATATTCCATTGATATTGATGTAAAAGCTGCTGAATCCTATAATAATGAGATTAACAGTCGGATTTTGAAAGTCTGTTCATTTGTAGATTTGATTTAAATTTATGGACCTCCTCATGTAGAATTTATAAAGCTCATAATTACTTGAGCATTTTGAATCTTGAGAGGATTTGAACCTCCCTGAGAAATGAACAAAAGAATTTTTGCTTGTTTCAATCACCAATTGATGTAACGATTCCTAAGCAAATTACATGACAGAATTCAGTCATTTAACTCTTTGCATTTGGTTGTACAGAAAGGTGGAGAGGCAAAATCCTTTTTCAGTTGATATTGAGCTGCCATTTTAGATGCTGTTGATAAATGTCAATTTATTCAGTTTGTGAGTAAATGTGTAACAGCAGTGCTGTTGTGGCTTTTTATGGTGAAACTACTGAGATTTTTTAAAGGAATAGATACAGGGCAAATATTGGAAAACGAAGTGATTTTGTAAGTTATGTAATGGATGTCTCACTAACTTTGGGGAATAATATTTTGTGAATTTATGCATCATTGGTATATTGTGTACCTCTGAAAATCGCAAGCCAATATTAATTGTGCAAAATTTCACATTCTAATACTATTTTCAGACTTTATTTTCGTTCTGTCTTGGAAACTGTTTTTCTTTGTTCAGTTTTCCTAAAGACATAGACGCTGGTTTATAAGCTTGTACTGCTTCAAGCCCACATTGTATTCTAGAAAGAGAGGTGCAACATTATTTACCACCAGAACAAAATTATGGAATAAGGTCAAATTATGGCTTGGCACTTGTAATCTGTATCTGTTACTTTCATATTTAAAGTGTGGTCTCAGAGCAGCAGTGAAATATAATAATCATTGAGGTTTCATGATTTTCAAACAGATTCACAGAAGGCTTTAATAAATTTGTATTTTTGAGGGCCCTTCTGGAATCATATGATTCTTCTCTGGCCTTATAGTTTTCAGGGAATATAATTTCAATATTATATTTGTTAACATTGATTCCACAATTTCAGAAGTGTTGAATGGAGTAATTTTAATTGATTCCATTTTCAAACTAATGAAACTTTTCTGTCGTCATCAATCACCTGTCTCATGAACTCAATTTAAACTAGTTCCTCCAAAGATCCATATGCTCCAAAATTATGACTTTTGAAGCTGTTCTAAACATCGTATGATTACTTGTTTTTAAGGAAACAGTTTTATGCGCTCTTATGGATTTGCTTTTAAAATTTCTTTAATATCTATTCACAGATTGAGAAACTTCCCCTCCACTCGCTGTCAGAGCCTACGAGCTGTCTAAATCTTGATCCATTTAATTAAACATAATTCTTTTCATGTTTTTTTAAAGAGGCCTTGTCTTTTGGTCTTGCATCTCCCATCTGTCAAAACTGTCAATAAAGAGTTTCTTATATATGAATAGTTTTGTATTTCTTGTTGTAACAACTCTGTTTCTAATGGTAACAGACTTAGCCTGAGCTACAAATCTTCTCAAAATTCGCTGAGGTCCTGGATATAGGTTTGCTCTCTGAGCTGAAAGGTTCATTTTCACACGTTTCATCACCATACCAGGTAACATCTTCAGTGAATGAAGCACTGGTTGTGTAGCCTGCTTTCTATTGATATGCTTGAGTTTCCTATGGTTGGTGATGTCATTTCCTGTGGTGACATCATTTCCTATATAACAAACACTACGTTGGACAAACAGGCAGAAAACTAGCCACCAGGATAAATGAACATCAACTAGCCACAAAATGACATGACCCACTCTCAGTAGTATCC
Organism: Chiloscyllium plagiosum; assembly: GCF_037043375.1. NCBI lineage: Eukaryota > Metazoa > Chordata > Chondrichthyes > Orectolobiformes > Hemiscylliidae > Chiloscyllium > Chiloscyllium plagiosum. The sequence continues at coordinate 24,405,857 of NW_028270148.1, read as the reverse complement.
TTACATACGGGTGAGGAATAACACCACTACGACGGGGACAACACATCCAAGCTAGGACAAGCCAAACAAAGACACGCACAAGAATTCCTAGAAGCATGGCATTCCAACCGGAACTCTACCAACCGGATCCCATTTACCACCCCCGAAGAAAAAGAACAGGAAATGACGTCGCCATAGGAAATGATATCATCATAGGAAATGACATCATCAACTGAGGAAACTCAAACATATCAATAGAAAGCAGGCTACACCACAGTGCTTCATTCAGAGGCTCACTGAAGATATTACATACTATGGTGACAAAACGTCTGAAAACAAACCTTCCAGCTCAGCGAGTAAACCTACATCCAGGTAACAGACTTTTACAAGTTTATTTTGCTGTTCATCCCCACAACTTTAATTTGGCAGTGTTCGCTTGCAGGTTCTTTTATCCTTGCCCATTGACAAACTGATGTTAGTATTGAAATAATGTTGACTTTATTTTATGTACTTTGAACTATTACATTGAACAGACTGCTCAATACAGCCAATACCACCATTCTCAGTCCCTACTGTTGCCTGTTTCCTCATCAACTTGGCCTATCAAAAGTTTATTCTGAATCTAATCATTGTGCATTGCAAGCAAAGGAATTGAAATTCTGAAAGACTGTAATTGGGTTCTGATCAATTTAATAGAAACCAGAAATGGCATAAAATAATTCTTAAAATGTCTCTGCATAATTTGCTGGTAAATTTAAAGATGAATAATGTTAAAAAATAGTAAGCACTTAACAGTTGATAGGACAGGCAACCACTAAGGGACTTTATTGACCCAGAGCCTGAAGGTAGGGGATTGAATAGGTGAATTAATGTATGTTGTTGACATTAATATGTGATCTCTTCCCTTTGTACATCTAGGTGAGTGCTCCAGTGGTAACTTCAACTTCGCAAGAAAAACCAAAGGACAACGAACAGTTTGAATGGGTTACAATAGAGCAGTCTGGTGAATTAGTCTATGAGGCTCCTGAAACCATAACTGCAGAGCCACCACCAATCAAATCAACTGTTCCTGCAATGTCTCCAATCCCAGCACATTCTCTCGCAGCCTTTGGACTCTTCCTCCGTTTACCAGGATATGCAGAAGTACTCCTCAAAGAACGGAAACATGCTCAGTGTTTGCTAAGATTGGTGCTTGGTGTAACCGATGATGGCGAAGGCAGTATGTATGATTTGAGATTTGCATTATGCTCATAGATTGTGATGCAGAATTTGTTGCCTCTAACTCATGTTAAGATTATTAATCTAATCTTGTGGATTCCCATACTTGAATTGTGTTGTAATCACCAGAATTTTTACGTCTTTATGAAAACATTTGTGTTTGAACAATCTCTTGACTGAATTAATCTCTAGTATAGTTAATGTTCCTGTGCTGCTTATGGTAATGAGAGTTGCATAATGTAAAAGGACTTTTCATTTAAATAGTTATTTTTGTTGAACATGAAGTCAACATAAAATTTTAAATGATGTTCATTTTCTTGTTTCAGGTCATATCCTACAATCTCCATCAGCAAATGTTCTACCCACGCTTCCATTCCATGTTTTGTGCACTTTATTCAGTACCACACCATTGACTACTGATGATGGAGTTCTCCTTCGGCGGATGGCTTTGGAGATTGGAGCGATTCATCTTATACTGGCTTGCCTTTCTGCTCTAAGCCACCATGCCCCAAGGGTGCCTAATGCAGGTGCTAACCAGACAGAGGTGAGCTCAGCATGAGGTTAAATATCAATCCAGGTTCTAACTACTAATACAAAACCAAATTACTGTGACGCTTTCAACACTCAGCAGGCCAGGCAGCCTCTAGAGTGAAGCATCGTGACCTGTCATCAGAACCCTTCACTGGCATTTTTTATTTTGGTTTTATTGTGGGTTTTAATTACATCGTTCAGTTGATAGAACATGAAATCACTAAAGCTCTGAACATGCTGGTTTTAGAAACAAATTGAAATGTCTGAAAGTTTCATACCCAAATCTCTCAATTAAGCAATATGCTTGTAACATTTTCGTATTCCTATGTGATGGATTTCTAAGACCAGCATTTATTGCTCACCTACGTTTGCCCTTGCACAAGTGCCAATGAGCACCCTCCTTAAATTACTGCAGTCGTCGTAGTTTAGGTACATCCATAGTGTTGTTAGAAGTCAAGAACAAAAGAAATATATACTGTACTGCCCATTTAGCCTGATCCACCGTTGAATATGGTTATAGCTAATTATGGGCTTCAAATCTCATTTTCTACCCACTCCCATGTCTTTTCCTGATATACTAAAGATCGGTCTATCTATTCTTAAATGTATTCAATATTGGATATCCGCCAGCCTGGGATGAGCTGAAAAATTCCAAAGATTCACATCCGTTTCATTTGAAGTGATTTCTCCTTGTCTTTGTCCTAAATGATTGCTCTTTATCCTGTGGCCTCATGTTTTAGATTTCCCAAATAGTGGAAGCAGTCTCCTAGCATTAACCTTATCAACCGCCTTCAAAATCTTGCATGTTTCAATGAGATCTCCTCTTGTAAACCTCAGAAAATAGGTCCCGTTTCTTCAGCCTCTCTTCATAGGACAAGCTTTTCATCCTAGGGGCCAAATGTAGTGAACCTTCACTATATTACCCCCAATACAAATATATCATCCTTTAAGCGTGGAAACTCAAAACTGCACGCAATATTTCAGATGTGATCTTGCGAAAGCCCTTTATAATTGTATGATATAATTGTATCAAGTTGTCTTTGTGCTGTTCCCAAATCCCCTTGCAATAAAGGCTAACATTTTATTTACTGCCTTAATTGCTTGCTCAGTAGGGAGTTTCAGGATTTTGATCTAGGTGCACTGATACATTGCCAGTTTGAATGTTGCGCAAAGTGGAGGCATTCCTATATGTCTGTTTCCTTTTCTTCTAGGTGAGTTTAGGAGATATTGATGCATAAGTCTTGGTAAAGTAGAATTGAATGTTTAAGTTGGTGGATAAGCTAATTAATTTGTCGTCATAGGAACCACCATCATGTGAATAAATATTATCTATGTTGACTTTGGCTGTAATTATATGATTGCCTCAAGTGAAATGTGTAGTATTTTCCTTGTGTTTGAATGGGATTTCATTTAAGCAGTAATAACTGCTCAGACAGGAATGAAAAGAAGATATTGGACCAAATGTGATGTCCACAAACTGTGAAATCGAAGTGTTCCTGTATTACAGTTAGAGGAACTTGCCGCTTTCTGTGTCCTCTGTATTAATAATCACAAACTCAGTACTACTTCATGCCGATTTATATGTAGTTGGTTAAGAAACTTTTGTTCCATGTGAATAAATTCGAATCTGCATTGTTGATGCAATCCTTTAAAACTGTTAAGAGAAGTTAGTGTATATTTTTGGTTCGTACAGATTTTATTCCTAACATTGTCATGATAATACAAGGTGCTGGCAACATACATGCTCGATCAATTCTCAGGGTTCTGACAATTCCAAAGTTCCCAATAGGTTTCGAGCTGTGACCTAAGAGACTCCAATTTATATTGGTTCAGTTTTCTTTGTTTCTTTTTTACCTATTTTCTGTAACTAAATGTAATTTTCATATAAGCAAATTCAAGACGTTTGATGTGGAAGTTTTAATCTCGAGCATTTAAGAATCATAATTGAGTTTTTTAAGAACTGACGTAGTAGATATTTGCATTTCTTAATGCGTATACGCATTTCAATAGACTTTGAAAAAGTTAAATAGTTTGAAATGCAGTGATCGTTGTATTAATATAACTTAGTATTTATGCATGATTTGGTTTTCAACTATTCAGTGTGTATATATAAAGTTTTAAACAGATTAATATAGATTGTAGGCATACTTAATCCCCTAGGAAATGAAAATAAATAGGTATTTTGGTTTTTGTTTAAAATCGACATTTGCTAACCTGAACCACTTTAGTGATGTATTCACGACTGAACAATTTTGGATCCATTTGATATTTATATTGTGGTTTTTGAGAGAGGAAATAAATTCTTGTTAAAATAGTGGGGAAGTCAAAGGGCAGAGCCAGGGCTGTGCTTGTTGTTGTATTTGCTCTGAATACATAGTTATTCAAGTGTATGTATATTGATATTGTTTGTGCCAGTGTAAACTGTAATTGCATCTTTGGTTAACGACCGACAAGGAAGTTTTTCACTTTTTTCTTTTCAAACAGCCGCAAGTTTCCAGTGTGCACACTAACTCTTCCACTGAAGACCAGCAGTTATATTGGGCCAAAGGCACAGGCTTTGGCACGGGTTCTACTGCATCAGGCTGGGATGTGGAACAGGCTCTCACTAAGCAGAGACTGGAGGAGGAGCATGTTACCTGTCTTCTGCAAGTAAGTACTAACTGACTTACCAACTTTGAATGTTCAAACATTTCTGTTTTTTAAAATACATTTGTGTTGTATCCGAGTATAACAATTTGTCTCCTATTCGAGTTGGTCCTCCTTGCATAGTTTCCGTTATGAATACTTAAAGGGTGCAAATGTATGCATAACTGATGCACAACTGACTTTCCTATCCATTCCCAGAATTGACTTGACTGTGTTAAGGTCTACTTTACCTTACTCTCTGTCAAAAATACCCACAGGTTTAATGATCAGTCTGGAGAACAAAGCCACAGGTGCAATTGTTTTTCTTAATTAAACTCCTCCCCTAATATCTGTAATGGCATGTGCAAGCTGTTCAAGAACTTCTTGACTCCAGGTAGAGTTCAGGGGGTTGAATTTCAAGTTTCCCACTTGAATCATAGAACTCCTACAGTGTGAAAAAAGGCCCTTCTGCGTAACAAGTTCACACTGACTCTCCGAAGAGTAACCCACCTAGACCCATTCCCCTACCATATTGTCCTATGTTTACCGTTGACTAATGCACCTAATCTACACAGCTCTGAGCACGATGGGCAATTTAGCATGGCCAATTCACCTAACCTACACATCTTTGAATTGTGGGTGGTGACAAGTTGAGGGAATTACCGTTTTACCCAAGTCTATTTTGGGATGTACACCAAGTCACTCCTTGGTGTACATGGAGAAAGTGAGGTCTGCAGATGCTGGAGATCAGAGCTGGAAATGTGTTGCTGGAAAAGCGCAGCAGATCAGGCAGCATCCAGGGAACAGGAGAATCGACGTTTCGGGCATAAGCCCTTCTTCAGGAATCAGGAGCCCTTCTTCAGGAGCCCTGGCTCTGCCCTTGGTGTACATCCCAATTTTTAAATTCTGTTGAAATTCCCATCTTAACAAGAGCCCTAACTGCCTTCCTGATTTTACAGACTTCTGTCCTATCTTTCAAACTTTTCAGTTTTAGACTCTTGAACAAACTGTTATTTTCCTGGCTATTATTTATTCTTTCTCGTCCATGTTGACTTCTTGCACCCTTGGAAATAATTGACCATAATGTTTGATTTTATAATTCTTCACTATTCAGTTTAGTTCTTTTGCATTACCTTTCTCTGTTCTGTTTTTTCCCATATTCAGTATAACCAGAGCATTTCTTGCAAGGGCCTTTCTTCCCATCCTTGTAGATGAAATAGAAACCAAACCACAGACTTCTACTGGGCAGCAAGTTTATTGACTACAGGCTCACAGCATGCTCTCGCGCCTGCTCTCTCTCATGCAAGCATAACTACATAATACTGCCAATTGCAACATTAACTTCAGTAATCCCAAGGCTCCACCTTGTCTCCCTTCCCTCGGCCTTGTGCAGTGGTCTCCAGCGTAAAAGACACCAGTCTTGACCAATTTGATTCACTCCACTTGGTACCAAGAAACAGTTGGAGACCCTGGATACTACAAAGGCTATGGGCCCTGGCAACATTGCATTCTAGCAATAGTTTTAGAAACTTGTGCTGCAGAATTTGCTGCTCCCCTAGCCAAGCTGTTCCAGTTTAGTTTAAATATTGGCATATCCCTGACAATGTGGAAAATTACACAGATCTATCCTGTACACAAAAAGCAGGACAAATCCAACACTGCCAGTTACCACCCATTAGTCTACTCTTGATCATCCGTAAAGTGATGGGAGGTGTCATCAACAGTGCTATTGAGCGACACCTGCTCAGCAACAACCAGTTCAGTGACGCACAACTTGAGTTCTGCCACACTATTCAATTTAGCCTTGATTCAAACATGAGTAAAAGAGCTGAAGTGTACTATTATCAAAAATATTCTCTGCGACAAATTCTTGTAATCTTTAGGATGATTTTTGAATGCAGGACAAAATGATGAATCAAAATCTATTTTTAACTTTCGAATCAAATTCTTAACTTGTTTGTCTGCTGAATTCTTAGGTCCTTGCCAGTTACATAAATCCTGGGGGAAGCATCTTATCTGGAGAAGTACAACTTGGTGAAAGTAGAGGACACAACAATAATGCCCTTCCTTCTGTGCTTGTGGAGTTACTCAGTCAATCCTGCCTTATTCCTGCTATGTCATCATATTTGAGAAATGACTCTGGTAAGTGATAAGGTGGTATTAAATATGGATTTGGTTACTCTTTGAAGTACTTTGTATATCAATATGAAGTTTTGAATGTGGAGTTCTCTTTTTATTTTAAACATGATTTATGACTTGATGAAATTTACCATACGGTGAGTTGGTGGTGGCTCTGGTTTTGGTTTCTTTGGATCGTCATGTCTCGCTAGGGTAGTGTGCTCTGTCGACCTCCACTAACCCAGTAAGTCATGACAAAGATCAGTGGTTCTTTGCTTGAATATTTTGGATCGAAGACAGTTGAAAGATTGAGTGTGAAGTTGCTAAGTGATCAAAAAATAAAATTTGATAACCCGCTTTTGTATAATCAAGAACAAAATGCAGTAGACGAGCTGAAGCCTTCCTGCAGGTGAAGGGATTTTCCTTTTTTGAGATGCTTTTTCATCTTTCCTAAGAGTGGAAGCATGTGAAGTTCACATTGTAAGATTTTGGACTATGGATTTAAAATGTGGAAGATGCTGCTTTAAACCAATGAGACTGTACGCAATGGGAATGCTGTAGTTTTAAAAATTGTTTACTGGAGCATTTTGCATACAACTCAATGTTGCTTTCCTCTGGCACAATGAGAAGAAAGGCAAATGCCATACAGCCAGTGGTTAAACATAGAACATAGAACATAGAAGAATACAGCGCAGTACAGGCCCTTGGGCCCTCGATGTTGCGCCGATCCAAGCCCACCTAAACTACACTAACCCACTATCCTCCATATACCTATCCAATGCCCTCTTAAATGCCCATAAAGAGGGAGAGTCCACCACTGTTACTGGCAGGGCATTCCATGAACTAACGACTCGCTGAGTGAAGAACCTACCCCTAACATCAGTCCTATATCTACCCCCCCTTAATTTAAAGCTATGCCCCCTTGTAATACCCGACTCAATACGCGGGAAAAGGTTCATACTGTCGACCCTATCTAACCCCCTAATCATCTTGTACACCTCAATCAAGTCACCCCTAAACCTTCTTTTCTCTAGTGAAAACAGCCCCAAGTGCCTCAGTCTTTCCTCATACGATTTTCCTTCCATACCAGGCAACATCCTGGTAAACCTCCTCTGCACCCGTTCCAATGCCTCCACATCCTTCCTATAGTATGGCGACCAAAACTGCACACAATATTCCAGATGCGGCCGTACCAGAGTCTTATACAACTGCATCATGACCTCAGGACTCCGGAACTCAATTCCTCTACCAATAAAAGCCAGTACGCCATATGCCTTCCTCACCGCACTATTTACCTGGGTGGCAACTTTCAGAGATCTGTGTACATGGACACCAAGATCCCTCTGCTCATCCACACTACCAAGTATCCGACCATTAGCCCAGTACCCCATCTTTTTGTTATTCTTCCCAAAGTGAATCACCTCGCACTTAGCTACATTGAATTCCATCTGCCACCTTTCTGCCCAGCTCTGCAGCTTCTCTATATCCTGCTGTAACCTGCCACATCCTTCCTCACTGTCAACAACTCCTCCGACTTTCGTATCATCCGCAAACTTGCTCACCCAACCTTCTAACCCCTCTTCCAGGTCATTTATAAAAATGACAAACAGCAATGGTCCCAAAACAGATCCTTGCGGAACACCGCTAGTGACGGCACTCCATGAAGAAACTTTGCCATCAACTACTACCCTCTGTCTTCTTCCATCCAGCCAATTCCTAATCCAAACCTCCAACTCACCCTCAATGCCATATCTCCGTATTTTCTGCAGTAGCCTACCATGGGGAACCTTATCAAACGCCTTACTAAAATCCATATATACCACATCTACCGCTTTCCCCTCATCAACCTCCTTCGTCACCTTTTCAAAGAATTCAATAAGGTTTGTGAGGCACGACTTGCCCTTCACAAAACCATGCTGACTATCCTTGATCACATTATTCCTATCTAGATGTGCATAAATCCTATCCCTTACAATTCTCTCTAAGACTTTGCCCACAACAGAAGTGAGACTCACCGGCCTATAGTTACTAGGGCTATCCCTACTCCCCTTTTTGAACAAGGGAACCACATTTGCTATCCTCCAGTCTTCTGGGACTACTCCTGTAGACAAAGAGGACATAAAAATCAAGGCCAATGGCTCTGCAATCTCCTCCCTTGCTTCCCAGAGAATCCTAGGATAAATGCCATCAGGCCCAGGGGACTTATCTATTTTCACCTTTTCCAGGATTTCCAACACCTCTTCTCTACATACCTCAAAGCCATCCATTCTACTTATTTGTGCCTCAGTATTCTCATCGACAACAATGCCCTGTTCCTGAGTGAATACTGAAGAAAAGTATTCATTCAGTGTCTCCCCAATCTCTTCCGCCTCCACACGCAACTTCCCCCTACTATCCTTGACTGGACCTATTCCTACCCTAGTCATTCTTTTATTCCTAACGTACCTATAGAAAGCCTTAGGGTTTTCCCTAATCCTATCTACTAAGGACCTTTCATGTCCCCTCCTTGCTGCTTTTAGCTCTCTCTTCAGGTCCTTCCTGGCTACCCTATAACTCTCAATCGCCCCAATTGAACCTTCACGTCTCATCTTGAGATAGGCCGCCCTCTTCCATTTAACAAGGGATTCCAATTCCTTATTAAACCACGGTTCCCTCGCACGACCCTTTCCTTCCTGCCTGACAGGTACATAATTATCAAGGACACTCAATAGTTGCCCCTTGAACAAGTTCCACATATCATTTACACTCTTGCCTTGGAGTCTACTTTTCCAAGCCACACATCCTAAGTCATGCCTCACCGCATCATAATTTCCCTTACCCCAGCTATAATTCTTGCCCTGTAGTACACACTTATCCCTCTCCATCACGAGTGTAAAAATCACCGAATTATGGTCACTATCCCCAAAGTGCTCACCTACCTCTAATTCTAACACCTGGCCTGGTTCGTTACCCAGAACCAAATCCAGTATGGCCTCACCTCTTGTTGGCCTGTCTACATATTGTGTCAGGAAACTCTCCTGCACACATTGAACAAACACTGACCCATCTAACGAACTTGAGCTATAGCTTTCCCAATCAATATCAGGAAAGTTAAAGTCCCCCATAACAACCACCCTATTACTGTCACTCATCTCCTGAATCACCTTCCCAATCCTTTCTTCAATGATTCTAGGACTATTAGGAGGCCTGTAAAAGACTCCTAACAGGGTGACCTCACCTTTCCTATTCCTAACCTCAGCCCAAACTACCTCAGATGGCAAGTCCTCATCCATCGTCCTTTCCACCGCTGTAATACTATCTTTGACAAGCAATGCCACACCTCCCCCTCTTTTACCCCCACCTCTGACCCTACTAAAACATTTAAATCCCGGAACCTGCAACAGCCAATCCTGTCCCTGTTCTAGCCATGTCTCCGTAATAGCCACAACATCGAAGTCCCAGGTACCAACCAACGCTGCAAGTTCACCTACCTTATTTCGTATACTTCTTGCATTGAAGTATACACACTTCAAGCCACTTCCCTGTTTACAGGCACCCTCCTTGGAAATTGATGCCATGTTCCTCACCTCCCTACACTCCAGGCCCTGCACCCTGAAGCTACAATCTGGGTTCCCATGCCCCTGCCGAGTTAGTTTAAACCCCCCCCAAGAGCACTAGCAAACCTCCCCCCAAGGATACTGGTTCCCCTCAGGTTCAGGTGTAGACCATCCTGTTTATAGAGGTCCCACCGTCCCCAGAAAGAACCCCAGTTATCCAAAAACTGGAACCCCTCCCTCCTGCACCATCCCTGAAGCCACGCATTTAATTGTTCTCTCTCCCTATTCCTCGAATCTCTATCACGTGGCACGGGTAACAAACCAGAGACAACAACTCTGTTTGTTCTAACTCCAAGCTTCCAACCTAGCTCCCTGAAAGCCTGTCTAACATCCTCAGCACTCCTCCTACCTATGTCGTTGGTGCCAATGTGGACCACGACTTCGGGTTGCTCCCCCTCCCCCTCCAGGACCCGGAAAACACGATCAGAGACATCACGTACCCTTGCACCTGGGAGGCAACATACCAAACGTGAGTCTCTCTCGTTCCCACAAAACCGCCTATCTGTGCCACGAACTATCGAGTCCCCAATTACTACTGCTCTGCTCTTCTTCACCCTTCCCTTCTGAGTAACGGGGACAGGCTCCGTGCCAGAGACCTGAGCCCCGTTACTTACCCCTGGTAAGTCATCCCCCCCACAAGTATCCAAAACGGTATACTTGTTCTTGAGGGGAATGGCCGCAGGAGGTCCCTGCACTGGCTGCTTCCTCCCAGTCCCCCTCACTGTCACCCATCTATCTGCCATCTTTGGAGTTACTACTTCCCTATAACTCTGATCTATGACCCCCTCTGCCTCCCGAATGATCCGAAGTTCATCCAACTCCAGCTCCAGTTCCCTAACACGGTCTTGGAGGAGCTGGAGATGGGTGCACTTCCTGCAAGTGTAATCGGCAGGGACGTCGATGGCATCCCTCACCTCATACATGTTGCAGGAGGAACATTGCACTGCCTTCACTGCCATCCCTCTAAAGCTAGCTGTTTAAACAAAAACTGTGTCTAAATAATACAAGCAAAATTCAGCACTTACCTGCTTGCCACAACAGATGTTATTATTAGGTTAGAGGAGGAGGGCGGGTGGGAGGCACTACCCGTGTAGTGCCTCGGGTTCCTCTCCTTCACGCTTTTAAAGGGGGAAAAAACTAACCCAGCTAAGCTTACACTAACTGCTTCCGGGTCTCGGCTGCCCCTCTGCTTGCCGTCACTTCCTCTGCTGCTCCCGCTCTTTCTGTGAAGGAGAGAGAAAACAAAACACCGATGCCCGCTACAGGTAAGTAATTTTGAAAAAAACTCTTACCTTAGCTGTAGTCTCCCGGGTTCACCTCAACTCGGCCGCTGCTCCCACTCAAATGACCGTTCCTGAGTTGGGGGGAGTGGGGGGTGGAATTTCTTGACAACACCATTTGATTGACTGTTGATGCGGTCACCATGGCGTGTGTAAAACTAGTGCTGAAGAGAATCGTCTCACCTGCAAAGAGAAGACATCAAAATATTTCTCTCATGTAAAGATACCTGAAAATCTCCAGTAACAGCTTGCTGTCTTTCACTTGCTTTCCTTGACAAGTTCCCTTTTGAAGGAGGATAAAACTCCTTTGAAACAGTTTTTAAGAAAAAGCAAATTCCAAAGCAGCAAATGAAAGATGACATTAGTGTGCAAAAACCTTATGTCATCTGCAAAGAGCTAAAAAGAAACTGAAAGGAAGAGAAAGAACACAACTGAGTGAATTTTGTAGTCAGGTCAGTGCTGTTGAACTCTGTATCCCTGATATTTTTCTTCTTTTGTCCATGTTTTATCTTTGTGTGTTTGTCCGTATACAAAAGGGGGGAATTTTAACAGTAGAATTTGTTTTAAAGTTATAAGTTTGATATTTCTTCATTGCTTTTGGTTAAAGAGAACTTGTTTGCGCTGAACGGTTATTTTCTTGTGAGTGATTTCGTCAGTCAGATAAATTGGAGCTTTTGGATAATTTGACTAATTTTTTTCAGGTTCGTTTCAACTCTGGGAATAGTGGAGCTTGATTTCCATGACCCCAGCGTTGTAACAGGAGCAGTAATGGTTAACAGTATAATGCTGATGTTATCCTCAGTTTAATTATTGTCATGGTCCTTTTTCTGGTGAAATAAATAATGCCTAAGTCCAAGAACAAATTTCACTTTTTTAAACTATTCTAATATCTTGCTAAAACCTTTGCTTGATGGTGTAGCATTTTGTTTGTGTAACAGATTTGAAGCAGCTTATTCATTTTGAGTGCACAACAAACTGCAGACCAGTTAATGCAGCAAATTCAACCAACTACATGCTAGATCAGTGCCCACATCCTATTGTCTATGTCACAATGTTTATAATGACTATTCACGTGCAACATGTTTTATTTCTTGGTTCTGCTGCACTTTAAGACAACTCTTTTTTTCATAATTTGGCTCATGAGGAAAACAGAAGGTAATTAAACCAAGGACTTGTTATTTATTTTCTCAGTTGCAAATAGAATTTGTAGTTGTGCAAGTGAATGTGTTTGAAAGTGATGGAAGTTGGGTCCCTATAGGAGGTATCATTGTAGTTGACTGAGAGAGAAGCCTGAGGCTGTTGGTATATCCTTCATCGCTGATACAGTACTACTTTCATTTCTGCACAGTTCAAAACAAAAAGAGTACTAACTGACATTACTGTGTTTTAGGAGATTTAGCTTGTTTTATACCTTGCTTCCTCCCCACTGTCCATCTAATCTTCTTTCTCTTCCTTTACATCTCCTTCATTTAGAATTTCATTCAATATATAACAATGAAACTGGTTATTTGACCCAACCAATCCATGCCAGCTGCATTGGATTTCCTCTCATCTTGTCTAAATCTATCACCATAACCTTTTGTTGCCACCTTCACATATTTGTTGAGTTTTCCCTTCATTAAATCCATACTGTTAGCTTTAACCACACCATCTGGTAGCAAGTTCTACATTCTTGCCACTCTTGGTAAAGCAATTTAGCAGAATTCCCTCTTCAACTCTTAATAAACATCTTATATTCTTATAGTGCGAGCCAGTAGTTATGCTCTTCCCCACAGTTGACCCATTCTGTGTTCAATTTATCAGAACCTTTCATGATTTTAAAGATCTCTATTTGGTCACCGCCAACCCTCTTGCGGCTTCCTCTCCCAAACATCTTTTCCTTTCACTTATCAAACCCACCACCCCCCACACAAAAAAAGCCAATCTACTCCTAAGCTCCTTCCCTCATTTTTGCTAAAGCCCCCATTAATGCTCCAAACCCTGGCCTTGGCAAAAGGAACAGTCTCAACGCTTGTAAAGGTTTTGGCCTCTGCTTAAGTGAAAGGAACCTTGGTAAATTACTCACTGCCCCCACTACTTTCAACTGTTTCTCGAATAATGAGACCGAGAGAGGGGAGCAGAACTAGGTCATTTAATCAATCAGCTCTACTCTCCATTTGGTCATGGCTGATGTATTTCTCAACCCCATTCTCTTGCCTTCTCCCAGTAACCCTTGATCCCTTTACCAATCAAGAAAATATCTATCTCTGTCTGAACTACTATCAGTGACTTGGCCGTAGAAGGCTGTGGAGGCCATGAGTTCCACAGTTTAATCACCATCTGGCTGAAGAAATTCTTCTTCTTCTCAGTTCGAAAGAGTTGTCCTTTCACTCTAAGGCTGTGCCCTCAAGTTCGAGTCTGTCCTAGAAGTGGAAACATCTTCTGCACGTCCACTCTATCCAGGCCTCTCAGTATTCTCTAAATTTCAATCAGATCCCCCTTCATCCATCTAAACTCCATCGAATCCAGAGTCCTCAGCTGCTCCTCATATGCCAGCTCTTTATATCCAGGATAATTCTTGTAAATCTTCACTGGACTCCCTCCAACACTAGCGCATCCATCTCAGATATGGGTCCTAAAACTGCTCGCAATATTCCAAATGCGATCTGACCAGACCATTATACAACGTCAGCCGTACATCTTTATTATTGTCTTCTAGCCCTCTTGAAATGAGTGCTAAACTTGCATTTGCCTTCCTAACTGCCAAGGTTAATGTGAAGAGAACCTTGAACTAGGACTCCCAATTCTCTCTGCTTCAGATTTCTGAAGCTTTTCCCCATTTAGAAAATAGTCTTGCCTGTATTCTTCCCACCAACATGCATACCCTCACACTTCCCACATTGCATTCTAGATCTGCCACTTCTTTGCTCACTGTCTGGTATGTCCAAATTCGTCTTCAGTGTCCCCACTTTCTTAACACTACATCTCCCTCCACCTGTCTCTGTCTCATCTGCAAACCTAGCAACAATGCCCTCAGTTCCTTTTTCCAGATCATTAATGTGTAACACGAATGGTTGTGGTCCCAACACTGACGCCTGAGGAACTCCACCTGCCGTCCTGAGAAAGACCATTTTTCCCCCACACTCTACCTTGTGCCAGTCAGCCAATGCTCTATCAGTGCCAGTACCTTGCCCCCTAGCACCAGGGACACTTGTCTTATTTACCAGCCTCCTGACCTTATCAAAGGCCTTCTGGAAATCTAAATAGATCACATCCATTAGCTGTCTTTTGTCTAACTTGCTCATTACCTCCTCAAAGATTTCTAACAGTTTTTTTCAGACATGGCCTCCCTAAGACAAAGCTGCACTGACTCTGCCCTATTTTATCATGCACTTCCAATTACTCAACAGTCTTATCCTTAATAATTGACTCTAAAATCCTACATATAGGTTCCTGTCTTCTGCTTCCATACCTCCTCAAACATTTCATTACCCATTTTCTAGTCCTCTAGGACCCTCCCTGACTCCAGTGATTCCTGAAAGATCATCGCCATCACTTCTACAATCTCCTCAGCTATCTCCGTCAGAACTCTGGGGTATGGTCCAACTGGCCCAGGTGATTTATTTACCTTCAGACCTTTCAGCTTCCCCAGTACCTTCGCCTTAAACTTTCAGAATGGTGGTGTTTGAATCCCACTGGCTCAGTGGGGCGGCATGGTGGCTCAGTGGTTAGCACTGCTGCCTCACAACACCAGGGTCCCAGGTTCGATTCCAACTCGGGTGACTGTCTGTGTGGAGTTTGCACATTCTCCCCGTGTCTGCGTGGGTTTTCTCCGGGTGCTCTGGTTTCCTCCCACAGTCCAAAGATGTGCCGGTCAGGTGAAGTGGCTATGCTAAATTGCCCATAGTGTTAGGTGCCTTAGTCAGAGAGAAATGGGTCTGGGTGGGTTACTCTTCGGAGGGTCGGTGTGGACTGGTTGGGCCGAAGGCCTGTTCCCACACTGTAGGGAATCTAATCTTAATGCAATCATTTTATACTTCAACTTTACTCTCTTTTTTTAAAGAAAAGCATCTTCTTAATAAACCTCTTCTGGGCAGCTCATGCTGTTGACTGCGTTTATGTAATCACCGATGCTATTGCTGCTAGTATGTTGAAATAATGGATGAGTCATTTTTTTGGAAATATGTGCTGATTTGAATTTCAATCCAGAAAGGTACTTGTAGCTTGCAGGATTTAAATTTTCAAATTAATTCTATTTATGGAAAATAAATAGCACTGAAGAGGAGGTATTTGCACTTGTGTAGGTCTTAGCTTTTCCACTGATCTTATCTCAAAATAACTGCGATGAGAAAGATCATTCAGCTTACCGAAGTTTACCTTTATGATCTTAAAAGTTCTGTAAATGACTCCAGAGATTTTCCCTCCGCATTTAGTATGTATGGGGTTTCTCAGTTTTATTATAAATTCTTTGAACTTTACATATAAATACTGCAACTTTGACTTCATATCCTTGTACTCTTGTTGACTTCTAATTTTTATTATTTCCTTCACTGTCTTTCTCAGATCTGTTGTTTGCTTCAAACTAGTTTCTATTCCTCCACAAGGTAACCTTCCAGTACTACTTTCAGCATTCGTAACCCCTCTGTATATACTTTAGGATATACATCTCCAGGTATGATCGTTGAAATCCACTCCACCGTACGGTATTGGTTTGATTTAAATAAAGCCTATCCAATTTGCAGATTGTCCCTCTGCCTTGTGGACTACGCTGCCTGAGAAATCCAAAAAGCACCATCTGTCAAGTTGATGAGCATAATCTTTTTCTATTTTACTCCTGATTCCCTCACATTGGGACTGTTATATTAAAATTTACTGTCCTTTTCAAACAAATTCATCAGACTTTGCAGCATCACTTTCTTGTACTTTGCTTGATCCCTTGTTCCAGCATCAGCTGAAACTTTACACTGCTCTCTTCTCGAATAATATTACTCCTTTCCTGCTCTTCCATTCCGCTGTTTACTTTTTTCCTTCCCATGTAAACAATTGCAATGTGTGTTATGATGCAAAAATTACTCACCCACCATTGTTCTTGCCTGTATTGTAGCTGTCAATCGGTCACCATCTTCCTGACTATAGGCGTTGCTCCCTGCACAAGAATTGTGCTTACTCTTCTCCGATCTAGAGAGTGACTGTTTAGTTTCTGTCTCCATCTTCTTAACTATGCTGACCATCTCATAATGTGAACCCCAGTGTCCTCTTGCTGCTTCTGCACTGCACACTGGGCCTCCAAATATTTCTGAAAGTCTGTTTTTTTTCTGATGACTGAGTCCATCTTGAGAGACTTATTGCACTTGGGGGTGCAATGCTTCCAAAAACTTCCAGAAGATGCAAGTTTTATTTTGGTTTTCACTATCCTACTACATTAAGTGGTTCCAAAGGTAACAAAAAGCCAAATATGCTTAAATACAGCTACATCACTCCAGTCCAGGCTCGACTTTACAATGCAGTCTTTCTGATGAAGGGCTCTTGCCTGAAATGTCGATTTCCTGCTCCTCGTATGTTGTCTGACCTGCTGTACTGTTCCAGCACCCCACACTCAGCAATAAAACCTTAATGGGTCTTGCAAAATAAAGGCCCAGTTCTAGTCTTTTGATCAGGCTGTAGTAAAAAGTCGTATTACGTTCAAATGATATTTTTAATTTCATTTGTTTTATTGTAATTTTCAATAAGCATCATTGACCCTTTATTATTCTCTGCATCTTAAAAGCTTTGGGTAACGTCTGTTTTAAAATATGAATGATGGATTGGGAGAGAGTTGCTTTTATTTGCTTGTTGCTGTAATAATGTCATTTACTAATTAAACAAATCTTTTAGTTCCCTTACTTTTACCATTGTTTTCTTTTGATTCACTATTTGAAATTTAGATTGCTTTCAAATCCAATTAGGAGTAGTGTAGCTCAAAACAATAAGAAACTTGTCAGCAATGTCAAATATCTGTGATCCTCCTTTCAGCTTGTGGGTTTGGTGAAGGAGACAAGTCGAGTATAGCCTGATGAAAATCCACATACCACAATATTTACAGCTGGATCATTCATGCTACTCAACACTACAATACTTGCTGGCACTTGGCTTAACATGTGAAGGTTTTAAACAGTCATGATTAATTGCATGTTTGGTTGTGGGGTAATTTGATGTTTGTGTAAGGTCTGTAAAAGTCTTTAATCTCACAACTCCTGTGGTGGCCTACAACAGAGGAAATCTGATGCAGTTTGGTGATTGGTGCTGCCAATAATGGCACTTGGTAATGGCTGCCAGGTTCATGGAGACACTGAATTAAAAACACATGCAGGATTTTGGTGTCTTTAGAAGGAGCTGTGCGTCTTTGCCTTTACAGATGTGATGCTGCAATCAGCAGTGACATGAGCAGTTATGATGCTGATGTACTACAGATTTACCAAAATGCTGTACTGCCAGATTCCTTACCATTTTGCTGTTTTGGGCATAGCTAGTTTCTGGTGCTTGAGACTTATTTCACGTCTGGGTATTTCTCTCAGCTTTTGGGCATATTTGAAAAATGGGACATCGCTGTATCTTCAGAATGCACAATGGAAGTTATTCATCTTTGTATACAATGTTACAACTAGATGCATTGGCAAATTGTAGATGACAGTGATCCGATTTGTGTCTTTTCAATATTAATGTCGTTCCATTCGATTATTTACATTAGTCAATTTGAAGTAGTCAGGAAAATATTGACGATATTTTATCAGGAATTCATTGTTAATTGCATGCTACTTGTAATCTGGGTGAGTTTTTTCCTCCTGATATATCTGTTCCTTATTAGTACCTTTTAAAAGAAAATCTGCAACTTTGGAAAATCTTTCAAAATATATTATTCCAAATCATTTTTACTTTACAATTTTCTTCAAATGTTTTGAATAATTTGAACTGTGGCCATGATTGTGGGAGCTTTAGCTTTCAAATTTTGTGTTTTCCAGTCAGTGTTTTTGATAATATGCTTGGAAGAGAGAGATTTAGTTCTCATCAATTCAGTTGATTTATGGTTTAGATTTTTTCCTTCCTGTAAATGGTATTCAAAAAGCTAAGAATACAGCCAAACATAGGCATAGAAATTTCTGTGGGTTCCGTACCTGAAGTGCCTAGCTGTAGTAAATCAGCAGACATTCGATTGACTTTGGTTATTCTACTATGCTGATTTTATAACCCAAGTCAGGAAATGATGACCAAGCTAATGTTGGGCTGACCAGGCTGCACTTCAAGTACTTTGCCCTTTTCTGATTACTAACGTGCAAAGGAGACATTCTCTCATTATATGCCATGCAGAGGCAGAGCTGTGGCATTGGCACTTGCTTGCAGATATGAAGCAGAATTATGAATGTTTTAGCCTGAAACGAGGATATCAGAATGTCAGATTTTAGGTTATGGAATGAAAAAAAGTCAAATGGAAATATTTGTAAATTAATTAAAAGAGGACGATAGGAACATAATTTAAACTCAGAATAAACTTGTTTTTCAGAATGGATGTATAAGGTGGAGCTCAATGCCTCCTTCTTCCATGACTTTCTTGTGACCTTGAGATCTGTTTCACCTCTGTGAAGAGGAAGTTAGTCCATGGGCAGTGAAAATCTACAAAACTGTCAAATTTATCTGGCAAAATTTTATTGGGCTGGGAATGAAAGCTAATGGAAATAAGGTGACACGTTCAGATTTTTCTGTGATGGCGCTGCTGATGTTAGATTTGTGCTAACTGTAGATCATTTTTATTGTGTCTCATTTACTCTTCAGTGCGACAAAGATATTGCTGATAACTTTGTTCCTTGTTAAATTTCTATTTGTTTTTAGTAGATTTTGTGCCCAGTAGGTTTTCCCAGCTAAAATGAAATGTTAAGATGCCCATTGCTCATACTACTTCCTTTAAAAACAGTTAAGTGCAGCTAATTAGAATCTTCAAGCTGTGCAAAAGTCTTGGGCTTTTAAGAGTGCAGAGCCTCAGCCTATGAAATATTCATATGCTTTGTTAGGTTATGGTGTTTCCTGTGGGGTCGAACAAGGAAGCATATTACAAAGCATGTTTGGATTGCAGTTCTCTGTGCATTGCGATCATATTTTCCTAAAGAATGTTCTGCGGTGCTGTCTAACGTTAATGGAAAATTATAGTTGAAATTTACAGAAAAATATTTTAACATTTGGCATGTAGAGAATTTGTCTAAAAATATTTCATTTGGGGTAATTATGCACTGTTGTGCTCTAATTTCAATCAGCAGACACAAAATAAATTGTTGGAACTACAAAGCAGGTTAGTCTGCAATAAGGAGGAGAGGAGGTGATTAAAGCTTCTGATAGAGTCATAGAGATGTACAGCATGGAAACAGACCCTTCAGTCCAACTCGTCTGTGCCAACCAGATATCCCAACCCAATCTAGTCTCAGTAGCCAGCACCCTGCCTATATCCCACCAAACTCCTCTTATTCATATACCCACCCAGATGCCTTTTAAATTTTTCAATAATACCAGCCTCCACCACTTCCTTTGGCAGCCCATTCCCCACACTCACCACCCTCTGCATGAAAAGGTTGCCCCTTAGGTCTCTTTTATCTTTCCCCTCTCACTGTAAACCTATGCTCTCTAGTTCAGGACTCCCCCAACCCAGGAAAAAGACCTTGTCTATGTACCCTATCCATGCCCCTCATGATTTTATAAACCTCTATAAGTTCACCCCTCAGCCTCTGACGCTCCAGGGAAAATAATCCTAGCCTAATCAACTTCTCCCTATAGCTCAAATCCTCCTACTCTGGCAACATCCTTGTAAATCTTTTCTGAACCTTTCAAGTTTCAAAACATCTTTCCAATAGGACGGAGACCAGAATTGCACGCAATATTCCAACAGTGACCTAACCAATGTCCTGTACAGTCGCAACATGACCTCCCAACTTCTGTACTCCATACTCTGACCAATTAAGGAAAGCATACCAAATGCCGCCTTCACTATCCTATCCACCTGCGACTCTACTTTCTAGGAGCTATGAACCTGCACTCCAAGGTCTTTGTTCAGCAACACTCGCTAGGACCTTACCATTAAGTGTATAAGTCCTGCCAAGATTTGCTTTCCCAAAATGCAACTTCTCACATTTATCTGAATTAAACTCCATCTGCCACTCCTTAGCTCATTAGCCCATCTGATCAAGATTCTGTTGTAATCTGAGGTAACCTTTGCTGTCCAATACGCCACCAACTTTGGTGTCATCTGCAAACTTACTAACTGTACCTCTTATGCTCACATCCAAATCATTTATGTAAATGACAAAAAGTCGAGGACCCAGCACTGATCCTTATGGCACTCCACTGGTCACAGGCCTCCAGTCTGAAAGACAGCCCTCCACCCTCACCCTCTGTCTTCTAACTTTCAGCCAATTCTGTATCCAAATGGCTAGTTCGCCCAGTATTTCATGAGATCTAACCTTGCTAACCAGTCTCCCATGGGGAAGCTTGTCAGATGCTTTACTGAAGTCCATACAGATCACATCTACCGTTCTGCCCTCATCAATCCTCTTTTTGTTACTTCAAAAAAAGTCAATCAAGTTGGGAGACATGATTTCCCATGCACAAAGCCATGTTGACTATCCCTAACCAGTCCTTGCCTTTCCAAATACATGTACACCCTGTCCCTCAGGATCCCCTCCAACAACTTGCCCACTACGAACATCAGGCTCTCTGATCTATTATTGTTCCCTGACTTGTCTTTACCATCTCTTTTAAAAAAAAAAAGGTACCATATTAGCCAACCACCAGTCTTCCACCATCTCACCTGTGACTATCAATGATACAAATATCTCAGCAAGAGGCCCAGCAATCACTTCTCCAGCTTCCCACAGAATTCTCGGATACACCTCAACAGGTCCTGGGGATTTATTCACTTTTATGCATTTCAAGACACCCAGCACTTCCTCTATAATATGGATATTTTTCAAGATGTCATTATCTATTTCCCTACATTTCTATATCTTCCATGTCTTTTTCCACAGTAAACACTGATGCAAAATACTCGTTTGGTATCTCCCCCATCTCCTGTGGTTCCACACAAAGGCCACCTTGCTGATCTTTGAGGGGCCCTATACTCTCCCTAGTTACCCTTTTGTCCTTAATGTATTTGTAAACACCCTTTGGATTTTTCTTAACTCTATTTGCCAAAGCTATCTCATGTCCTCTTTTTGCCCTCCTGATTTCCCTCTTAAGTATACTCTTACTGCCTTTATACTCTTCTAAGGATTCACTCCTGTCTATAGCTGACATATACTTCCTTCCTTCTTTTTCATAACCAAACCCTCAATTTCTTTGGTTATCCAGAATTCCCTATACCTACCAGCCTTTCCTTTCACCCTGACAGGAATATACTTTCTCTGGATTCTTGTTATCTCATTTCTGAAGGCTTCCCATTTTCCACCCATCCCTTTACCTGCGAACATCTGCCCCCAATCAGCTTTTGAAAGTTCTTGCCTAATACTGTCAAAATTGACCTTTCTCCAATTCAGAACTTCAATTTTCAGAGTTGGTCTATCCTTTTCTACCAGTATTTGAAAACTAATAGAATTATGGCTGCTGGACCCAAAGTGCTCCCCCACTGACATCTCAGTCACTTGCTGTGCCCTATTTCCCAAGATTATGTCAAGTTTTGCACCTTCTCTAGTTGGTACATCCACAGACTGAATGTGAACATTTTCTTGTACATGCTTAACAAATTCCTCTCCATCTAAACCTTTAACACTATGCCAGTTAAAATCCCCTACCATAACCACCCTATTATTCTTACAGATAACTCAGACCTCCTTACAAGTTTGTTTCTCAATTTCCCTCTGACTATTGGGGGGGTCTATAATACTATCCCAATAAGATGATCATCCCTTTCTTATTTCTCAGTTCCACCCAAATAACCTCCCTGAATGTATTTCCAGGAATATTCTCCCTCAGTACAGTTGTAATGCTATTCCTTATCAAAAACGCCACTCCCCCCTCCTCTCTTGCCTCCCTTTCTGTAGCATTTGTATCCTGAACACTAAGCTGCCAGTCTTGTCCATCCCTGAACTATGTTCTATAATTACTACGATATCCCAGTCCCATGTTTCTAACCATGCCCTGAGTTCATCTGCCCTTCCTGTTAAGCCTCTTACATTGAAATAAATGCAGTTTAATTTATCAGTCCTGCCTTGTTCTCTGCTTTGTCCCCACCTGCCCTGACTGTTTGACTCACTTTCTTTCTCAATTGTACCAGTCTCCGATTGATTTCTTTCCTCACCTATCTCCCTGGGTCCAACACCCCCACCTTTATTTGTTTGCTAGAGCAGACCCCCACCTTAATAGTCTGCTAGAGCAGCTCTAGCAAATCTTAAAGCCAGTATATTCGTCCCCTTCCAATTCAGATGCAAACCTTCCTTCTTGTACAAGTCACTTCTACCCCAGAAGAGATTCTAATGATCCAAAAAATGTGAATCCTTCTCCCATACACCAGTTCCTCAGCCATGCATTCATCTGCTGTATCCTCCTATTCCTACCCTCACTAGCTCATAGCACTGGGAGTAATCCAGATATTACTACTTCAAGGACCTTTTTAAATTCCTGCCTAACTCTCTCTAATCTCCTTTCAGAATCTCAACCTTTTCCCTTCCTATGTCGTTGTGTCCAATGTGGACAATGATCTCCTGTTGGACCCTCTCTGAGAACATTCTGCACCCTCTGAGATATCCTTGAGCTTGGCCCCGGGGGGGAACACACCATTCTGATTTTTCACTGCTGGTCGCAGAAACATCTGTCTGTGCCTTGGATTATAGAGTCCCCAAATACAATCGATCTCTTGGAACCCGACGTACCCCTCGTTGTATTGGAGCCAGTCTCGAAACCTGAAACTTGGCTGTTTGTGCTACATCCCCCTGAGAATCCATCACCCCCTACATTTTCCAAAAAGCATTTTGTTTGAAATGGGGATAGCCACAGAAAACTCCTGCACAAACTGCCTACCTCTTTTACCTTTCCGAGAGTTAACCCATCTATGTGACTGTATCTGTGACTTTTCTCCCTTCATATAACTGCCATCCATCACTCCCCCTTGCTTTTTAAAATTCCTCTTTGCTTCTAACTATCGCTCCAAATGATCCATTTGATCTGATAGGATTTGCAACCAACGGCATTTTAATCCAGATTTAATCCTCAATAGCATGTAAACTCTCCCGAAACTCCAACATCCGACAAGAACATATCGCTCTACTAAGGACCATTTTTGCTTCTTCCAGTCTGCAGACCCAGAAAATAGCACTGTCTTCCTCCTCTACAAAACTGCTCCAGGCTAACTTAATATGTGTACCTTATATTTTTAATTAAGAGATGTTGTCATTAGCTCAGCACTGCAAAACCTTTTATAACCTTGAGAGGCTGTTCTGTCCTAAAACAGAAAATGCTGGATAAACTTAACAGATCTGGCAGCATCTGTGGGGAAAGAAGCAGAGTTAACGTTTCAAGTGCAGTGTGACTCTTCAGAATAGTATGACTTCTTCCGCGGATCCATGGTATTTTGTTTTTATAATAAGGCACATCTGTCTTTTTATATATCTGATTGATCGGCCTGTTTACAACAATTTCAGTTTGAGAAGTGTACCTGCAGGCCCAGCCTGTACATACAGTATGCTTTGATTAGATTACATTTGACTGAGGTTCTCTTCCCACACTTGTTGACTACTTAGATCTCACCGTTGTTCCAAATGAGCATTAGCTCCAATGATCAGGTGATGTCCAAGAATGAAATACACACATTCTTGTCTTGCACCAGTCTCACTTATGACTCTTTAAAATGTAGACAAGCAATTTGATGCACTAGTATTACAGTGAATATAACATGGCTTGCTTCGTGCTGAATTTTACCTGTACATACTGACACATTTGCCAGTTGATAAACTTCCCCCAACTGCAAAATTTAAAAGTCACTGCTTCTCCTTTGAGCTTTTCTGAGGTTTGGTGAAAGATCCTTTAAAGAACAGCTGAAAATGCAAATTAGGTTGGCAAACATGCTTGGTAGTGATCAAAGATGCATCCTGTAAGTTTTCCACGAAGTTGGAAGGCTACTGTTAGCACTCAACATCTTATGAACAATCAAAAGCGCCTCCTTGGAAATGTTAAAGCCTCTGACAGCAGTGCTATTACTTATCATAAAGTGGGTTTGTCTCAGAAAGTAGTCTGAAAATTATGTCTTAAGAACTACAGAAGCAAGCAAATATTTGCACCGTTCACATTTCCAGCTCAAAATTCCTTTGCAACATTTTCAAAATATCCATTTCCACTCCTGTGACACCACTCACTATCTTTCTTTATTCCACTTTTGGAGGTAAACCCTTCAGCTACTTTTGTCCCACACTTAATTTTCTTTCCTAATGCCTTTTACTGTGTTGGCAAATGTGAACCTCAGCTCTGGCAGTGTTTTCACCCTTATTTCTTCTGTAGGCACATCAATATTAGATGGGTAATATAAGGAGTAGGGCTGATTAGGGATGTAAAGGGAGATTTACATATGGAGGAGAGAGGCAAGGCTCAGGACTTAAGTGAATACTTTACTTCTTTCCTGAAGAAAGGGACAAATGCTACACAAGCCATGGTGACAGAAAAGGGAAATTTTCTCATTTAGAAGAGCTCAAAATTGATTTGGAGTTGCCAGTGTGGACAAGGTCAGAAGTTACACGACACCAGGTTATAGTCCAATCGGTTTGTTTTTTAATCACAAACTTTTGGAGCATTGCTCCTTCGTCGAGTGAAATCCTTCACCTGACAAAGGAGCGGTGCTCCAAAAGCTTGTGATTTCAAAATTGATGAGGAACAAGTATTACATGGTTATTGACCCTTAAAGTCAACCAGACACTGGCATTAGATGAGATATAACCAAGGATATTGAACAAAGTGAAAGTAGGAATTGTGGTGGTAGTGGCCATAATCTATCAATTATGCCTAAACACTGGAGAGGTGCCAGAGGATTGAAGAATTGCAGACATTGTGCCCTTGTTCAAAATTGGTTGTATGGATAACTCTAACAATTGCAGATGAGTCACTTGGACTGCAGAAGTTTTTAGAAGATCTGATGGTTTTTATTTGGGATAGAAGTAGTAGTCACTTGGAGGGGTTGTGGGGGGGAGAAAATTGGTGAGCTGTTTAGCAAGAGCCAGTGTGGATGTCTAAAGGGAAAAGTTTGACTAATTTTCGAGAATATTTTTGAAGTAGTATACAGAAAGGACCAATGAGGGTAATGTACGTGGGTGTACGTGGGCATTGGAAAAGCATTTGATAGAACAGGATTGTGAAGAAAGTTATAGCTCATGGATTAAAAGGGACAGTAGCAACATTGTTACTTTGCCAACTTTGTACCAGGAAACAGTAGTGGTCAGTAGATATTTCTCGGGCTGTGGGAAGGCTTGTATTGAAGTTTACAGGTGTCTGTATTGGGACCCTGGCACTTGCTGACAAATTTTCCTGACCTAGACCTTGGTGCGCTGGAGGTAATTTCAAAGTTTGTGGAATGCACAGAACTTGGAAGCATTGTTAACTCTGTGGAGGAGGTGTAGAATTCTAAAAGGGCGTGGACAAGTAGATGAAGTGGGCAGTTAGGTGGCACATGAAGTTGAATGCAGAGACATATGAAGTGATGCATTTTGGTCAGAAGAACATGAACAATTTAAAAATGGGGTACAGTACTTCAGGGAGAGTAGAAGGACCTGGATGTACAATGCATAGATGGTTTCAGGATTTGTAGAGAGAACAGTTAATAAAGCATAATAATAGAGACTAAGAATACAAGAACAAGGTGGTGATCCTAAATTTATATGTGACACATGTTAAACCTTAAATGGAATATTGGTGACCCACGCTACAGGAAGCATATGAATGCATTGGAAGAGTGCAGATCCATTTACAAGAGTGGTCTGATGAGGATCGATTGGTGAGGCCGGGACACACACCCTTGGAGAAAAGGAGGGTAAGTGAAGATCTGATAGAAATTTCCAAAATCATAAGATCTTGATGTAATAGTTGAGAAAATGTACCAACATGTGAAAGGATGGAGAATTGGGGGCACATATTTAACATGAGGGGAATGCACTGCCTTGAGGTGTGATAGCGACAGAGTCAATTGAGGCCTTCAAGGCGATAATGGATGATAATACGAGTAGAAGCAATATTCAAGGTAATGGGAAAAAGGCAAGTGAATGGCACCAAGTAATAATGCTCTTTGGGGAGCCAATGCAGACATAATGGGCAAAAGTCAAAAAATGTGGCAGATTCGGCAGCATCTGAGGAGCAGGAGAGTCAACATTTTGGGTGTAAACCGTTCATCAGGAATGTTGAATGTTGGGGGTGGGTGCCCAAGGGGGCTGAGGTGGGGGGGTGGGATGCAGCTGGGAGGGGGGATGCGGTGGAGGATAGCTAGGAAGGTGATAAGTGGATGCAGGTTGGGAGAGGGGAGTGCGGTGATGGTGATAGGTTGGAGGGGAGGGTGGAACGGACTGGTGGAAGAAATTCAAGAAGGCAGTGTCGAGTTGGAGGGTTGGATCTGGGATAAGGTGTGGGGAGAGGAGATAAAGAAACTGGTGAAATTGATGTTGATACTGTGTAGTTGGAGGGTCCCTAGGTGCTTCATCAACTTCACAAACCCTTTCCACCCTGACCTCAAGTTCACCTGGACCATCTTGGACTCCTCCCTCCACATCCTGGACTTCTCCGAGTCAACACTGACATCCACTTCAAACTCACTGACTCCCACAGCTACCTGAACTACACCTCCTCCCACCCCACCCTGTAAATAAAAATGCTGTCCCTTCCTCCCAATTCCTCTGCCTTTATCGCATCTGCTCTGAGGAGGAACGATTCCAGTCCAGAACATCCCAGATGGTCTCCAACTTCAAGGACCGCAATTTCCCTTCCCACGTGGTCAACGATTCCCTCCAGCGCATCTCCTCCACTTCCCACACCTCCGCCCTTGTACCCCACCTCTCCAACCACAAAAAGGATAGAATGTCCTGGTCCTCACCTTTCACACCACCAATCCCTAGGTGCAACACATCATCCTCTGCCATTTCAGTCACCTACAGTCAGATCACCTCACCAGAGATATTTCCTCACTACCCATATCAGCATTCAGCAGAGACCATTCCCTTCGCACCTCCCTTGTAAAGTCCACGCCACCCACCAACCCATCCTCCACTCCTGGCATCTTTCCTTTGCAACTGCAAGAAGTGTAAAAACTGCGCCCACACCTCACCCCAACGACCCAAAGGGTCCTTCCACATCTGGCAGAGACTTTCCTGCACACCCAA
This sequence comes from Chiloscyllium plagiosum, assembly GCF_037043375.1. Lineage (NCBI taxonomy): Eukaryota > Metazoa > Chordata > Chondrichthyes > Orectolobiformes > Hemiscylliidae > Chiloscyllium > Chiloscyllium plagiosum. The sequence goes on along the minus strand of NW_028270148.1, from coordinate 24,378,173 downwards.
ACACCTCATCTACTGTGTCCGTTGCTCTCAATGTGGTCTCCTCTCTATTGGGGAGACAGGATGTCAACTAGCAGAACGTTTCGGAGAACATCACACACCAAACAGCCCCACCGCCCTGTGCCAAACCACTTCAACTCTCCCTCCCACCCCACCAAGGATGTACAAGTCCTGAGCCACCACCACCGCCGCCAAATCCTAGCCACCTGATGCCTGGAGGAAGAACACCTCACCTTGGCACTCTGACCACATGGCATCAATGTTGATTTCACCTGTTTCCTCATCTCCCCTCCCCCCCACCTTATCCCAGATCCATCCCTCCACCGCCCTCCTCAACTTCTCCCACCTTTCCATCTTGCTTCCCACCTAGCCGTTCCACGCATTTTTCTGACCCATCACCAAGACCCCCCATGTGCATCCACCTATTGCCTTCCAAGCTATCTTCCCATCTCCAGCATCTGCCATCCTTACTTTCTCCACAATGGGCTAAATGGCCATCTAAATTCAACAGTTCTATGATTCTAGGTAAAACAATGACTGCAGATGCTGGAAACCAGATTCTGGATTAGAGGTGCTGGAAGAGCACACCAGTTCAGGCAGTATCCGAGGAGCAGTAAAATCGACGTTTCGGGCAAAAGCCCTTCAGGAATAAAGGCAGAGAGCCTGAAGCGTGGAGAGATAAGCTAGAGGAGGGTGGGGGTGGGGAGAAAGTAGCATTGAGTACAATAGGTCTCCTCTACATTGAGGAGACTGGACACCTCCTAGCAGAGCGCTTTAGGGAACATCTCCGGGACACCCGCACCAATCAACTAAACCGCCCCGTGGCTCAACATTTCAACTCCCCCTCCCACTCTGCCGAGGACATGGAGGTCCTGGGCCTCCTTCACTGCCGTTCCCTCACCACCAGACGCCTGGAGGAAGAACGCCTCATCTTCCACCTCGGAACACTTCAACCCCAGGGCATCAATGTGGACTTCACCAGTTTCCTCATTTCTCCTTCCCCCACCTCACCCTAGTTCCAAACTTCCAGCTCAGCACTGTCCCCATGACTTGTCCTACCTGCCTATCTTCTTTTTAACCTATCCACTCCACCCTCCTCCCTGACCTATTACCTTCATCCCCTCCCCCACTCACCTATTGTACTCAATACTAATTTCTCCCCACCCCCACCCTCCTCTAGCTTATCTCTCCACGCTTCAGGCTCTCTGCCTTTATTCCTGATGAAGGGCTTTTGCCCAAAACGTCGATTTTACTGCTCCTCAGATTCTGCCTGAACTGCTGTGCTCTTCCAGCACCACTAATCCAGTTCTGTGATTCTGTCAGGAGTGTGTCCCCTTTGAGTCAGAAGCACGTAATTTAGGTTGTTGCTTCAGTTTGAAGTGTTGAGAGGTGCTGCCTTTTGGATGAGATGTTTTCAGCAGCGCATCAACCTCCTTAGCGGGCTTTGAAATTTCTGCCATACTGTTCAGAGAACAGAAGAATTCCATTGTGATTTAACAGTCCAAAAATTGGCTCCACACTTTCCTTGTAATCAAGTTACTGTGGTAATTTCAGGTAAGAAAGATATTTTAGATAGTGATTCCAATCTTGTCTCATTAGTTCACCAGGATTCCATGACATTGTTGATCACTGAAGAAGTACTTGATTTTTATCAATTCTAAGATTGCCTTTTATTGTGAGAAGATTTGTAGCTCGGGTGTTCATTGTTGTGGTTCTGTTTGCTGAGCTGGGAATTTGTGTTGCAGACGTTTCGTCCCCTGTCTAGGTGACATCCTCAGTGCTTGGGAGTCTCCTGTGAAGCGCTTCTGTGATGTTTCCTCTGGCATTTATAACGGACAGCTGGAACTGACAACCGGAAGCGGCAGAGACAAACCACTATAAATGCCGGAGGAAACATCACAGAAGCGCTTCACAGGAGGCTCCCAAGCACTGAGGATGTCACCTAGACAGGGGACGAAACGTCTGCAACACAAATTCCCAGCTCAGCGAACAGAACCACAACATTGCCCTTTATTAGTTTGAGCCTAGGATCCTTTTAGTTAAACGGAAAGCGTGGGATAATTTTCAAAATTACCTGTCCTATACAGTTTGGTATCTTATATATCTCTAAGATTGCTTCTTGGATGCATCATCTGAAGCTGATGAACATGGGAACCTTCAGCTTTGTTTAATGCAGACTTTTAAGTCTCCAGATGAACTGTTTTTATTGCTGTTTGCAACACTGAATACCTATCCTGTTTCTGAGTGACCGATGCTCAGTTGTAGTGTGACTTGAAATATAGAGTTTAATCATGACTTTCTCTGACTTTTATTGTGTTTTGGGCTCTGTGTCAACATCTTATTTTGTTGATTATATCCTGCACTGGTTAGCTATTTGAGTGATGAATTTGTGAAGATTCCGAGATCTGTTTCACTTCATTCCTACCTGCTTCAACACCATTCACGAATAATGTGTACTGCCCATTTTTTCCTTCCTTAAAGCAATCCTTTATATGCCATATCAATTACCTATCTTTCAAACTGTGCAATTCCTAAACAGTTTCTATGATTACATTGCCCTTATTAATTTCATCTGGAAATTTGAGCAGTTTTTGGATGTGTCATTGATCTACATCAGGGATGTTATCAATTTATGGATCATACCACCAATCTCTATGTCCACTCTTACTAGCAGATATAATTCCTATGACAACTGCCTTCAACAGTGCACAGCTTCAATGAGATTACAAAGCCATTTAATACATGGTCTCACACAAGCATAGTATTTACATTACATTTTTTATTGAGGTATAATCTCTTGCATTTTGATTAGTTACCTTTTCAAAAAAGTTGACTGCCATATGTAATTTGAACATTTTTTTAAAGTTGGATTGAGTTATTGGCTAATTTATCCATTTGAATTTTATCAAATTGCCATAACTGACAAATTATAATCAGCTTAGCAGAGCATGGTGACTTTTCTGGAACAGTTTTGATTACCAGTATCATATTGGCATGTGATTATAGATATTTAATATATTTTCTTTAACCATTTGCCTTGTCTTTATTTTGCTGCCTTCATTCCTCGTAACCAATTGCTGAGAATCCCTGTATTGCAAACAAATTTTGAAAAATCTTGTACGTATTTCCTGTTTCGATTCAAAAGTTTTTTTTTATCTTGAACTGTGTTCTCAAGCTTCAAGCTATGTTCATTTTTATAGATAATTCTGTTGTTTGTAGTTCACTGATACTTTAGTATCAAACCTTTTTTAACCTGCTACTGTTTTGTTTTGCTCTTGCTGTGTGATAGACAGCTATCAGTGTAATGCCCATTTACTGTATTAGCTTGTTATAAAATTCCTGTTGACTTGATTGAAAGCAGGTGTTACACGTTGTCGGTGTAAGTTATTTAATCAGATGTTGAAATATTGATTTTTCTGAGGACAGATAATGCTTATTTGAGCATACCTCGTGTTGAGCAGTTGAATTCTGAAGAACTTTTTGGTAATAGCTATTGCTTTCTCACCAGCTTGCGAGCTTTCAGAATGTAGTATAGATATATACAAAAATGATCACAAGCAGATTTAGAATTGTTCCTATTATTCCCAGCAGAGCAAGAACAGATTCTTCTCTGTCGTCTTTCTCTCCTTGGATTCTCACTTCTTCTGCTTCAGTAATGGCAGAGATGCCCATTTTTTGTTGTGAATGTTATCAGCAGTATTCCAGCAGCTGTCTGCAAAAGAAAAATACATAAAGAATTATTTTATTGCTGAATTTAATAAATGCTCAGTGCTGTGTTGCTATGATATAGTTCAAGGAGATGTGTGCCCCCTAGTCAATTATATACAGTCCTTTTCAAAATGACCACTCCTGCAAGAATCTGCATGTTTTCTTTGACGGAAGCTTACTCTTGTTTGTTAATCTTGCTGCAGGTTTGAAATGCTTAAGGATTTTATGACATTTCTAGTGCATATAAATTTTCCTGGACAGTTGTAAAGCAGCCTTCATCCCTGCCAAAAATATATTATCTGTTTGCATTTGAGAATGCAGAGATTGTAAATGTTACTGTCAATGAGGTTTCACTGTCCTGCAGAAAGAAATCTGAAAGTGATCGTTGATCATTCAAATATCTCTTCTGCTTCCTTTTATCTCGCTGAATCTACTAAATTAGTCTCGTATAGTTTCCAGTGATTTGATTTAATGAGTATTCAAATCATATGAGGGAAAATCTAGCTAGTACTACATTACTTTTAAAACATCAGTTTAATAAGGACAACATGTGTTGTCTTTGAGGATGGAGGCACACAGTATTTTTCTATTGCAATAAGCAAGCCACAATAATTGATAATTTAGAGATTTAAATGAGCAACACAATTTTTTTTTAGAAAAACAAACCTTACCTGATAGTTCATCAGGAACAAAAATGCATCAACATGCTGTCTGAGCTTCCTTTTAGCTGTTTTGTAGAGGTAGGTGGAAAACAAAATGACTTGCCAATTGTAGAAATGGTTTACAAGGTTTCAAAAACCGCATTAGGCATCGTTAATCCCCTTTTGAGGCCAAATGATGTGGTAAAGATGATGTCTTACTGCTTTGATTCTCAGCACAATTTTTCTTCGAGTGAAGTTTTTTTATATATCATCGTCCAAACACTAGTTATTTAGTAGCAAGAAACTGGTGGGTCTTACACCGCAGCTGCAGTCAGTGAGCAAAGTGCTGAGAGCTCCATCCATTTTTTTCATTAGTGTACTGAAGAATTTCTTCCAAATGAGCATTCTAAAAATGTCTCTTGCCAGCCATTTGAAGAGAGGTCTGGGTTTCATGCTGTGACTTCAAATGCAGTAAACCATATATTCAATTACAGCTGAACAGCAGAGTTTTTGCTCTGCAATACAAAGGCATTTGCTCTTCTCTGAGCAAGGCACCTGAACACACACACACACACACACACACACACACACACACACACACACACACACACACACACACCTGAAAGCTATGCATCGAAGAACATTTTTCAGTGCTCCCTAACATGGAATCTCATTCAATGAACATAAAGTGGCTTCATTGCATACATTGGTGCGGTCTGACACTGATTACGTACATATACACTTGACACTGAATGAACAAGAGCTGCAAATCATCATGGCAAAACTCCGTGCACGGCATTACAGTGAAAGCTGCTGTTTTCATGAAAAGCACCCTTTCAGTGAGGAAATAAATATTAGTAATTTTTAAAATAAGTCTGAGATAGCTATAGCCCATTTTTGCTAATGAATGACTCCCTGTAAGCAAGAGTTGATAGTCCCTGGATAATATTTTTTATCTGTTGCTTTCTAATTAACAGTCCGCTGAAATATTGCTGCAGATCCCTACAAGCATATGGCTGAACAAAACAAGTTTCTAACCTGCTTGGAAATGATTACACAGTAATGATTTTTTATTGCTGTAAATTAGTTATTTTCTTGTATTGAAAAAAAGAAGTAAAGGAGGAATTATAAATTAATCACAAGATTTCATGATGTTCCCTGGGTGATCACGGATTTGGTGGAAGAAACACTGTTTCAGGGGCCAGATTTACATTGGCAATGACAGTCAAGGTAGTCCTCGTTGTCAAAGATTCTGACAGTCAGTGAGAAACAGGATCCTGTAGGGTTAAGATCCTGTCACAAGTAACCATACTTTTGATGGAGAAATGCAGAGCTCAAACTGGTTACTCATTGCATGTAAGCGTAATTGTTATCCAATAAAATAAAAGCATAATTGTCAGATTTCAGGCAGCTTTTTTGATTCAACCTATATAAACCTAGGTTGAACCTGTACATATTACATTTTAAGAAGGAATATTAACAAAAAAAATGCAATGAATCAGAGGATTTTGTTCTAAAGGACAATTTTGTTGCCATTTCTGTAAATATAATAAATGTATTGCACTTACCACTGAATTATAATAAATGCAAACTTTCTGACCATGTTCAGCACATCATGTTAATTTACTAGGGTGTTTAATCAAAATCAAAATTGAGGTGTGTTCCCTATTTTTTAGTACCTTAGGCTTGATAGCTTGATTTCTATTTGGGTCTAAGCCTTAGTTTTTCAAAGGAGTTTCTGTAAATGTATTGGTGTATGGTCTTGGGCAAAATGAGTATATATTAATTGATGATCTCAAATGATTCAAGTACTTCTCAATTTTAATAAAATACAGTTAGTATATAGTTTGCAGGTTTCATGCAAAATCCAAGTAGATTTGTTGGATAAAATCTTGTGCAAAATTAATGCTTCCAGCAATCAGAAGTAGAGCCTGCTGCCCAGTGATGACATGCAAATCATGCAGCCCCTGCAATGTAACCAGTACAACTGATTTTCTTATTCAGTTTACAACTTTTTTTGTGGACTCTTGAGTTTAATGAGCACTGAAGTTTTATCTTAGCACAGAACTGGTGATACAGTGATAATGTCACTGAACTAGTAATCTAGAAGCCAAATTAATGATCTGAAGGCATGGGTTCAGATCCCAACACTGAATTTGGTGGAATTTAAATTTGCACAGTAAAATTGGGAATTGAAGGCTAGTCTTAGTTTTGTGACCACCATTACTACCATTGTCGTAAAATGCTATCTGTTATACTAATATCTTTTAGGAATGAAATCTGCCACCCTTATTTGTTCTGGTGAGATGTGACTCCAGATCCACAAAGATGTGGTTAACACCTAAATGTCCTCTGAAATAGCTTACCAGCTCTCATTTTGAAGGTCGTTAGGGATGGAAAACAAAGACTGACCTTGCCGGTGTAGTTCATGATTCACGACAGAATAACGTTTGTACTAGATTGAACTGTAGACACTATTAAAGAATACAGATTCTGGGCCATCAGCTAAGTCAACCCACAAACCTCTAACACCCATAGGGCAGACTACCAAACTTACTGCATGTCATTTTCAGTGGGCTAAATCTGAATGGAATGTGTCAAATGGCTCAATATTTCCATTCACCACTCAGGTGCCTTTTAAATGAGCATGCCAGAATAGAGTAGGATTTTAGCCCCTCAAGCCTGTTTTGGCATATCTTGAGATCTGTGACCTAACTTCTCATTCTCCCCACCCCAACCTATATCCTTTAATACCTTCGGTGAACAAAAATCTGTTATCTATTTTAACATGTACAATTGATAGTTTGCAGAAGTGTGTTCCACAGTTCTATCATTATCCTTTTAAGAAAGAAAAATATAGAGAGATTTAACATGGAAATCTCAGGAATGGGGTTTGAGACAAGACGCCAATAATAGAACTACAAAAATTGGGAATGCCGACTAAATTGAGAACTGCGGAAATCTCAGAGGGTTGAGGATATAAAGGATAGATTGTACAGATAAGGGGTTAGACGATGGAGGAATTTAAAAATGAAGTTGAAAGTTTAAAAACCAAGGCATCATTACAGCAAGATCCAATGTAAATCAGCAAGCACAGGTGATGGGTTACAGGGACTTGATATAGGTTAGATAGGGGCCAGCAGAATTTAGAAAGGAGGGACTGCAACAATTCAAGATGAGGAAATGATTGCTGGCTACTGTGTAAACACATGCTGGTCTCAGTCAGTACCTCAGAAGGGGATGAAATTGGAGGACAATAGAAAAAATTCCAAGCATAAAATTCAGCATAGTTTCTAAGATGATGATCCTTTAGGGGGAAATAATGTTTTACTTCTGCTACTTCAAATACGGGCAAAGACGTTACTGACTCATTATAAACCTGAATTGGATCTTTAAAACCTGCAGTTAATGATGCACCATCATATTACTGCACCCGTGGGAAAGTGTTTGCTTGTGGGAGGTCACTTATTAAAATAAGCATCATCTGCAGAGGAGGTTTACTTGCAATGTGTATCTTTGGTTTATATGATCTTTTTTGACTTTCTTGGTTTCATTATGCCGCAAGATAATTTACGCGGAATCTGCCGAGGCAGTATGAAAACGATTAACTTTTATTTAAGGACGTAATTTAACATTACAACATCTAACTGGGACTTCTGCAAGAGAACATGACCATTTCACGTGACACTGCATCACTTCATGTGATGTAGTTACTCTAATCAACCTGTTTGGATATTTTGACACAACTTTGGAGCAGGTGGGACTTGAGCCCATGTCTTCTGGCCTGGAGGTAGAGGCACAAGACCCTACTTCATATGATGTATACTGTGTCTCACTTACATTATCATGCAGTCATCCCTTATGACACTTTGTTTCTGATTTACACTAATGTGTTTGAGTTACATTCATGTTTTCTGAGATTGAGAAAATGTTTCCCCTCAACTGGAATGGATTGCTAAAGGAAGGTAACCGCAAAATTAGAAACTTTAATGGCATCTTTCCTGATTTGGTTTCTGTAAAATAAGCAGTTTTACAATATGTTTAAGAGTGAAGCAGTGAAAGCTTTAAAAAAAAAAGGCATGCTCAGCTATTGTGTTTGCATATCTTCTGCGTGTCCAATGTTGATGAATTAGTGTTTAGATTTTCATTACACCATAGTTGTGGCAGGATAGCCATTTTCATCCAATTAAGCTGTACTGAGGATGTTAAATGATTTGGAAAAGGAATTTAGTGCTGCTCAGTATTACCTATTTAATGCATCATTTGGTGTAGCTATTCTTGCATTGAACATCTCTATATCAAAGGGGGAGAATTGGAAATACTAAGCAACATTAAATTTTACCTGCTGCTCTTCAATTTGAAGAAAGTACATAAAAATCATATGAATTCATACCAGATTGTGAGCAGTTGGTTCAACAACAACTCATATGATTTTTGTAAGCATTCTGCAAAATTCCACATGTGATGCCATAAAGTATGTTCATGGCCACGTGAGATTAGTTGTGTAATGGTGCATAAAATGTTCTGGTAGCCTGTAATTATTCATTCATTTTATAATGGTCCTCAGAGGCTTTTGTGGAAATCCTTGTCTTTGTGAGCCAACCTGAGCTACATATTAAATTGTCAGAATTATGTTTTTTTTAATTCCCCTGCTTATGGAAAGGTCCCAAGACTAATTTAAAATTGATTTTTTTTTTGGAAGGCGTTTTTTGATATCAGAAAACAAACCTCAGGCTGATTTTGTAATGTACCAGGTGAATGGGGTCAGGAACATTGGAGGAATTAATGTTGCTATGTGGTGCAATACATTGTGTTTTTTTAATACTTGCTTGGTTCACTCCTGCTCCATGAGAAAAGTAATTAAATTTGACACTGTTTGTAAATCCTATTTGCCTTCAGTATATTTTATCAGGGGCATTAAACATAAGATCAGTGGATGCAAGAACAAAAGGACAAAATGATGATGGTGTTAAAATAAGGAAGTCGAAGAGTGTCGTGCTGGAAAAGCCGGTCAGATAGCATCCGAGGAGCAGGACAGTTGACGTTTCCAGCATAAGCTCTTCATTAGGAACCTTGCTAAAATAAGGAAGCATTGCTAAATCTATTCAAGATGCAGTTAGACCACATGACGAATAATGTGAGCAGTTTTGGTCCCCTTGTCAAAGAAAGGTATACTGGCATTAGAGGCAGTCCAAAGAAGGATCAGTAGGTTGATGCTGGGCATGAAGGGATTTTCTCATGAGGGGAGGTTGAGTACTTTGGGCCTATATATAGATGACGTTTAGAAGAACAAGAGATGATCTTAGCAAAACATACAAGATGCTTTTAGGAGGCTTGATCGGGTAGAAGGGAGAGGTTGTTTCCCCATGGGAGACTTCAGAGCCAGAGAGCATTATTGATGTCATCTTTTTTTTGTGTGTTCTGATATATTCTGTTTAAGCTTTCAACATTGGTACTAAATATTAGGATTAAAATAACTTTGGTTCCTAATTGTTAAAGGATGGTCATCGTTCTATATATCGTCATTGAGATGTACAACACTGAAACAGGCAGACCCTTTGGTCCAACTTGTCCAAGCCGATTAGATATCCCAACCTAATCTAGTCCCATTTGCCAGCACTTGGCCCATATCCCTCTAAACGCTTCCATCCAGATGCCTTTTAAATGTTGTAATTGTACCAACCTCTACCACTTCCTCTGGCAGCTCATTCCATACATGCACCACCCTCTGCATGAAAACGTTGCCCCTTAGATCTCTTTTATATCTTTGCCCTCTCACCCTAAACCTATGCCCTATGAGACTATCCTCCACCCCCTCTCTCCCACCCTCCCCTCAATTCCCAGGGAAAATACATTGTCTATTTATCCTAGCCATGTCCGTCATGATTTTATAACCTCTGAAAGGTCACCCCTCACCTCCAACGCTCCAGGGAAAACAGCCCCAGCCTATTCAGCCTTTCCCTACAGCTCAATTCCTCTAACCCTGGCCAACATCCTTGTAATTATTTTCTGAACCTTTTCAACTTTCACAACATCCTTCTGATTGGAAGAAGACCAGAATTGTACGGAGTATTCCAAAAGTTGCCTTACCAATGTCCTGCAACATGACCTGCCAACTCCTATAATCAACGCTCTGACCAATAAAGAAAAGCATACCAAATGCCGCCTTCACTATCCTATGTATCTGAGACTGTACTTTCAAGAAACCTGAATCTGCACTCCAAGGTCTCTTTGTTCAGCAACACTGGACCTTACCATTAAGTGTGTATGCCCACTCTGGTTTGCTTTCCCAAAATGCAGCACCTCGCATTTTATCTAAATTAATCTCCATCTGCCATTCATCAGCCTATTGGTCCATCTGATCAAGATCAGGTTCTACTCTGAGGTAACCTCTTTCGCTGTCCACTGCACCTCCAATCAGTACTTGAACAAAATAGGACAATTTCATTTTAACTATTAATTCCTTATGAGGTGGACTGACCAAATGAGAGAGGCATCTGAGATAACATTGTTGAATGGTTGATAATGACATCTTTTACCATTGACACATATATTAAAAATAGAACAACTCATTCAGTATGTGCTTCAGATCATTTTCGACACTATGCTGCCAGATCATCTAGTTCAGACTCAAAGTTATAATTTCTGTTGAAAAGCAAATGTCATTCTTGGATAATTTCTGGCCATGAGTTCAAGATAAATAAGTTCACTGGGTTCTTTATAATCCCACGTTAGCAGCGCATCAATATAGGAAACTGAAGTGGCTGGTGTATCTCCTATATCACCCTGATTGTGTCTCTTTCACTTGGCAGAAGCTGATATATGTGGTAGCTATTAAGATAAGATACATTACAAACTGAACCAAAGATAAAGGGGAAATTTCAAATTCTAAGGGTTATCAGAGATAACCATTGCCCTCCTTGTTAGAAACTTTCTGATGAGTTAACAATCAATTATTAATGCTGACTAGTATTCTTTCACGTCACCCTGATAGGAATTTCATAAATAAATAAAAGAAATAACATTTGCAATGGCTTCGCAACTTGGTTAGCAGAATATTTATGGCTTCGGCTTCCAATCGGACTAGATAACCCAACTCCATTTTCAAGCTTTGAACAGAACAAGTTCTGGGAATTGCACACTGGAATCCATTTAAAAATATTAGTAATACTTGTAATGTGAAACAAGATGGCATTGGTCATAAGTGAGGACAGAAACGTCCTTCTTTTTGAAAAAAAAAATCCATTCAGATTCCTATTTTCTCTCTCACTCCCCTTCGTGTTCTCTAACCTCCGGAATAAATTACAAAAACATAGGAAACATTGGTCACAAATACTTGGATTGCCATGTTTATAGTGAGCAGGAAAGGTGTTTCTAAAGTCAAAACGATCCCTCAAAGTCAAGACACTTCAATCTGATTGACGGGACCTTTGTTAAGAATTTTGTAGTTCTGCTTTCCTCCTGATTGGTGGAAAATGAGCAGCTTGTTCAGCAGGCAGAAAGTGGCCCATTGGTGGGGACTTGTGGGGACATTTTCTGATAATTGGAGGGATTGTTGAAGGGATCTTGGCAATGTTTTGTGTGGGAGAGAGGCAGCTCTTTGGGCCTGGGAGTTGTCAAAGGCTTCCTGAGGAGAGTGCACTAGCACTTCTTCCAGCTCATGAGAAAAGGTGAAACATCCGGTTATTTTGGGGTGTTGGCAATCCCCACTTCATTGCTGAGTTTCCTCACCTGTAGAAATCTATACAGCAATAGATAATGTCAAGTCTGACTCCCAATCTTAGTAGCCAAATGTAGTTATGTTCCACATCTCCAATAGTTTGACTTTTGGATGCTGTAATATTTGGTGCCATAAAAATGTTGACAAGTATGTCAGATTCCACACAGTTAAAAATCACACAACACCAGGTTAAAGTCCAACAGGTTTAATTGGAAGCACACTAGCTTTCGGAGGGCTCCACTATCACCTGATGAAGGAATGTCACTCCGAAAGCTAGTGTGCTTCCAATTAAACCTGTTGGACTATAACGTGGTGTTGTGATTTTTAACTTTGTACACTCCAGTTCAACACCGGCATCTTCAAATCAAGATTCCACACATTTCACTTTTAAATGCCTCCATCACTCTCCAGTCTGTCCCTACCGAAGCCTTGTTATCTCAAAATCCTTGTCACTTTTCTTCCTTTTCCTGTCCTTAAATGTGATGAGTGAAACTATTTATGATAGTGACAGGTTACAAAGAATTTGTATGCATTTTTAGTCTGCAGTGTATTTCTATTCCACATCTGGCTTGTTCAGTAAGTAATCAGTAGATTTTCTAATGGACTGATGTAGCTCTTTTTTTCAATGTTCAAAGTAGGATTGTGTAAGCAGATTTTTTAATGAGGCAGATAGTGATGAATGTTAACAGAAAAGCTGCCAGGAAAATCTTAAGTATACAAGATAGTGGTTTAATATCCACTGTATACATCTATCTCTATTCCATTTAAAGTTATCCCAAACAAGGCTGATTCCATATTGTTGTCTGAATGTATAGGTATGGAACAATGCTTATGATGCTGGCAGTAGATGTAGGCAAAATTATAGCAACGTTAATCATAAATGTTTGTATTGTTAAGTAATTGGAATTTATAAAACCAGATAGTGAGCGTAGAAAGCTATATCTTTTTTAAAACTTGTGTGTAATTAATTCAATTTTGGTGAAAATCTGAGTTCCACAATTTTCTAGTCACTGCTGGAGAAGTGGCCCAATTAAAAGTTAAAATTATTGCTTTCTAATCCCTTCTGAAAGGACCTGTATAAACAAAATTATTTCCCGTTTTTCTTTCTGATATTAGAAGGGAAATTAGTCAGAAATAAATGAGTTGCGGATGCAGTGCAGAGTTTGGTGAACATTATTTTTACAAATGCCTTCATTTAGAATTGATAACTTTTCGTAAAAGATCCTTGCAACCTTGAGAAAATGTTTCAAGATGTTGCTGTTATTGAATACTTTAAGGTTTTTTAAACACTAAATTAGGTAACTTTTTTTTAAGAAATTGAGGCTGAGTGAAGAAGTAGTACTCTCAACATGAGTGGTGACAGATGAGTTATTATCTGCCATTTGTTTGGGCAGCCCCTTAGAATAATACACTGTTACTTGATTTGTATGCTGGAAATTGACATTTCCATTAGCACTGTTAAAGTCGGCACAAACCTGTTGTCTTTGTCAGAATGTAAAAGAAAACCTGTTCAAAAAAAGTGTTTTCGATGGCAGTTTTGCCCTACAGATGTATTTGTTTCAGTCCAATCTTATCCTTTCTTAGTAACTGACTTATATAACAATGAGTATGAGGAACATCAATCCAGTAAAATGGTTTAGCACTTGCAAGTCTGAATCTGAATCCATCCTCAACTATTGGGTTGGAGACCTCATTTGTATGGTCAAGTTTTGTCCTCCAACCTGGTAGGCTCACAAGTTAAAATTGCCTTAAAAATGCACATAGTTCCTCAGATGCCACAGGGTGGTCAATGCACAAAGTGAAAAAAGTTGCATTTGTGCACTTAGGGGAATCACCTTGTAATACTATGTTGGTATAAAAGTTTAGAACGGTTAGAGTGAATATTCCTGTATATCTGGCGATGTAAATTCCCACATTGGGCTATAGCTAACACACACTGTCTCAGATGTAAAACTAAGGAATTCTTCAGGGAAAAAGTGTTCTGTAAGATACATGTCAATTGATTGGGAACTTCTGATGGCTTATTTTGTAAGAAGAGCTATGCTAGAGTTTTACATTGATGCGGGTTGCTTTTAATTTTATCATGTCTCTCATTTCACTGCAGTGCTCGACATGGCCAGACATGTTCCTCTGTATAGATCTCTGCTGGAGTTGCTACGTGCCATTGCTTCATGCATATCCCTTGTGCCTCTTCTTCTGCCTTTGTCTGGTGATAGCAGTGAGGAGGATGACGAGCATTCTGAAACACAGACATCTGTTGGAACTTTACTAGCAAAGATGAAAACGTGTGTGGATACTTACACCAACAGATTAAGGTATGTTCTGGCACTTGATGATAACTAATATTTTGGTGGTCCAAATTGATGTCAACATGCTGTTTTAGGGATCTTTTTGCCATACATTTGTTTTACCCATTTCTCAATCATATGCAATCATATCAAAATATCAATCAACCAGATTTTCTTAAGTGCAAACTTGTTAATACTTCTATTTAAAAAAAGGTGTAATACAGGTTAACACACTTAGTTTGTAACCTGAAAATATAAATGTTTATCCCTTTGACCAAAAACAGAGATGCAAATGCACACACTTGATAAAGGGGAAGAGCAGATTGCTCTTAGGAGAAAACACTTGGCTAATGAATCTTAGTCCTTGAAAGCAAAAAGGATAAGGTTTGAGATTTTCAGGTGGCTTTCTGTCTGACATTCTGGCATGTGTAGATGATTGACAACCAGGTTTGGCAGCTTCCTCTGGGATCTTCGCAGATACAACTTACTTGGGAAGCACTAGTATTAAGAAGCCTTCCAGTTGCTTTTCAACAGGACAGTCAAAGATTCATTGCAAAAAGTTTTTTCCAGAAACAGGAGAACTAAACTGAGAACTCTTTCCCTCCAACAGACAGATCACCAAATTATATTCAAAGCATGAGCTGCAACTTGATAGTCATAAACACAACATGGGTTAACATTAAACAAGTAGTATCACAGGCATATGTGATGTCTTTTCTAAAAAAAAAGTTCCACTGTACATTGTTTGACCTCTTTTAAAACACTGGCACCACCCCCATCTTTTCCTCTGCTACGTCAATGACTGTATCAGCGCTACCTCATGCTCCTACGAGGAGGTTGAGCAGTTCATCCACTTTACTAACACCTTCCACCCCGACCTCAAATTTACCTGGACTGTCTCAGACTCCTCCCTCCCCTTCCTAGACCTCTCCATTTCTATCTCGGACGACCAACTCAACACGGACATTTACTATAAACTGACTGACTCCCACAGCTACCTAGATTACACCTCCTCCCACTCTGTCCCCTGTAAAAACGCCATCCCATATTCCCAATTCCTTCGCCTCCGCCGCATCTGCTCCCAGGAGGACCAATTCCAATACCGAACAACCCAGATGGCCTCCTCCTTCAAAGACCTCAATTTCCCCTCAGACGTGATTGACGATGCCCTCCACTGCATCTCCTCCACTTCCCGCTCCTCCGCCCTTGGACCCCGCCCCTCCAATCGCCACCAGGACAGAACCCCACTGGTCCTCACCTACCACCCCACCAACTTCCCAGATACATCGTATCATCCTTCATCATTTCCGCCACCTCCAAACAGACCCCACCACCAAGGATATATTTCCCTCCCCTCCCCTATCAGCATTCTGGAAAGACCACTCTCTCCGTGGCTCTCTCATCAGATCCACACCCCCCCCACCAACCCAACCTGCACTCCTGGCACCTTCCCCTGCAACCGCAAGAAATGCAAAACTTGCGCCCACAACTCCCCCCCTCTTCCCTCCAAGGCCCCAAGGGATCCTTCCGTATCCATCACAAATTCACCTGCACCTCCACACACATCATTTCCTGCATCCGCTGTACCCGATGTAGCCTCCTATACATTGGGGAGACAGGCCGCCTACTTGCAGAACATTTCAGAGAACACCTCTGGGACACCTGCACTAACCAATCCAACCGCCCCGTGGCTGAACACTTTAACTCCCCCTCCCACTCCACCAAGGACATGCAGGCCCTTGGCCTCCTCCAGTGCCAGACCATGGCAACACGAAACCTGGAGGAAGAGCGCCTCATCTTCCGCCTAGGAACCCTCCAACCACAAGGGATGAATGCAGATTTCTCCAGCTTCCTCATTTCCCCTCCCCCCATCTTTTCTTAGTCCCAACCCTCAGACTCAGCACTGCCTTCTTGACCTGCAATCTTCTTCCCGACCTCTCCGCCCCCACTCCCTCTCTGGCCTATCACCCTCACCTTAACCTCCTTCCACCTATCACATTCCCAAAGCCCCTCCCCCAAGTCCCCCCTCCCTACCTTTTATCTTGGCCTGCTTGGCACACCCTCCTCATTCCTGAAGAAGGGCTTATGCCCGAAACGTCGATTCTCCTGCTCCTTGGATGCTGCCTGACCACCTGCGCTTTTCCAGCAACACCTTTTTCAGCTTTGATCTCTAGCATCTGCAGTCCTCACTTTCTCCTCTTTTAAAACAAACCAGGCATCTCCAGTCCTTCAAACTCCAAACTTCAATCACAACATAACATCATCAAAATCCTTCACCCAAAGGCCTTCATCCTTTTTCTACCCACACTGTTTTCTCTCTGCCAATTCAGCTGAGCAATATTTATATCATTTTTTATATTATCTTTTTCACTTTCTCCTGAAAGAACTGGCACACACTTGCAGAATGAGGTCTGTGTGTGCTATCGGACTAGAGGGGAACAACCACTTCAGTACCGAATCATTGCCACCTGTGCCGTACTCCTTTTTCCTGCTCTTCAAGGACTGCCTATTCATTTCTATGTGGAAGTTAAAGAGCATACTAAACAAAACAGCTTTTTCAAGTATGGTTTCAGAATGAATGCTAAGATGCTACTTGTAAATGAAGCAGGATTAAATTAAATTGGTGTTGATACAACTTGCTCTTTTCATCTATGAATTTTACATCATTGGCTTTTTTAAAAAAAGCCCGGTTGTCAGTTTTCCAAGCTGATCAGGGAAGATTTGATTTCTTAACATGACATGTTTTCAAGACTAAAGTTGGACTGGAATGAACATTTTATTCTTGTTTGACCTGCCACTTTGATTGTGTATTGTTCTAGGTAACAAAGTAAATTCTTCATAAACCACAGGACTATTTGCTTGCTCTTTTCAGCTGAGGTTGTTTGTATTTTTAATTCATGTGTGATAGGAGTTTTTGTATGACGATAGGGCAAAATGTTTCTGAATACAGTAACACATTTCCTAATTCAGAGACAAAAATAAATCACATCACATTTTTAGTGTTGCCAGCTGGAAGCTATTGCATTTACTTAGAACAAATTCTGATTTTGAAAAGTGTATTTTTGACATTTCTTTTGAATTTGATTTTAACCTCTAACAACTATTTCCAATGCGATACATTACTGCTAATAACTGCTAAGCATTTATTTGTTTACTGACACCTACGAGAGTAGGAATATTAAAGTCATGATTTTATTCTTTTGCTCTGTGACATCATGCCTGGCTCTATAGGAGAGGTTTGTTTAAACAGTCTGCTGTTCAGGAGTTCTCATCCAAGTGCCTAATTTTGCTGAACGAGTGTAGAACATTTAGATCCCAGTTAAAGGTGGGATTTGGACTTTAGCCTTATGGCAATCTACTGTAGCTCCTGGCTTGAACACTTCCTATTTCATTTTTTGTTCTTTCACCTTACTGATATTGAGCTCTTATTTCCCATTATCTCCTGGCTGCACTTCACTCAAAAATGTAGCTTCTGACATCAGTCATGTAAATGTCAGTCGCATCTTGGTTCTCCCAACAATTTTTCTAGCTGAAACTGTTTAAAACAATAAATTATGTATTATTACAGGTGGAGTAGTTTTATTTATTAAAGTTTTTAAAATAGCTCTCTATGCAAATCATATCGTAATGTTTACTTTAATGATAATTGTTCACAAATTGACAATTTAACTGTGGAATGGTCTTGGTTTAAACAAGGATTTTTAAAACTCGAATTTTTTTTCCTCTAACTTCAAGGTTGTTATAGTCTGGCTTTTCTATCCCCATACAACATAAGTTAATTTTTCCACTTGTTGACATTTGGCAGGAAGTACTCATGGAATTTTATACGATAATAGTCTTTTTTACATGTGGAGAGGTAGATATCTTGAACAGAGATCAAAAGGTTACAAGAGAAGAATATTGTTTATATTAGAATTTTTTTGTAGCAGAGCATTGATAACTGAAATATACTCATTTAAGTTGATTGGCACTGAACCAGAGAAATGTTTTATTGTAAATTCAACAAGTTGCAACCTGGAATGCTTTGCATGAAAGAATGGCGGAATCAAATTTGATAGAATCATTTGTAAGAGATTTAGATAAATATATAAAGGGGAAACAAAGTTATAATAAGTTCAAGGGAGTTGGGTAGAATAGATTGCTTTACCAAAAAACTGATAGGCATGATAAGCCAAGTGTCCCCCTATGCTTTCTGTTCCTTCACTTGTTTAAGATCACTTGCTCTGTTCACAGAAGTGACACACCTTTACAAGTCATTTACATTTTTACAATTCAATTTCCATGTATGGTTTCATATATTTTCATTTATGATGCTTTAAAATATTGTTTAAATTCAGCAGTCGTGTTTTCCAAAAATATTCAGGTGCAGGAAAGTTCTCTTGCACCACTGGCTTGTCTAAAATTATGGGAGTTGTATAAATTGCCCTATAGTCTCCTACATTATGGTGAACCTGTCAGATTTTCTAAAGTTTAATTTTAATTCGTTCCATTCAGCCAAGTAACTCTCCAAGTGTGTATTATTAAGCTGCAAGTATGTTTCTTAATAAATAAGCAAAATATAACATATTTGTGCAAAGAGCATTTGTGATTAAACAAATGCTCTTTGCACAAATAAATGTTAAATCAAATGTTCTCAATCCTATAAGTAATATGTGACAATTTAATTATATCAACAAAAAACACTCTATCTTATTGCCTTTACAGATATCAGATAATACTTGTTTTTTCCCTTTTGAGTTTGTCTTTTCAAGATGACTTATTGGCTTTTGCCCAGTCTTGCAATGTGCAGGGTATTTTTTTTCCAGTTTTCCCCAGGATCTGAGTGAGTAGGCTGTTGCTGTGGCACTGTTCCATCCGTGTTAACAAGCTTTTGTGCAGCGAATGATAAATCTTTGATTCACATTGAAGCTTGGAGCAATATGTAGACATACATAAGAGCGACAAGAAACAAGCCATGTGCTCCAAGTAGTTCAAGATGACATTTAATTTCCATTCAACCAAACAATCTTAATTGCATCGGTGATTCTGTTCCCATAATCCTTCAACCTGTTTTCCTTTGTTCTTCTGTGCAATCTAATTTTAAGTGTTGCCATTGTTTCTACTTCAGCTACGAACACTAAGTGAATTCCAAAGTTTGCATCTAGCTGTGCAAAGAAGTCTCTCCTGCCAAAGCTAACTATTATGTTTTCATTCTTGTACCTATGGTTCTTTGTCTTGGTTGCTGAACTGCAAGAAACTGCTGTTTCTAACTATCTTATCCCATTTATCTCAAAGTTTTAACACCAATTATGTTTTGTTATATTCTGCATTTTTCTAATGAAAAAACATCCATTCTTTTCAAGTCATTGAGATGTACAGCATGGAAACAGACCCTTCGGTCCAACCCTTCCATGCCGACCAGATATCCCAACCCAATCTAGTCCCACCTGCTAGCACCCGGCCCATATCCCTCCAAACCCAATCCAAATGCCTCTTAAATGTTGCAATTGTACCAGCCTCCACCACTTCCTCTGGCAGCTCATTCCACACATACCACCATCTGTGTGAAAAAGTTGTCCCGTAGGTCTCTTTTATATCTTTCCCCTCTCACCCTAAACCTATGCCCTCACGTCTGGACTCCCTGACCCCAGGGAAAAGACTTTGTCTGTTTACCCTATCCATGCCCGCATAATTTTGTAAACCTCTATAAGGTCACCCTTCAGCCTCCGACGCTCCAGGGAAAACAGCCCCAGCCTGTTCAGCCTCTCCCTGTAGCTCAAATCCTCCAACCCTGGCAACATCCTTGTAAATCTTTTCTGAACCCTTTCAAGTTTCACAACATCTTTCCGATAGGAAGGAGACCAGAATTGCACGTAATATTCCAACAGTGGCCTAACCAATGCCCTGTACAGCCGCAACATGACCTCCCAACTCCTGTACTGAATACTCTGACCAATAAAGGAAAGCATACCAAATGCCGCCTTCACTATCCTATCTACCTGTGACTCCACTTTCAAGGAGCTATGAACCTGCACTCCAAGGTCTCTTTGTTCAGCAACACTGCCTAGGACCTTACCATTAAGTGTAAATCTAGTGAACATGTACAGTGATGCCCTGCCTGAAACCTTGATATGCAGGCATAGTGATTATTTCCGAATGGAATTGGAATGTTAACCTTTATTGTGAGGGCTATGAAGTACAAAGATAGGAGAGCCTTTTTACAGGTGGAAGGGTAAAGTGCAGTGTACAGTTTTGGTCACCTATTTAAGGAAAGATATTTGCATTGACAGAAGGTTGAGCAGGTCGGTTCTAATTTCATTGGAGTTTCGAAGAAATAGGAAGAGGCTTGATCAGGTAGATGTTGAGATGATGTTTCCTTTTGTGGGGAATGCAGAACTTGGTAAACAATTTCAGAGTAATAGGTCACCCATTAACATGCAGGTGAAGGATTTCTCCTGAGTGTCCTTTTGTTTTTTGGAATTCTCTTCCGTGGGATGCTTCCGAGGCTTTGTCAATATCTAACTTAGCCTTGAATGGGACTCTCAACAGGAGAGTCGAGAGTGTGGTGTTGGAAAAGCACAGTGGGTCAGGCAGCATCCGAGGAGCAGGAGAATGTTTCTGGTAAGAGTCCTTCATCAGGAATGAAGGCTCTCAACAGGAGAGTCGAGGGTTATGTGGAATAGGCAGGGAAGAGTTGTGGCCATAATCGGATCAGCTGTCATCATACTGAATAGTAGAGCTGGCATGAGGGGCTAGAAGTTTACTCCTCCTATGTGATTTTATTCCTCCTCCAATGTGGATCACAGTTTTGTGTCCAACTGTCTTAAGGTTTTTGCAGGCATTTGCCTTTATTACAACACAGAGTACTTGAATTGCATTAGGTTTTTGTTTTAAGAGTCTCACCCAATCTGAAGTGTGCCTTTTAGTCATTTATGCACTTGTACTTGTAAATCGCTCTGCACTGATCCTCCTTCCATTGTGTATTCTTCGCCTGCACACCAACAAATTCTTCTGCCCTTTTTTAGTTCATTGCTCCTTACTGACAAAACTTTCATGTTCTGAAATATTAACTATGCCTCCTATTCTGACACTATCTGCATCTGTGACACAGCTTCCTCTTTATACTGTATCTATATTTCCACATATTGAAATATACAGTGACCAGAAGTGACACCTACACTGATCCCATAGCTGAGAGTCTAGTAGTCTCATAATCTTGAATTTTTTGAGAAAAAAACCTTCCACTTTCTTTAATACAATCTTAATATCTTGTACTTTTCTTAAAAATTTGATAGAAAGTGGACAGCCGTTTTTCAATTATCTAACCAATTAGTAATTTTCTAACTTTCTCCTTGGTAAGAGACTCATTGTTCCTGTCCGCTCAAGTGCACACCTGCGTTGCTTCAATTCTTCTCTCAAACTTTTGGGATCAGTCTTTGAAACTACCTTGTGAAGGGCTTAGTATGCTTTCTAAACTTCTGTGGGGCCCAAATAATGTTTGTTAACGAATGTGCTTTTGTTTTAATTGTTGGAAGAAGTAATTTAAAAAGTTGTCTTCAGGCTGCACCTTAATTTTAACTCTTCCAACTTGAGTTCCTTTAAGTAAAATCCATGAAATATTTTCCCCAAAACGTTTCTTGATTGGTTTGCGTGTGTCAAGAAGGAATGTGCTTCAATTACTGAAGACAGGCAGTAATTGAATTACTTGGGTATTCCTATTACCAGTTGTGTTCTCTGGTCATGTTACCTCTGTGGTCCTAGGTTAGGAGGAAGAGATCTTCTAATGAGGAAATGTTGAAAATTTGTCTGTGTGCACTGTTTTAATGGGTGCTTTGAAACATTCAGAATTGTTAGTTTATGTTTTGAACTGTGGATGCTTTGATTTAGAATTTAAGTAGTAAAACTTTAAACCTGCAAGATGCAAGCTAAGCTAAAAAGTAATTTAGCACACCTAGTTATAAAAGGGACTGATGCTGGTTCAATTTGGTTTAATTATTTTGAAGTTGCTTTAAGACTAAATCCAGTTCATTTCACTGTGATAGCAACCAAGCGCTCTTATTTTAGAAAGGGTTAATGGAGCATTATCTGAATATTTATCATTGCAGAACTTGTAATAATTATATTACTGTTTACACTTCATATTCTCCATAATGTGTGAATGTTTTTCTGGAAGTCACAATTTTGATGTTTGCATCACAGGGTTGTAATCTTTTTATTTCACTCTATTTTGCAAGCCTAATTTCCTTTGTCCCACGAACTGCTATGAAGTTACTGAGGTCCTTGGCTCTTAATTCTGTCCTTAAGCCCCAGGCTTTCTAACCCCCACTCTTCTTTAAAAGCTTTGTAAAAGCTTTTGGCCAAGTGTCTCAGTACTTAATGACTTCAAAGCACCTTTTGATTCTTTGAGGCACCGTCAGTATAACTTCTTTGGTGCATGATCTGTCTGAAGTTACAGAGGCAGTGACCACTTAAGGTCATCTTCATTCTTTCAACTGAGAGCAGTGTCTCCCAAGATTCCTTTGTTTGTAAAGGTGCGATAACTACACAAACTCACATTTTCCTTCAGAGGACTGGGCTCTGCAAATGAATATATCAGTCTCCTGCTTCGTCAAAGGGAGCCACATTGCAAGCCCAATGATTTTGTCTAGATTAGCTAAACAGAGGCTGAGCTCAGCTTCAAGTGCACAGTTTATGTACATCAGGTCTGTGCCACTGGTGGTATATTATACAGTTAAAAATGCATGAAGCCCTTCATGAAGTTGAAGCATCTCCGGATGGTGTAATTTTTTTCGAAGTGTGGTGACTTATTATTTCATCGGACTGCAACCCATTTATATTCCCAACAGATACATTGGAATTATCAACTAAGTTGTCTCTTTGTTTTAATAAAAGTGTTATTGCTTTCCGCGAGCTAAAATGTTTCTTCCAGAATTGATGGAAATAATAATTTGATAATTTGGCAGCCAGGTTACCCATGACTGCAATATCATAGTTTTCAAAATGTAACAAACTTCAAACAAGACACAATACTTCTCTGGTTGATACAAGTCTTTGAAGCTTCATTAGCTCATTAGTTAACAAACCTTTGTTGTACACAGAATGTTGTATACTTGGGAATGATTATTACTGCATTGAACGGAGTGTAATTTTACAATGGAAAGATCTCGTGTTGGCTTTACTAACTTAGGTTTTGGGATAGATATTATTATTGATGATATAAACAAAACATGCATATTGGTAACTAAAATAGAACATTTTATTATAAAGCCCAGTAACAGTTACTCTTCATTTCTGGCAGATCTAAGAAAGATAAAAGCAAAGTGGGGTCCAAGAGTGATGCAGCAGAAGCAGAATCTGAAGGATTAACGCTGCTTGTACCTGATATTCAACAAACTGCTGAGATTGTCCAATTGGCAACCAATAGCCTGCGACAGGCAGCCCAAGGTATGACTATCAACTGTTAAGGTGTCCTTTTTGAAGAAGTAATTTCTGGCATCAGCCAGAAGAATTTGATTTAAATAGCCATGGTTTTAGTTTTTTTTTGATAACATTCAGGCAGAGATTTTTTTTTCTGTGAATATTTTATCTTATTGCAGTGCTGATGGCAATGCCCTCTGTCAGACTGCACAGAGAAATATGCAGAATATATTTTCACATTGATTTGATGCTTGTAATATAAAACTTCTCACGATTTATACTATCTTCAATAGAAATCTGTCTTTCTCTCTTCCTCTACCACCTCCATCCAAAGAAATGTTAATTTGAGAATCTTTAATCCAAGTTCTATCCATTTCTGTTGGGAATTGAGCTCTGCAGACATTCATGTACAAAGAGAATACAGTATAACTGCACTTCCTTTACTTTTGGGAGACTGCAACATTTTATAAGACTCATTCTCTTCAATTTGCTGTACAGAGTAAATTTTTAAAGTAACTGACGTTAGCCTCCTTAACTATTAGTCTATGTTTCCCTTGTTTTGTATGTAGGTTTTGACTTGCTAGCAAGTGTGGGCTGTGGATCACTGCCATCTAGCTAATGTGCAAGACTTGATTGTGTTTTCACAACAGAAGTATTTTATAGTCAGTGCACTATGCATTGCAGCTGAGCCAGATCCTCTTTGTGTCTGCATGCAATTACAGGAAAAGGTACTGACTGGTAGTGAACAGCAGCAGGATTTCCAGTCTGTGTTTCATATTCCTAACCCAAGAATACCGAGCTGAAATTGTCCAGCTACTGTGCCAACTGAGACCACTTAACTCCAACATGAGATCAAACTAAAGAAAAGGAACTTGCATTTGTATAGTATCTGGGGACAATTCTGTAACTGTACAGCTTATTTGTAAACATGGAATTTACAGTACAAACAGGCCATTCAGCTCAACTGATCAATGCCACTCTTTGTGCTCCATGTGAGCCATCTTGCACCCCTGCTGTTCCAACCGTATCAGTATCTCTTTCTGTTCATTGCTTCCTTTTATTTAAACTGCGAGTGAGGATTCAGAGATCTCAGCGCCATATTGGATTTGCTCCTGTATTCATTCCCTGACCCACTGTTTCAGAAAAGAAAATTGCTGAATCAACAAAGAAGGCAATGGTAAGACCGAGACCTTTAGCAGTCACACGTTCTCTGGAGGAAAAGTATGTCGCTGCAATGAAAAAACTGCAATTCGGTACGTTTACTTTAATGTGTGTAAAAGGATCTGAATCGGAACAAATGGAATTTCCTGTAAATAATGCTTTATGTAATTAAATCTCTTTTGCGTCATTCTCTCAATAGCTTAGTGATCAATACAGTACGTGATACAGATGTCACAGTTGATGGCAGCATACTTTAGCCGGGAGGTCAAGGCCAGGGTTCCTTCTGTTGATAGCAATCGAACAGTCTTGAAGTTGTGCTCGTAAATGTTGAGCCAAGTTTGAACTTAGCTGCTACTGCATTTCCCTATGAGTCTTTGAGTCAGCACCTGAATGGTTATTGAAAGCTATGGAATTTTAAACGTAGTTGTTGCTTTCTGGGTGATAATTAAAAGGTGACAGCAAAGGCCTAGAAAGCATAATTCTTTTTACCAGGAATGGATTTCTCTAAGTCACTACACTTTGGGGCATTGCATTTTAGATTTATTTTTGAATTTATCATTGGTTTGGAAACATGGGCATTTTAAAGTCACTTTCCTAGAAATTGCCTTTTGACCATATACATCACTGACAAATTTCCCCTCTAAGTTGTGTTGTGACCCAGCTGTCTGGAACATATCTCAGTGCAAGAAACAGGACACATGTAACAAAGTAAAATTACAGGAAATTTGGATTTTGCTATAAATGGTAAGCTTTGCACTTTATTCTGGATTAGACTGTATTTGAGTATGGGTTTTGCATTTATGGAGTACACAAGCATTTCAATTTTCAGATGAATAAACATTAAGTATATTCACATACATTGATGCATTTATGTAATCATACAGTTTTTATAAATCAAAATAGCTGCGTTTTGAGAATTAATTCTCCAGAGTAAATGCCTTATCATGAAATAAATGTGAAAACTTATGAATGAGAAAAAAAATTAAAATGTTGAGAGCAGTTATAGAGAAGTGATTAATAGACTGCTCTTTAAAATCATTGATGCAGACGTATTTCCCCTGCCATCAGGGAATTGAAATAATAATTACTTCTAAACCTTTATTGTACCCTGACGTGCATAGCACAGATAGTAAAAAGCAGGCAATATTTAGAATATCTAGGTTGTGTACACAGAACTTGCCTCCTTTTATTATTGTGCATTAAGTGTTCTGTACCCGACTGTCTGCCTACCTATTATTCTACCTGTGATCTTAAGTAAGTTTCTGTGCAGCAGATCTGCTTGGTTGTATATATGATCCTGAGATCACCTGAACGGCTTTAAAATTCTGCATCCTGATCTTTGCCACTGCAGATCTGATACTATAAGCAAATTTGTGACAATATACTCATTTCTGAGAATTGATTGGTCTAACAAAAATGATGCACTGAATTTATTAAAAGCCAGGATTTTGGATTTTTGTTCTCCTTGCCCCACTACCTCCAGGTAAAGATTGCTGCTCTGTTTCAAATGCTGTTTAGAGAATTTATTACCTTGCATAACCTCAGACTATGCTTGATGCTTTACAACCATTGAAGTATAGTTATTGCTATATTGTAGGAGACAGGTAGTCAGGGCAACTTGATGCTCACATGTTCTTTTAGAGTACTGAAAATGAGATGGCCATTTTTTTCTGGTCCTTAAACTTGTGAGCAACCTATTTGAGATGCATTTCTAATTAGTTATTAAATGTGCTATGCAGATTCTTATTATTATTACTACATGAAAATTTGAGTGCTAAAGTAGGGAAAAAATGAATTTTAGATTTTCTGTGAAGATCAGGCCTGTGTTTTTCTGAAGATTAATAAATAATTACGAGCATTGTGTTTGAAACAGCATCCAAAAGAACTCAATTTCAGCTGGGCACAAGGCAAGATAGTTGCTAAAGTGTTTGCTGACTTGAAGTTCATAACTGAAAATGTGTTGCTGGAAAAGCGCAGCAGGTCAGGCAGCATCCAGGGAACAGGAGAATCGATGTTTCGGGCATAAGCCCTTCTTCAGGAAGACTTATGCCCGAAACGTCGATTCTCCTGTTCCTTGGATGCTGCCTGACCTGCTGCGCTTTTCCAGCAACACATTTTTCAGCTCTGATCTCCAGCATCTGCAGACCTCACTTTCTCCATGAAGTTCATAACTACCAGGGAGAGAAGGAGCCAGAAGCAGTTTCATGCAGGGGATGGGTCCCATAACAGCAGAGGTGCTGTGATCAGTTTCTAGTAAGTCAGTGCTGGAAAGAAGTCCCAAAAGTCAGTGAGGAGAAAGTCTTCTGCTTCTGGGACCAGGTGGTGTCAGAGGAAGGCATCTTACAAGGTTGTTGAAGACATGACTTTAGCGAATCTCTGTTAAGTATTAATGAGCTCAATTAATAGTTTGTTTCAAGGCTCCTGGAGACCAACATTAACTGAAAGAAATAGCATCAAGTGAACATAGAATCATAGAGATGTACAGCATGGAAACCGACCCTTTGGTCCAACCCGTCCATGTCGACCAGATATCCTAATCCAATCTAGTCCCACCTGCCAGCAATTGATTTACGGCCATGGCAGCTCAGAAATTAGCTTTATCCTTGAGATAGAAATGATTGTTTGCTAATGTTTGAGAGTTTATAAGAATGTTACTTGGATAAAAGAGGTGAATCCATCTCTTTGGCGTTTGAAATTAGATTGATTCAATTGTAATTATTTTTAATTTTTAAAATGTCATGCATGGAATGTGAGCATCACTGGCTAGACCAGCATTTATTCCCCATCCCTGATTGTCGAGGGGGAATTTAAAAGTCGACCACATTGCTTTGGGTCTAAAGTTAAATGTAGGCCAGACCAGATAAGGATGGCAGATTTCCTTCCTGAAAGAGGGTTAGCAAATCAGATGAGTTTTTTAAACAATAATCAACTGTGGTTACATAGTCACCATTAGTCTAGCTTTCAGTTCCCAATTTCATTGAATTCAAATGTCACCACTTACAAATATGAGGGTCAAAACCATTTAATCTAGAACATCAGCCTGATTTTCTGGATTGCTGGTGCACTAACGTTATCATTTTGCCACCACTTCTACCAAACATAATATAGATTGTGTGTTTGACAACCAGAAAAACTGTACAACCTAAGCTCACTTTCCAGCTCTTGATCCCATGACCCTGTAGGCTATGGCATTTCATTTTTCTGATTGTTTATTGGTTGATGATATTTTGTGTTTAAAGCATCATCTCAAATTTTCTCCCGAAACTTAAAAATGGTTTTCTTTTTAGATACTGCTGAGATGGTCACAGAAGATGATGATGGAAAATTGATCTTCAAAGTAAATTACCATTATATGTCTCAGGTGAAGAATGCCAGCGATGCTAACAGTGCTGCCAGAGCTAGACGCCTTGCACAAGAGGCTGTCACACTCTCAACATCTCTGCCTCTTTCCTCTTCATCCAGTGTGTTTGTGCGCTGTGATGAGGAGAGATTGGATATCATGAAAGTGAGTAAAAAATAATGAAGCTGAAATAGTTTATTTTGTTAAAATTTAAACTATTTTTCTAATCAACCTGTTCAGAAATGTTATTACATAACTTTGGAGCAGGTGGAAATTGAACCAGCCCCCCTCATCTAGGCGAAGGGCACTGCAACTGCACCACAAGAGGGCTCTTGACATGGTCTATGCACATTCATATTCCTTGAAGTAAATCCCAGTGTTTCCTATAAATTTATTCAAAATGTTCATTGTTCATTACGAACATTCAAATGTCTCATATTCAAAACCATTCAGTTATGGTTGTGCTATTGCAAGAGGCTTTGAAAAGCTTTGAGGACAGAAGGAGGAAATGTATCTGCATCAGTAAACCTGTGCAATACTCTCACATTGTCACCAGCTGCAGATGTGCCGTTCGTTGCTAATCACCTGTCCAATCTATTTCCCAGAAAATTTGCAACCTATGACTTAAAACTAAGAGTTATAGATGGGGGCAGGGAAATTATGATGCTGTGAGGCATGACTTAGGATGTGCCTGGAAAAGTAAGCTTCAAGGCAAGGGTGTAATTGATATGTGGAGCTTGTTCAAGGAGCAACTATTGAGTGTCCTTGATAAGTATGTGCCCGTCAGGCAGGGAGGAAAGGGTCGTGTGAGGGAGCCGTGGTTTAATAAGGAATTGGAATCCCTTGTTAAATGGAAGAGGGCGGCCTATGTAAAGATGAGGAGTGAAGGTTCAATTGGGGCGATTGAGAGTTATAAGGTAGCCAGGAAGGACCTGAAGAGAGAGCTAAGAGCAGCAAGAAGGGGACATGAAAGGTCCTTAGTTGGTAGGATTAGGGAAAACCCTAAGGCTTTCTATAGGTATGTCAGGAATAAAAGAATGACTAGGGTAGGAATAGGTCCAGTCAAGGATAGTAGTGGGAAGTTGCGTGTGGAGGCTGAAGAGATTGGGGAGACACTGAATGAATACTTTTCGTCAGTATTCAATCAGGAACAGGACATTGTTGTCAATGTGAGTACTGAGTCACAATTAAGTAGAATGGATGGCTTTGAGGTATGTAGGGAAGAGGTGTTGGAAATTCTGGAAAGGGTGAAAATAGATAAGTCCCCTGGGCCTGATGGCATTTATCCTAGGATTCTCTGGGAAGCAAGGGAGGAGATTGCAGAGCCATTGGCCTTGATTTTTATGTCCTCTTTGTCTACTGGAGTAGTGCCAGAAGATTGGAGGCTAGCAAATGTGGTTCCCTTGTTCAAGAAGGGGAGTAGGGATAACCCTAGTAACTATAGGCCGGTGAGTCTCACTTCTGTTGTGGGCAAAATCTTAGAGAGAATTGTAAGGGATAGGATTTATGAACATCTGGATAGGAATAATGTGATCAAGGATAGTCAGCATGGTTTTGTGAAGGGCAGGTCCTGCCTCACAAACCTTATTGAATTCTTTGAGAAGGTGACTAAGGAGGTGGACGAGGGGAAAGCAGTAGATGTGGTGTATATGGATTTTAGTAAGGCGTTTGATAAGGTTCCCCATGGTAGACTACTGCAAAAAATACGGAGGTATGGCATTGAGGGTGAGTTGGAGGTTTGGATTAGGAGTTGGCTGGCTGGAAGAAGACAGAGGGTAGTAGTTGATGGCAAAGGTTCATCTTGGAGTGCCGTCACTAGCGGTGTTCTGCAAGGATCTGTTTTGGGACCATTGCTGTTTGTCATTTTTATAAATGACCTGGAGGAGGGGTTAGAAAGTTGGGTGAGCAAGTTTGCGGATGATACGAAAGTCGGAGGAGTTGTAGACAGTGAGGAAGGATGTGGCAGGTTACAGCGGGATATAGATAAGCTGCAGAACTGGGCAGAAAGGTGGCAAATGGAGTTCAATGTAGCTAAGTGTGAGGTGATTCACTTTGGTAAGAGTAATAAAAAGATGGGGTACTGGGCTAACGGTCGGATACTTGGTAGTGTGGATGAGCAGAGGGATCTTGGTGTCCATGTACACAAATCTTTGAAAGTTGCCACCCAGGTAAATAGTACGGTGAAGAAGGCATATGGCGTACTGGCTTTTATTGGTAGAGGAATTGAGTTCCGGAGTACTGAGGTCATGTTGCAGTTGTATAAGACTCTGGTGCGGCCACATCTGGAGTATTGTGTGCAGTTTTGGTCGCCATACTATAGGAAGGATGTGGAGGCACTGGAACGGGTGCAGAGGAGGTTTACCAGGATGTTGCCTGGTATGGTAGAAAGATCGTATGAGGAAAGGCTGAGGCACTTGGGGTTGTTTTCATTGAAGAAAAGAAGGTTTAGGGGTGACTTGATAGAGGTGTATAAGATGATTAGGGGTTTAGATAAGGTCGACAGTGAGAATCTTTTTCCTCGTATGGAGTCAGCTATTACAAGGGGGCATAGCTTTAAATTAAGGGGGGGTAGATATAGGACTGATGTTAGGGGTAGGTTCTTTACTCAGCGAGTCGTGAGTTCATGGAATGCCCTGCCAGTAGCAGTGGTGGACTCTCCCTCATTATGGGCATTTAAGCGGGCATTGGATAGGCATATGGAGGATAGTGGGCTAGTATAGGTTAGGTGGGCTTGGATCGGTGCAACATCGAGGGCCGAAGGGCCTGTACTGCGCTGTTTTCTTCTATGTTCTATGTTCTTACTATTAAGTATCTTGCAATATGAATAAATGTTATGTTTAAAAGTTTTGTTTTAATTTCCATTCATTAATGTATTGAGGATAAGGATAAAAGCTGAAATGTTTGCTTTAATTAAAAGGTGAACTTCATGTTGTAATGAACCATGGTTTGCAGCCATCTAGTATTAGTACAGTTAAATCAGCACCATTTATATGAAACTAAAGAGGTGGGGATACAACCACTGTGCCATAGGGGTGTGTCCCTGTTTACTCTTTATAAAACTAAAACCTAAATCAAGCTAGACAGGCCTTCATGGGGCACTGTAACAAAAACTGCTAACGAAACTTACCAAAATTAAACAAAATTATTTTTACCAGGGTGAAGATGCACCCCTTGCAATGCCACCCTTCTTCCTCGATATAGGTATTTTTAATTAACCAGTGGTACTGGAAGAGCACAACAATTCAGGCAGCATCCGACGAGCAGCAAAATTGACGTTTCGGGCAAAAGCCCTTCATCAGGAGTAAAAGACGTCGATTTTGCTGCTCGTCGGATGCTGCCTGAATTGCTGTGCTCTTCCAGCACTACTGATCCAGAATCTGGTTTTCAGCATCTGCAGTCATTGTTTTTACCCCATTTTTAATTAACCAGTTCACTCATCTTATGATACACCTGGACTTGAACCCGAGCCTGCTGGCTTAGAGGTAGGACATTGCCACTGCACCACAAGATATTTTTATATTGTTAAATGTTAAACATCAATGGGAAGACAATGGCCTACTGGTATTATCACTGCACTGTTAATCCAGAGATCCAGGTAATGATCTGGAGGCTGGGTTTGAATTCTACCATAGCAAATGGTAAACTTGAATTCAATAAAAATTTGGAATCAAGGGTCTGATGACCACAAAGCCATTGTCAGTTGTCGAGAAAAAAATCCATCTGGTTCACTGATGTCCTTTAGGGAAGGAAACTGCCATCTTCACCTGGTCTGAACTATATGTGACTGCAGACCCACAAAGAATCCTCTGAGATGGGCAATAAATTACACTCTGGGCAATTATATTCCCATGAATGAATTTTAAAAAACACACCTTTTGGAGCAGGTGGGACGTGAACCCAGGTAACTTTACTCAGAGGTGGTCAGTACCATTACACTATAGGAGTGCTTATCTTACTATTTTCTAATCAACTTGTTCAGCGATGTTAGTACACACCTTTAAAACAGATGAATCCTGAATTCAGGCCTCCTTGCTCCAAGATAGGACACTACCATTGCACCATCATCTTCAACCTTTTTATACTGAGTCCAAGAGCCGATTTGGTTAATATTGGTAAAGGCTGAATCCCAAGTGAATTTTAATGAGAAGAAATACTTGGTTTCACAAGTTGTACTTTATTACATTATAGCAATCAGGTACACCTTACATTGGCTAGTTGCTCATGATAAATAAAATGATCAGGAGACAATGATGGCAATTTAGCTTCATCAGGGCCAAAAGGAGTTGGAATCTTCTCTCCACCCAAGGCTATATGACCTCATTCAATTGTGTGGAACTTAATCCAGTTTCCAATATGAATCCTTTCAGCACTATCACATTATACAACACTGGATGTGACAGAAGATATGATTTTAGAAGTTGCTGCATTATTGGGTTTCAATGACAATTAAATTTTATAATCAGTTTCTGGAGATGTTGTGTTAGATTTATGCAATTATTTCTTAATGTATGTCAGCTTTCTCTGAAAATTTAGAAGGTAAACTGTCAATAAATATGCTGGAATTAGTTTGGTTTTGATGACTCATTCTTCCCTCTATCAGGTTCTTATCACAGGACCATCCGATACACCTTATGCAAATGGTTGTTTTGAATTTGATGTATATTTTCCCCAAGATTATCCAAATTCTCCTCCACTTGTAAACCTGGAAACCACAGGAGGACACAGTGTACGATTTAACCCAAACCTTTACAATGATGGAAAGGTAAGGAAAGAGATTGGAGGTCATTTGTGTTCAAATAAAGCTGGGTTTGTTCAGCAATCCTGTAAAACTAACTTCTGCTTTGTACAGCAAAGATAAACATATAACATTTACATAGGTGATTTGTCATTGTAAGATAGTGCTGTGAAATCTACTTAAAGGTCAGGTTTTTGACTGGATAAAGCAAGTAAATTTCCATGTCATAAAAATGATTTTGAATCTGTGATAAGTAAAAGGAGGCCATCACTACAGTCAACTTTTAGTCATGGACTTGTAGATATATGTGAAAAGAATGAACAGAATTATCCATTTTATAATCTACATTCTGAATTTATAAATGGTATATATTTTGTGCAAATAGACTTTTTGCATTTCTGGCTCAATTTTCTACTGCCAGCACTTGTGTTACTAATTTGAGTTAGTTGTGATAGCAACACAAGGGGAAGAATGGTTCAAAACACTGAGAGGTAAGTTTTGTCTGATGTCAGGATTTTGACATATGGGGTGGAATTTAATCCAGTCAAGAAAGGTCTTACCCACATCCTGGAGAGCTGGCCTTGTTACTTCCTCTGAGAATGGCTAAAGTGCCGATCAGAAATTTAACTGGGCAGCAGAAGGCTTTGCCCAAAGGGCTGGAAATGGAATCCAGCCTCTGCCCCACTCTTGTGACCTGACAGCCAATCAGTCAGCATCTACCCATTGTGGACAGGACCAGCAGAAGTGGTGACAGATACCAACAATATGTCCACCAGAGACTCAATCCATAGGGGAGTGTGTGGAATAAGGGTTATGGGGAGGTGTGGAGTCATCTACAGAAAGGTCAGGAGGTAGCTTTCAGCAGCAGTAACTCTTTCCTCCCTCCCCCCCGCCCACATGATACTCAATTCCTCAATCTGGTGATGAGTGCCAGACAATTTTCCCCTGTGCTCCAAACATGCTGCAAAGAAGGGCATTAAATTCCACACTCAATACCTAGGCTATTTGGATCTGAGTGCCCTTGTTCATTCTCCACAGCTTCTTACTTTGCAATGGTTCTGCATTCTTTATCCCTCAAGCGTGATTTATTCTCAAATTTATTCTCATTTTAAATTGCTCAGTTGTAACAGCTCTTAAACTTAAAATTAACCCAAGATTACTTCCTCTCATAGCTAAGATCAGTAAAGTGGTCTTCCTTTTGACATGTGTGTCAAGTTTATTATGTACTGCTGATGCAAAATGACATACAAACTGTAGGATTTAAGACATTAAAAATAATTTGCACTTCAGTGTTGAATAATTCAGTGGCCAATTACTCTCAGAATCTGTTGGGATGAAATCTTGCCAAGTCCCACAGAATCCTTGAGCAATGTGGCAAAGTAATTGTGTGTCTCTGTGACTCTTGGCATGATCTTTTTTCCAGGTCTGTTTAAGCATTCTCAACACCTGGCATGGAAGACCTGAGGAGAAGTGGAATCCTCAAACATCTAGTTTTTTGCAAGTAAGCAGAAAGTATTTGGTATTCATTAGGGTAGTATGGTCTTTGATAAATAAAATGTCCTTAAATCTAATAGTATTGTTCATCCTATCAGCGTCAATATTAAAATTTCAGGCAATGCAATCTATTTTTCGTGTATAGTTCAATGAATTATAATTGAAAGATGCCAAGCATTTTGTCACTGCAGAAGTGCATAGAACTAAAATTTGCAAGAGACATTATGTGGTTTGGGACAAGAAATATCAGTTTTTAAAATCTAAGAATTTTATGCGTACTTTGAATATAGAATAAAAAAACAAAAATAAAGGAGTTTAGTATTTTCTTGATTTCAGTTTTGGAATTGGAGAGGATATTGTTTCTATAATGTGTTAGATAATGAAATATCTTGTGGTTCAATTCTGGGTCTGAATCAATTAATTCATGTCATAAGCAATGCTATTATCAGATTTGGTCACAATGCAGAACAAAAGCTTAGTGTGTCAAAACGTGCTGCCCCCATTTTAACAACCTGTGGGAGATACTTCACAGCTTTTACATAATTTGAATGATTTTGACCTTGCAAAAGTTGTCAAGAACTATGATACAATCTGCTAAATTTTGATGATATGGAAGAGTTGCCACTTTCTAATCTCAAAGTTGATAGTGGCTCATTGTTTGAGGAAAGAGGTTAAATATCAATGAAATTTGACTGCAAAACATTCTTAAAACCGAGGTAATAAACAGAGTGGCAAAATCTGAAGAAAAGACCCTTTTAACTTGTTAGGTCTACATACTTGTCTTCGCTCATGATTTACGTTAAATTTTGCTTATAACTTACTTGTCTGCCTTTGTCCTATAGTTGTTTAGTTTACTTGAATGTTAACTACTCATCCACTCTAAAGGTAAATTCGCAAATTAAAATTTTGAATTTAGGGTGAGCCTTTTTTTTGAAGATTTTGAAAGCCCATCTTCCATGGAGTACTGTATTTCATGAAGTATGTAGCTAGATGTTTTATCAAAGAAATGCACGCTCTTGACTTGAAGTTTCTGATCAGATTTAACCACAGGAATACTGATTTAAGTAGAACATTGACTGTGAGTCACGCTGTGAAAATCAGGTTTGCATGTGTCCTTTGGTCCAGCACAGTTGGGAATTTATAATGAAGACTAGGTGCAGAGGGCTTCAATTAATTTTTTTGTTCCTGGGATCTGGACAGTACTGATGAGCTTTCATTCTTACTAGCAGTTTAATACTTGACCTTGAAAGAGTTGTCAAGAATGATTAACTAAAATTGAAGTCATGGAATTGAAGGCAAATAATTGACCTAGTTAGGTGGTAGAAGACAGGGTAGACATAGTGGCTGTTTATTTGAAGGAAGCATCTAGTGCCCTGTGTGAACATGTTGGGATCTCAAGTATTCACTGTTTACTGGTGACTTTGATTACACAACAGAGAGAGATGTAACTCTGTGCAAGATGCTATGATTGCTGGAAGCCTGAAGTAAAGGCAGAAAGTATCAGAAATAGTGAGGAAATCTGACCGTATCTGTGAATGGAGAAACAGATTGTTGATTTGTTGAAACAAATGTTTTAGATTGGTGGCCCTTTGACAGAAAGATTGGCAATGTAGAAAGTACATTAGATGGGAAATAAAATTGTAGAGACAAATTAAACACACGAGTCAACCTGTGGCAGGTGGAGTTTAACACACAAGTTGATCATGCTGTGTAAGTAGTTAAGCAGTGGTTATTGCCTAGGTAGATATGACAAACTGGGTTTATAAATTGGTCATTTAATGAGGAACTGAGGTGGTTTGGTAGTGGTTTTAAAAAAAAGTAGGTAGATATGAAGGGGAACCAGGTATATGGAAAAAGTGGATAAGACTGAATAGTTAATTAACTCTATCCACAAAGAAACACGTCTTGGTTCTGTATCATGGGACTGGCTTGGATACAAATTCTGATTGATAAATGTGAGTTCATCCATTTTGGGCAAAAACTGATAGCTCTAAGCATTATTTACAGAGAAAAGCTAGAAACTGTGTATATCCATAAAGAGCTAGCTATTCATGTACATAGATCATGAAAATGGAATTGTCAATTACAAAGAATATTTAAAGACTTCAAGGGACGTTAATTGCTGGAACTGGGATTCCTGCCCCTCTCTGGAGTAAGAACTGCTGCCCAGTGCGCACTGGTTTGCAACTCTGTGGACCCAGCAGCATTGGCCAGGACTGGGACTATCAGCACGTCCCACGTTGAAACTCCAGGAGCACATAGGTGAATAGGTTTCCTTACAGGTTGGGAA
Organism: Chiloscyllium plagiosum; assembly: GCF_037043375.1. NCBI lineage: Eukaryota > Metazoa > Chordata > Chondrichthyes > Orectolobiformes > Hemiscylliidae > Chiloscyllium > Chiloscyllium plagiosum. The sequence goes on along the minus strand of NW_028270148.1, from coordinate 24,341,403 downwards.
CACTGAAAGAGATAAATGGTCTTAATAAGGTGTTGGAGAGTGTATGACACACTTTGGGTTCCCCTCAATCACACTCACCCCAGTGTGGAAGGGAGGCTGCTCCCTCATTCCTCTACATGGCCTAAGGCTTAAATCAGGGTGTCTCACCGGCCTTCCCTATTTGACTCCATCCCTGAAGTTGTACTACTAGCCTCAAAATTTAATCCAGGTGGATAGTGATTGCTAATGCCCACTTAAGAGATTTCAATTGGAGCAATATGTATAGGCTGGGGTAGGCCTCCCCACTTCCGTGTAAAATTGCAGATGGTCTGGGGTGGATGGGAGGGCAGTGGGAAGCTCTATCCAGGGAAATTTGCAGCCTCCACTCTGCCTGAAAAGTGCCAGCAGGAGACGGTGTAAAATTCTGGCTTTCTTCAGCAATCCAGCAGGTTTCATGATTATTTTTATGGCACTGGCTTGTAAATTGCATGTTTTAAATTCAATTTCACAAATTTGCAATCACGGCTTTGAAATGTCAAACCCTGAGTTGCTGGTCTCACTACAAAATAACCACTACAAAATGTTTATTCCTTTCAGCTAAATACTTGATGAGTGAGAAATGAAGATGAAAATTCCAAAACGTTTATAAAAGCTCCTTTGTAGCAATCAAATATTCTTTTGAAGAAATCTGACTTGTAACTATCCGATCAATAGTTATTGACCGGATATCTCATTCCACAATATTTACAAGCCAAGCAATAGTTTATCTTCTGCACACTTGTTATCCAAGCAACCATAACAGTCTGAATTAAAAGCAATGTATTTGGTAGTTAAATTGTTCCTTGTAAAGTGCAATATTTTGGGAATGACTTGAACTTGGATCCCTACAAAAAATGTAATTCAATGTAAAGAGGAGCCTGGTAGCACACTTCATTTTCCATAATATTAGTACCCTGTTACAGTAAAATGCTAAAATTTAAGATATTTTTCTCTTTGTACATGGCCAGGTTTGTTCTTGTCTAAATTCAGTTGTCACCACTGTAATCAAATTATGAATTTTATTTGCAGGTGCTAGTGTCAATCCAGTCTTTGATACTCGTAGCGGAGCCTTATTTTAATGAACCTGGTTATGAGAGGTCAAGGGGAACACCCAGTGGCACTCAGAGTTCCAGAGAGTATGATGGAAATATAAGACAAGCAACTGTAAAATGGGCCATGCTTGAACAAATAAGAAATCCCTCGCCATGCTTTAAAGAGGTATGTTTCATTTAAATTTGTGGATATGCAATAATCTACTGCTGATGTTTGAAGTTTTAGATGTTGAGAGTCCAGTTAAGAAAAAAATTTCAAATGGGAGCTTCTCATTACAATGCTGTTTGATCTAAAGATCATTTCCATCTCAAGCAGATATTTACCTTCAATATGATACATCATTTTATAATTGGAAAGGATAAGGGAATGGGGGATAAGTTACAAGTCTATTTAAAGTTCATTCTACACAGTGGATCATAACTTTACCACAAGCCATCACCGCTCAATGGATCCGCTGAGATCTGCAATTTTTATTTGATGTAGGATTTCTGCATTATACTGGAAATCAACTTGGAATCTTGGGATATATCAGAAAAGATATTTGTCCATCACTTCTGGTTCGTTTGTCAGTTACCTTAGGTCTGCCCTTTCTGTTGAGATAAATCCTTTTGTAAGCATTCTGTGAAAAAGACAAGATTGTAGCATTCAGGAGTATAGAGATTTCTAAGAGTGGTTAGATGTCAGCACGCAGTTCTGCCCTGATGATTGAGCTCCAGCCGTTGCGCTTGCAGATGAAGTTGGCTATACTGACATCATTGATGTCTGCCTTGAGTTGGAAGCCAAAGTCAACTCTGACCATATCATCATGCACAGTGCCACTGATGTCCAAGCAATCAGTTTATTCAATGCCCTGTTCTCTTAAAAGCAGTGAGAACCTAGATTCCCCATCCAGCCAAGTGAATTTGGGGGAAAAATAAGTTTAAGCCTTAAAAATGTTCCTTTTGTTTGTGGAGAGCATGTCTTTGAACCTGAATGCATGTTGCTTCTACCAAATGTAAATAATCCATTTTACAAGTTTGCTTATATTAAACTGGATGTTCGAGTAACTATGTAAACCCAAGATTGTTCAGAAAATGCTGCCCATATGTAGAGGCATGTGCTACACCAGGCATTTTGTTCTGGATTTTGCAAGCATTTGCTGATTGAGTATACTTTATGCTGTCTCTTATGAGCAAGTGAAGTAATGTGCTTTTTGATTCAATTGGCCAATTGCTGGAACATATAGCCTACATATCTGACATTATACAGGCATTGATGTTCACATATGATGTTGAATTGTTTGAAGGGAAAGCAGCATTTTTTTTTTTGAGCAAAAAATCTACTGCTGGATTTTCCACTGCGGCAGACCTATCTTTACCAGTTAGTATTTGCATTTGGATTCATATAGGTCCATTTCACTTGCGATAAGTTTTGCCTTGTCAGCAATAAGATAAATAGAGCCCTAGAATTTTGCTCACTGTGCAAGATTGATTCAGTAATAAAAACATATCAAAGCTATCCTGATCAGATCGTTGTTTGCTGTGAGTTGCTCCAACTCCCATATGGGTGAAAAGCTGATACCTTTGGATCAGATAACCCTGGAAAGGCAAAGTAGCTCAAATATTTGAACAACAGGTTAGACAGGCATTATGCTATTACTATGCAATGCCTGTAGCAGTGGTATTTTATACTAATGCTGTTGTCAGATGTTCAGACAAACGAGCATTCTTCTACCACACTCTTGAGCAATGTTGTGTTTGAATTTCAGTACCAAAGTGATGTCTGATAATGTGCATATAACCCTGTGATTGGTTAATAAATTCAAACGGTGTCTCTCTTTGTTCATAACATGCAGAGTACAGACTGTTTCCAGCCTGTAAAACCCAAAACCAAATGCCAGCTGTTAGATGTTATTTCATGATTGAGCAGCACTTTTTGGGAAATCTTGAGTGTATTACTTCCCAAATTAACAAGAGGTTGAAGAATATCAGTCAAGCTGGTAACGCAGCTTAGTTCCACTTGCTTGAAGCAAACTACATTCTTATGCAGGAATCCCATTTTCAGCAAACAAAAAGAATATGTTTAAGCCTTGTGACTTTTTTGAGTTGCCCAGGAGCTCATGGAATCTATGGTTCCCTATTGTGTTTTTTTTATGGCAATACCTCAGCCAATCAGGGTTGACCTGCTTAATGACCTGCACCTTTTTCTCCTTTTAATATAAATTGTCATAATATTAGAACTTTGAAACAAATGCAATAATTCCAATGAATGCAAGCAGAGAAGTTTCTGCATCATTTGTTTTCCTTTAGGAATATTATAGGCAATTGTACATTCTAGAAGGATCTCCTACAGTTTTCATGTGCTGTCCCGGATACAGAGTTTGGACATTAATCTTGTTAAATTGGATCTGCTTACATTTTTATTTGTAAGGGCATGGACAGTGATGAAGTTTCATAATAGGAATGTGCTGACTATATTGGAACATTGAGATTGAACACACATTGCTGTAAGATCTAGAATATTGGTCTTGAAAAATGTCAGTACTTATCAGTCATCCTGCTAAAGATTAAAAAATTTTAAAAACTGGTTGTCACGCATAATATTGTACCAAATTGATAAATCTGTGGGTGTGTGCTCAACAATAAGCTAAATTACCATCTCACAAAAAGCTTTGTAGAGAAGATGGTGGAAAAGGCCATTTCTGTATTAGGTTTTCTTAATTGTCTTTTTAAACTAGTGACTTTCTTGCTAGTGGAAGTGTAACTAGTGTTTTTTGAAGGGGTCTATCCTCTTTCCTGTTAACATGCTAAGCTTACTGAGTGCCTGCTCCAAGAATATTGGAACTTGGAATATTGTGTCAGTGGTATGAATAGAGTGGAAAGTATGAGGCTTTTTCCCGAGTGGAGGTTCAAGGTTTGGGGGGGTGGTGGGAAGGAATGTTTAAAAGAGATGTGCGAGGCCCTTTTTTCATACAAAGGGTGGTGAGTGCCTGGAACGCATTGCCAGAGGTGATGCTGGAAGCAGACATAATAGCAGCTTTCAAGAAGCACCTGGATGAGTACATGAATAGGAAGGGAATAGAGGGATACAGATCCTGTAGTGAAGACCATTTTAGTATGGAAGAGCAAAATGCGGCAGCGTGGGCTCAGAGGGCCGAAGGCCTGTTGCTGCACTGTGGTTCCTTGTCTAGATATTTAACTCTTCCTCATGCTTTGCACTCTTGTTCAGATACTGGGCAAAGAAGTTAGCCAACTTCTTATTGAAAGCATGCAGGAAATAAGAATTTGTTATTCCAACATTAATTCCAGTCACTTTTAGCAAGGTCTAACTGAAACTCTATGGCTGTTTTGGTAGATTCTCTGCCTTGAATTTACACCTGTCTGTATTGAGTGCCATAAGGTAGCAGACTGCAACATCATGACAGAGTGATTGATTTAACATTTGATACACCTAGTCAATTGAATTCCTGATCATTGAGCTGGTGGAGGAACAGATGTTTCTAGCAGATACCAGTAGCTTCTGTAAAGGAGGAGTGTTTGGGGAACTTGTTTTTGCCTCTGCCATCGTTGTATACTTTCAAATGGCTACCACTAACTAACTTTGCAGGAAACCTGAGACTGCTTTGCTTCAGTCTGTAGTTCACTGAATTGGACAGCTTATGGAAATTCAGGTGTGCTTTCTATATAAGTTGTAACCTTTGAAGGTTTTGTAGATCTTGTGTATATCATACAAAAGAATTTTAAAAGTTGTTTTTAAATCTGCAAGATGCTGAACCACGTAGAACATGAAGACCAGTTTCTTTGTTTATTTATTTATGAGGGAATCCTTTAATTGGAGTCAGTTAATGTGGGAGAAGAGGTACAAGGCTCAAATAGAAAATTAAAGAAGGATAGACAAGAGTGTGAATTTTGAATTGAATGTATTGAAGGATGGGGTGTCTGCAAATCAGCAAGGACATCGGTAAACGTTTGAATGATTTTAAGGTATATGGTAGTCGACATCAAACTGCCCTCTGATACAACACCACAGTAAGAAATAAGCTTGTTTTTAATGAGAAATTGTACAGTAGTTGGGATCAGCAAGCCGGGGAGCTAAGCACCAAATAGAAGGTGGTGATGATGTCTTCCAAAACCTGTACACCATCAAGTAGGCAAAAGCCCAGAGTATGATCAATGTTCACTATTTGTCTGGATGAGTGCAGCTCTAACAACACTCAAGCTGGACACCAGGACAAAGCAACCCACTTGATTGGCACCACGTTTACAAACATTCAGTCCCTTCATCATAGATACTCAGTAGCAAGAGTGTGTACCATCTAAAAGATAAAGGGCCGAAATTCCCAAGATTCCTTTCACAGTCCCTTCCAAACCTATGACCACTACTATTTAGAGCATCAAAGGCAGCAGGTACATGGGAACACCACCACCTGCAAATTCTGCTCCAAGCCACTCCTCATCCTGACTTGGAAGTACATCGCCATTGCTTTAGTGTTGTTGGGTTGAAGTCTGGAATTTCTTCCCTTGTGGCATTGTGGGCCTACCTACAACGAATGGACTGGAGCAGTTTGAGAAGGCAACTCACCTACCATCATCTCAAGGGCCATTTTGAGATGGGCAATATATGACCCAGTCAGCAAAGCCCATTTTCCTAAATGATTTTTTAAATTGAAATTTCAGCACAATTTCTTTTGATCTAAATGCCATAGTTTTAATACAGTGTGTAGTAATGAACAATGGAACTAGCTAGAAGGAAGTGCATAATGGGATTTGTGTTATTGAGGGGCTTGGTTTAGAAAATAACAATGTGCAAATGCAAAGTATTTCTATTTGAGTGAGCACTTGGAATGAAAACTGACAATATTTAGCTCAAATTGAACTTACCTGGAAATTTTTTAATTGTATAGAAGCCTCCCATAGTTAATTTTTTCTAACTGTCTGACCCTCAAGTTAGTTACTGGAATGGACCAGGGAGTAGATTAGATTCCCTACAAGGTGGAAACAGGCCATTTGGCCCAACAAGTCCACACCGACCCTCGGAAGAGTAACCAACCCAGACCCATTTCCCTCTGACTAATACACCTAACACTATGGGCACTTTAGCACGGCCAATTCACCTAGCCTACACATCTTTGGATTGGATTGTGGGAGGAAACAGGAGCACCCGAAGGAAACTCTCACAGACACTGGGAGAATGTGCAAACTCCACACAGACAGATGCCCGAGGCTGGAATTGAACCCGGGTCCCTGGCACTGTGAGGCTGCAGTGCTAACCACTGAGCCACCATGATGCTGACTTGCATTTTGATTGTTCTATCCTTTCTATAGTAGAGGAAATGGATAGATGTCCATCTCACCCTCCCTGTCTGCTCTGTGCATAATGCTGAAGTGTAGATTGTGTGGAGCTGAGGTAGGGGCCGATAGACACGTTAGTGCTGTGTCTGAATGATCAACACTCAGGAGAGCCTAGTTATCAATTTCATTAAATTCCCTGAGCCTGACCAAAATAAATATCAGGAAAGTTGACGTTTCAGGCATAAGCCCTTCATCAGGAACGTGGACCCCTGAAACGTCGACTCTCCTGCTCCTCTGATGCTGCCTGACCTGCTGTGCTTTTCCAGCGTCACGCTCTCGACTTGGAAGAACTTGAGGCAACCTTCCAAAGGAAAAACAATTTAAAAAAGGCTTCCCAATGGGTGATGTGAAGTTTGGAAAACAGGAGGAACAACACCTTCATTTTATGCTTGAGTACTTACAAGCCTCTAGGTCTCAGTATTGAATTTCGTAACTTCTGAAATTAACTGCATGATGCCTGTTCTTAATTTTTTCTTGTGTTCGTGCTCTATCTGTATATCTCTTTCTCCGCTGCCTCCATTTAAAAAAAACGTTTTTTACCTCATTCATAAGATGAGGGCATTGCTGTCTAGGCCAGCATTTATGGGCGGCACGGTGGCACAGTGGTTAGCACTGCTGCCTCGCAGCGCCAGAGACCCGGGTTCAATTCCCGACTCAGGCGACTGACTATGTGGAGTTTGCACGTTCTCCCCGTGTCTGCGTGGGTTTCCTCCGGGTGCTCCGGTTTCCTCCCACAGTCCAAAGATGTGCAGGTTAGGTGAATTGGCCATACTAAATTGCCCGTAGTGTTAGGTAAGGGGTGGGTGTAGGGGTATGGGTGGGTTTCGCTTCGGCGGGTCGGTGTGGACTTGTTGGGCCGAAGGGCCTGTTTCCACACTGTAATCTAATCTAATCTTGTAATCTAATCTAATCTTTATTGCCCCTTGCTAACTGCCCAGAGGGTAGTTAAGAGCCAACCACATTGTGGAGTCCTGTGTGGTCTAGACCATGAAGATGGCACTTTCCCTCCCTTAGTACATTCATGAACCAAATGGGTTTTCTTACAATCGGCAATAGATTCATGGTCATCAATGGTGTTCCAGATGTCTTTTATTGCTCTGCCATCATGGGATTTGATCCTAGGTACCTGGGTCTCTGGATTGACAATCCAGCAAGAATACCAGTAGGTCATTGCATCACTTTGTTTGTGTCTTTTACTTTGCTTAGTTAGGACCCATTTTCCCCCTTTCACACCTTAATTTACACCCATTTTACGTCTTTTCTCTTTCGACATTACTAGTAATCTTTTGTCTTTTGCACTTTGCGCTACCTGCCTCTTTCTGTTCCTCAACCTCTGTCAAAAGTATAAAGAAAGATGTTTTAACACCTTGCAGTTCTGAAGAGTCAGACTGGGTACTAAACTTCAGCACTGTTTCTCTCACCACAGATGCTGCCAGATTTGCTTAGTTTCTCCAGCGTTCTCTGTGTGTATTTCTGGAAAACAGACCTTGCATGTTAACCGAGCACTACATGGTTATGATCATGTAAATTGTACAGCAGGTGCTGGAGTAAGCCACTCAACCCCTCAATATTCTCTACCATTCAGTAAGATCATAGCTGATCTGATTATTCACATTGCTGCCTACCCTAACACCTTCTACCCTTTTTTTTTGTTTTGTCCAAAATCTATGAACCTCTGTCTTTGCCTTAAAAATATTTAATGAACCTGCTTCCAGCACCTTTAAAGGAAGGGATATTTAAAGACTCAGCACCCTCTATGTGAAATAGATTATCCTCATTTCTAAAGGGACAGGGCCCCTAAAAGGACTTATCCTCTATGTCGGAGTCGTAGTTACAATTTAGATTAGATTCGATTCCCTACAGTGTGGAAACAGGCCTTCGGCCCAACCAGACCACACCGACCCTCTGAAAAGTAACCCACCCAGACCCGTTTCCCTCTGACTAATGCACCTAACACTATGGGCAATTTAGCATGGCCAATTTACCTGACCTGCACATCTTTGTGACTGTGGGAGAAAACCAGAGCATCCAGAGGAAACCCATGCAGACACGGAGAGAATGTGCAAACTCCACACCGACAGTCACCCAAGGCTGGAATTGAACCTGGGTCCCTGGTGCTGTGAGGCAGTAGTGCTAGCCACCGTGCCACCCTATAAATTTGTGATGTCTTTGACAGATGAGGCACACCCCGAGCAAAACAGCTAGCAAGTTACTAGCGTGGTGATTTGCAGTTTATGCTTTATTTTCTTGTTGATTTCAATCTGAGAAAACACAAGGCCAAAGAAGAAAGCCAATAAATATCTGGGGAAAGAGCAAGTCAATAATCATTTGACAAAATTACCACCTATACATGACCAACATTCTGGTGTATTTCTAAAATTAAAAAAAAAGTCTGCTATTAGTAAGGAGCTTTTCAATATTAATTGGTGTAGGGTGTAGTGTTAGTGTCACTGGACCAATAATCCAGAAGCTGAAACTAATGCTCTGGGTCAAGGGTTCAAATCCCATCACTGCTGCTGATGGAAATAACATTCAGTTGAGAAATATTGGAATATGAACAGTTTCACAGTCACCATTATTGAACCTGTCATTATTTTATAAAAAGCTATCTTTAGGGAAGGAAATCTGCTGCTCTTACCTGGTCTCACCTCTGCGTGGCTCCAGATCGATGGCAGTGTTATCAACCCTCGACTGCCCTCTAAAATGGCCTAGCAAACCACTCAATTAAGGAGCAATTTCAGATGGGCTACAATTGCTAGCAATGTCAATCTCTCTTGGAATAAAAATTTTAAGAAGCAGTAAAATTTATGCTGTTTTGGCATATACTGAGATTGGGTGGTGCCGGTGAGTCAAAACTATTGCTTCATACATTGCAATTAATGGTAAAAGTAGGAATTGAATGTAGACGTGGCTTGACCCATACTGCAACTTGCAGAATCTCTCAGCCTTTGACTCTTTTCACTAATAACAGTGAAGGAAAAATCCTTCTGTTGGTTCTTTTGCAATCACTTCCTGATGACAACATTGGTATTTTATATGGCAATGGTTACCCCTGTGGAGGGACTTTGGAGACTCGATTTGGCAGCGTATTCTGATTGATGTTATGCCATAATATAAATTTTACTGTAATAGAATGGTGGATCTTCCAGTGCAAGTATCCTAGTGGAGGTTGCCTAGTAAATAGGAAAAAAAACTCTGCAGCAGGTACACTGTGGTTAAATCAATGGGAATTCATGCACGTTTTCTGCTGATGATGACAAATGTACTTGAGGAACTGCCTTAATTGTCTCTTTTGAAGAAGTAACTCTGGTTGTTATATTTTGCTGCATTAGTTGCCAGTGAAAACTTGTAAGTGTACATCTTACCTTTTGTATGAATCTTTTGGTTCTAGGTCATACACAAACATTTTTACTTGAAGAGAACAGAGGTCATGGCCCAGTGTGAAGAGTGGATTGCGGATATCCAGCAGTATAGCAGTGACAAGAGGGTCGGCAGAACCATGTCTCATCACGCAGCTGCTTTGAAGGTAGGGCTGAGAAAACGGATTACAGGATTTAGCAAAGCATTTCCTCCCTTATATTCAGTGCACCATTTTGTTTTCTACTCATTCTTGGGATATGGGAATCTTCAACAAAGACTTCCATATGGACTTCAGCAAGGCGTTTGACAAGGTTCCACATGGTAGATTGGTTAGCAAAGTTCGATTACGTGGAATCCGGGGGAGCTAACCAATTGGATATAAAATTGGCTTGAAGATGGGAAGCAGAGGGTGATAGTGGACGATTGTTTTTCGGACTGGAGGCCTGTGACCAGCTGTGGGAAAGATACTGTTAAACCTGAAAGGATTCAGAAAAGATTTACAAGGATGCTGCTGGGATTGCAAGTTTTGAGCTGTAGGGAGAGGCTGAATAGGCTTGAGCTTTTCCCCATGGAGTGCTGGAGGCCACAGGGTGACCTATAGAAGTTTATAAAATCATGAGGGGCATGGATAGGATGAATAGTCAAAGTCTTTTTCCCAGGGTAGGGGAGTCCAAAGCGAGAGGACAGATTTAAGGTGAGAGGAAAAATTTAAAAGGGACCTTGAGGGGCAACTTTTTCACACAAAGGGGTATGCATGTATGGAACGAGCTGTCCGAGGAAGTGCGAGAGGCAGGTAAAATTACAACAATTAAAAGGAATTTGGATGGGTACATGAATAGAAGGGAATAGAGGGATATGGGCAAATGGGACCAGATCGGTTTAGGATATCTGGTGGCATGGACGAGTTAGACCAAAAGGTCTGTTTCCCTGTTGTATAACTCTTTGATTCTATGACTGTATATCCAGGTCACCGTTTATTGTCCATCCCTAATTAGTCTTGAAAAATGACAGTCAGTTGCTGCCTTGAACTACTTCAGTCCATATGTTAAGATTACACCTACAGTATTGTCATGATTATCAGATCTCCTTCAGTAGCACCTTCCGATTTTCTAGCTATCCAACTGTCACATTCTTTGTAATTAATTTCCAGAGTTTTCTCTATTACAAGTGTGCAGTTCTGAGTTTGCTCTTTCCTCTTTCTTAAATAGAAGCATTTACTACTTTGTAATCTGCAGGAACTGTTCCAGAATGTACAGAATTCTGAAAGATGATCAATGCATCTACTGTCTCTATAGCCACCTCTATCAACACTCTCGGAACATTCAGGATTTACCAATTTTCAGTCCCATTAATTTTCCCACTGCTACGTCTTCATTAACACTAATTTCTTTTAGTTTGTCGTTCTTGCTAGTCCCTTGGTTCCCTAGTACTTCTAGTAGGCTTTTTGTAATTCCCTCTAAAGATAGACACTGTATTTTTAAAAAACATTCTTTGCTATTCCTTTCTTATTAATATACATTGAAACTTTTTGCAGTTGTCCTTTTATTTATTTCCACCTGTCTACTTCAGTGTGCTATTCCCTTTTCCTCTTCAGTTTCTCGTTCCTCTTTAATTATATTTTAAAACACACCTAGTGTTCTAGCTGCTGGTTTCTTTATGGCAACTTTATAAGCCATCTCCTTCTCCTTCTCCCTATTAAGATCAGTGTTATTTTGTAGCATGCCCACACTCTGTACTATCCATGTAGTTTTCAACGTAGCAGATGTTCCACATGACTCAAGCAGTTGCTTAAGTTCTGAGACCTGGTACTTCAGTTTCTGCAGATGGTGACACGTCCTGAAACTTGGATGTCTAAGCCATGCAAAACATATGCAACATCCCACATGCCACTGGATGCATTTCCATGTGACCGAGTTACCCTACCTCACTTTACAGACTGTTATAAACTGGAGACTGGAAAGTAGAATGTAGAATTTCTTACCAAATACTTGCTAATCACCTTCCCTTTTTAATTCTTGACATTACCTTTTGAACTCTGCCTGTGCCCTGCACCTGCCAGCCACATTTTATGCCCTACTTATCTGTCAATCATGCCACAAACTAATTAGCTAATTCAGTATTTTCTTAATTTTGTTTTTTGCTTAATGCTTTTCTTCATTTTCACTTAAAGCTGAACTTCAAACCTTAATGATACAATAAACCTGCCATCCTTTAACGATAAGGTGCCATATTAAAAGTTATTATCAAATAAAAGTGGGTAGGTTGGGGCTTAACTTATTAATATGGTGTTTTAAAAAATTCTCAAGGTCAAGGACCAGGCTCGCAGGAAAGTAGTCTGACACAGAACAAACAGCCAAGAGGCGAGTCTGCTAGAATATAAGTGTTTTATTCCCCGCAGCGTCGCCACAACCAGGTCTCGTACTTACAACGGGTCTGGTTTATACTCACTCTACGTGTTACCGGAACTGGGAGCCGTCAGTTCTCGTAGAGCGGTTGCCAACAACCCACGCTCGGCGGTTAAACGCAACCCCGGAGCAGACTCTACCGAACTGGAGACTTTTCCAGCTGATATACTCTTTTCGAGATCTAAACATTCATGTGAACAGCAGAGCAAGGCTGAAAAACACTTTCCATTCTGGTCACATACAGATAAGAAGATTCACACGGGAAGGTGTGTAATAAGATTCACACGGGACTAAGCGACACCTTCCATTTTCGGTTAGATTCACACATGTATTGGGACACAATTTTAACCCTTTCACCACATTCCACTGCTTGGCCCAATACATGTGTTACATTATGATTCACACATGTATTGGGACATAATTTTACACCACATTCCACTGCTTGGCCCAATACATGTGTTACATTATGAGCACACATGTATTGGGACACACCACATTCCACTGCTTGGCCCAATACATGTGTTACATTATGCCCATATGTATTCTTTCTAACAAGCGCCTACGTACACGCCAAATATACAAGCAAGTCAGGACATTACAGCATGTTAAAATCACCAGGACCGCTACCAGGATCGACAAGGGTGGGAACAGGAATGTCCCCGCAGTGGAGGACATACCACTCAATATGTCCCACCAATGATGAGCTGACTCCACGTCCACTACACGGGCAGCATGTACTACCTCCTGTCCATGTATAAAGGTAGACACCGTAACCTTGGTGACATTGGTTTGATGCTTTCGTAATATCTGCTTAAGCTCCTCGGATCGGTCCAATGCTCGCTTAAACCGATCCAGGGAAATGTTCCAAGGATTCATCAGCACTTTCCACTGCACCTTGGTAAAGTGGCGAGCACTGCTATAAGTGGTCAACAGATAGGTCTGATTCTGCCAGTGCCACTGATAGACATTTGAGAGGCATCCCGAGAACGGTGCTGAGGGAAGCATAGGATGTGGATTATTGGTAGCCACACAGAGCATGTGTGGCCCAATCTGCCACATCATGTCCCTTGGAGTTTCAACAGTCCATTCGCACAGGGCCGTTCCCTTAGTCAAGCAAGGGTCCCGATACCTGTCCATCAGTAGGCAAGTTTTCCCCTGATCAGTCTGTTCACAAGCGGACAGATCATAGGTAATATTGGTATCTGGGCTAAACCACTGTCCCCTTGTCTTCAGAAAATAATATCCAGAAGATGTAATCACTGGTAATACATAATATCGACAGACCGTAACAGTGTGGGTTACATTCATGGTAACAAAGTATCCGTTACACATAGTTGCGTTACACCATGTTCGTTCTGGATGGGTTATCATCCACAATTTCTCAGATACATTCCATATTCCCCTCCACGCTTGTACATTGGGGGATGTTACCACACGCAAAAAGCGTTCTTTCTGTATTTGAGCATGCAACATTTGAATATGACAGGCAGTCCAATTTAACTGAGCCGTAATGTTCTCAAACAGTTCCTGAGTGGCACCCCAGACATCCAGTTCCCATTGCAGAGATCGTATCATTATTTCAGCTGTCTCTCCTTGAGTCATCATTACGGATGGCATCCACCTTCCAATAGTATGTAGTCCTTGTGAGGTGGCCTGTCCCGTGTTAGATAATTTAGTACGGGTTACCTCAGAGTCAATGGCATTCGAGATACCCATAACAGTTCCTGCGCCTCCCAGCAGGGTGTCGTACCACGCTCGTCGCCGCCTCTTGGTATGACACTCGGGTATGAGGGGCAACTGTACCCGCCAATGAACATCAGTGTGCAGTACCGCCCGGGCCATCTGTTGACAAGTTGACATAATAGGGGCCAACTGTGTTCGATGCGACCGCACGCCCCCCGTGGCACCCCTCTTCGGTGCTGGCCCGCCCCGCGTGGGGTTTAATAACGCCTCAGACGGGGCGTTCGTCGAGGGCAGTACCATTATTAACCACATGAATCGATGACGATTCCGAATATCGGTGGCATTGCGCAGCCACAGATCTTCCCCCCGAGCTGTGACGCTCCAATGAGTCCCCGTTGTCCCGCATGTCTGGGTGCGTCGGTCCCACAAACACGTCTTGACTTGGGCATTTACCACCAGGGTGCAATTAGGCGGTATGAACGATATGTCATATTTTTCCCCATCCCGGCACATGTAGCACTGTGCACACGTGTACAATTGACAGTCGCTGGTGAGAGTCAGAACAACGCACTGCTGACCGGGTTCACATGTAAAATTGTCCTGCGTCCGTCGCTGGCTACTGGCCTCCCACCGCACCTCATGGCGGGCGACCGGTACCAGCGTCCAGGCCGTGATACCGATGCCCTGGAGTGGCCATCCGATCGCGAACATCGCCAATAGGAGTCGCAATCCCCATGACCACCCCATGTTCAAGGCGGAGGGCCAGCCTGCGGGTGCATAGCAATTACAACATTATTTAGGTCTCACGTAAGTAGCACTGGTTCGCCGGGACGTTTGCCCAGGTCGGGTCCCCGGGGTACATAATGGTGACCAGACTGTCCTTCCCCTGTGCTATGATTTCGGCCGGCCTGGGGGGGCCGGTCGTCTGGCGCACCCATACCTTGGCCCCCTTAGTGTCAGTAGACCCAAATCCCCCCGTCCCACGCTCAGTAACCGTAACGGGAGCTCCCGTCTCTTCCACCGTTGTAAGGTTACATGGCTTAATGACCAATTGCGCTATTCTGTCCCCCTTCTGTATCACGTAAGGTTCAGCAGTGATGGTGACCAGGACCACCCCCAACTCCCCTTGGTAGTCCGCGTCAATTACGCCTGCCATCACATCAATCCCCTTTAGTGACAGTCCCGACCGCGGGAGGATATGCCCATAGGTTCCAGGGGGACAAATCAATCCTAATCCGGTCTTAATCACCGTAGGTTTCTGTTGGATCAAAGTCTGGGCAGTTAGTGCTCGTAGGTCCAGTCCAGCCGAAGCCGGCGTGGCCCTTACGGGAATATCAGCTTCCTCAGCGAATTTCCACATTTTAATAGGCTGAGTCTTTGGGGTATCACATACTCGTATCATCCTATTCAAGGGTGTTACCCCATTTCCTAATGGGCGGTTATTAATTTGTTTCACCACCTGAATTAGTTGCTTCTTCCAACCTGTTAAGTCATTGCAACCTCCTGCTTTTCGTAGTGAGGACTTCAGAAGCCCATTCATTCGTTCTATAAGTCCCGCAGCTTGTGGGTGATAGGGTACATGATAAACCCATTCCACGTGGTTATCGTGACACCACTGCTTTACCACCCTTCCTGTGAAATGGGAGCCATTGTCACTCTGGACCTGTATGGGCAATCCATAAAATTGTTCAATCAAATCTAAACATCGCAAGGTAGCCTGTTGATTGTTGTGACGACAGGGATGGGCTACCAAAACCCCAGACATAGTGTCCACAGCTGTACATATGTGGTTACATCCTTGTGAGGAGGGTAAGGGACCCACAAAGTCCATTTGCCAGCTCTGTCCCGGACCATCCCCCCGATGGATATGTCCCATCATGTGTTGGGGCACTCCCTGCCGCTGATGTTGACACTGCTCACACTGGTTTACTGCAGTCTTAACATCATCTACCATAAGATCTATTCCTCGGTCTCGAGCCCATTGCAAGGTTCCTTGCACTCCCCAGTGCCCAGCCTTAAGGTGTGCCCATCTAGCTAGGTCCACTGAGGTGCCCCTTTGCACAATCATGGTTCAGACGATACCATCCACATATCGGTTATGTAGAGCTTCCACATCATTTCGAGATGTATGGGCATCTACGTGGGTGATGTATATGACCAGGTATTGAGCTTTCTCCCATATATCTTCCCATAACTGTTTACCCCATACTTCCCTATTCTGGATCATCCACTGATTGGCCTGCCAAGTTGGCATCCATTGTGTCATGCCGTTAACCACTGACCACGAGTCAGAGAACAAACAAACTCCCATGACCCCTGCTTGCATGACTACCATATGCACTGCTTTTAATTCTGCCCACTGACTACTTTTTCCCTCCCCTAATTCTTCTAGGGTAGTGCCTTGTTTTGGGTTAAAGGCGGCAGCTTTCCATCTACGCTGTCCCGCTTTCCATTGGGCTGACCCATCTACGAACCAAGCCGTGGCTTGTTCATCCGGGGTCAGTTCATCATACCGTTTTCCCATCTTAACGGGTGATTCCTTGTATTCAATCACCTCAAACCGTTTTTCCCCTTCCTCAGGGGCCTCCGCCACTTGCTCATGTAGGACTGACACTCCTTTCTGTCCAGTCCGCACTCTCTCCGACACATACCATTTCCATTTAATGATGCTGCTCTCTTGGGCAGTTCCTATTCGGTGGGTAGTGGGGTCACTAAGTACCCACGGAAGAATAGGGATAGCTGTTCTCATGATCACTTCATGTCCAATGGTCAGGGCTTCGGTTTCCACCAAGCCCCAGTAGCATGCTAATAACTGTTTCTCAAAGGGGGTATACCGTTCCCCTGCCGGGGGTAATTTTCGGGACCAAAATCCCAATGGCTTACGGGTTCTTCCCTGTTTTTGCCATAAGCTCCAATTGGCATAATCCCCCTGTGCTGAGACTTGCAGTTCTACAGGTCCTGACTGTATCTTTCCCAAGGATACAGCTTGCTGTATCGCTTGCTTGGCCATTTCAAATGCAGTTTGATGGACCTCCGTCCATTCGAACGCTGCCTTTTTCCTCGTAACTCGATACAAAGGTTTTAAAATTTGTCCTAAATGGGGAATATGCTGTCTCCAGAATCCGAATAACCCAATAAATTGCTGCACGTCCTTCTGGGTGTGAGGGACGGCAAAGACCTGAATCTTATTTTTAGCTTTCGCAGTGATTTCCCTTTCCCCCTTGTTCCACACGATTCCTAAGAATTTTACCGTTTGTGAGGGACCCTGGATTTTGGCTGGGTTGATCTCCCACCCATATCCTCGCATATGTTGAACCAGTTGGTCCAGCAATTCCTGAACCTGCTTCTGACTTGTCCCCTGTATCATCATATCGTCAATATAGTGCGAGATCATCACTTCGTCAGGCACTTTAAAGGCAGCCAAGTGTTCTGCAACTATCCGGTGGCAGATAGTAGGGCTATGCAGATATCCTTGGGGCAATCGCGTGAACGTGAATTGTCTCCCCTCCCAAGTGAATGCGAACTGTTCCTGCCTATCTTCGGGAATAGGAATTGTGAAGAAGGCATTAGCCAAATCAATTACTCCGTACCACACCCCTGGATGATGTTGGATTCGTCCTATACTAGTGACGGCATCCGGGACCGCTGCCGTCAAGGCCGGAGTGTGACGGTTTAGTTGCCGATAATCTACCGTCATCCGCCATGACCCATCGGCTTTATGTACGGGCCATAAGGGGTTATTCCACGCCGTGGTGCATGTCCTAAGCACTCCTGCTTCCAAATAATCCTTAATTGTGGCGGATATTTCTTTATGTCCGCCGGGAATCCTATACTGTCTAAGACTTATTACGCGATCGGCGATCGGGATGGGGAAGGGGTCCATTTTAACCTTTCCCACTAACACCGTCCTACAGCGCAAAGCCATTTTCGTGATTCCAAATTCAAACTTCCCTTGTTGGAGATGAAGTGTTATACCGGCCAGAATGTCCATTCCCAGGATCCATTCTCTAACTGGTGTAATGATAATTGAATAAGTTTTAATGGGCATTGTACCTATCTTTAGGGGCAATTGTACTGTTTTTCCTTCAATCAGATTACCTCCCAGCCCAACCAGCGTGACTGGGGTTCCTTTAAACTTATGGGGCGTCCCATAGATTAAGGTGGCCTCCGCCCCTGTGTCCACTAGAGCCATAACGGTTTGGACGGATTTGCGCCAATAGATAGTCAATGATACATGAGGTCGAATGTCGTCTGCTGACCATTGGCTCGTTCGTGGGCAAACCCTTGGGGCTTGGCCCGATTCCTATTGTTCCTCCCATTCATCTTCCCCAGACAGCACTGGGTAAAGACGTTTGCCTCGCCCTTCTTTGTTCTTGCCTTTCTTACTAGGTTTCCGGCCACGCCTATCCACTTTATAACACTCTCGGAGGGGAGGCCGTACCTCCTCCTCCTCCTCGTCCTCCGAGGATTCCCACCGCTGGGAAGTGGAAGTTCTACCCCTTCGAGGCTCATTAACAACCGGACCCCGTGTCTGACATTTTTGTGTTAGTAATTCCACTAGGTCTTCCATAGTGGGTCGGGACTCCGTCTCTACCCGGGACACCTTCAGTCCCTTTCGTCTGCATAAGTCTTTTAATTCCGGTGTAGGTAGGCCATCAATCTCCGATGCTGGGACCTGCGCCCGTATCAAAGCTTGCCACAAAGCACGCCGTGAGGGGCCTTGGTTACTTCCTTGATTAGGGTTTACTTTTCCCCCTGCCCGAGCCTCAGGGCGACGCCCCTCCGTGCCCCCCTGAGAAGCACGGGTTGTGGGTCCCCAATCCCCCACACCACCCATCTCCCTCATCATACTACGGGCATCTCCTAGGGTTTCTCCCCGTCCACTCAACATTATGGTTAATAACAGTGGTTTATAATGGGGGGGGGCAGTCTTCACTAGGTGGTCTCTAGTCTGTCTACTAACATTTGTGTTATCTACCTCGTCCAGCACTCCCAGCAACAGGGCATCCCGCACACACAAACGGGTTAGCCTCTGAACCCCTTCCTTAATTGTTGTCCAAGTTCCTTCCAAGGGGGGCCAATCGGACGGGAAGGGATACTGTTCGGCCACTGCCCTGGCATACATCCCAAATAAGGTCCCCATACTGCGATCTATTACCATATCCTTGGCTTGTCTGCGGTACCCCAGGTCTATGGCAGCATCCTTTGCTAATCCACCAAACTTGGGAGCATCCTGATAGTCTACCTGCACTTGTTGCCCCCCTTCCTCGAGGAGCCGAATTAGCCATAGCTCTAACGGCTCCCCAGGATTACGTCGGGTTTTCTGGGTGATAAACAGCACCTCATCGGTAGTGAAATCTTCCGTTAATTCAGAGAATTCTGCAGGAGGCTGAGCCCGCGGTAATTCATGCATAATTGCCTCCCCTTGTTCATTCCGTATAGGGTTTCCTTCCTCATCTAACATTACCTCCCGTTGCACTGGGAGACGTCTCTGAACCTGCTTTCTCCTAACCACTGGTTTAGCTTGGAGTACGGGTAGGTCCTCTTCGTACTGATCATCTGAATCTCCCCAAATGTTCCCATCCCAATGATCGATATCCCACCGATCCCCGTTATTTAACTGGGCTACAAACGCCCGTACTTGTACTGGGTCCGGGGTTCGAGGGACCTTCCTTTTCTCTTTCCGTTTCTTAGCAGACAGATACATAATAGTTCGTCCTGCTAGTTCAGTTAATGCTGTCAATTCAGCTTTTAACTTCATAATTTCCTGCCTCAACATAGAGGCATCTCCCGAACTGAGTCCCTGCTCATGTTTCAGGAGGGCTAATTCTGCTTCAGCTTTTTGGCGCTTGTCTGACTGTTGTCTACAAGCCGCCGCACAGGCCCACATCCTCCGCTGTACCCCAGGCAAGGGGTTCTTCGGCAGGACTGGGATCCTCTCAAGGGTGGACAGCAGCGACCCTGGGGTTCCTACGCCCTCGGCCTCCCAGTTCTCCGGTCGCCCCCCACCATTTCTCAAACAAACTGCCACGCCATGCCACGGTCCATGCCATCCCGGGACGGTCGGGACCTCCACAGTTTGTTCCTCTGGTTTCTTAGCCTTTTTCCAAAACATTGTTCTGTATCAAAATCTTTCCTCAATTGCGATTGATCCTGCCGACTACGCCAAAATGTTTTAAGAAGATTCACACGGGAAGGTGTGTAATAAGATTCACACGGGACTAAGCGACACCTTCCATTTTCGGTTAGATTCACACATGTATTGGGACACAATTTTAACCCTTTCACCACATATGGATAAAGGATATGGCTGGCTAATAGAAGAGTAAGGATGAATGGAGCCTTTTTTTTTTGAGTAGCTGCATCCTTAGATGTAGTGAATGGAGTTCCACCGAGATCAGTGCTGGGGTCCTACTTTGCAGTCCTTAATGCTATGACAATATTGTCAAGTCGATTTGGGAACGGTGATGGGAAATTGGTCAAGGTTTGCATTATTTGATGGTGCTGGGTGTAGGATAAGACATATTGCACATTTAATTCTGAGGCTGTTCACTTGATTCAGCAGGTACTAATCATCACAGCATCTGTCCTGTAACACTTCTGATTGTTCACACAGTATACAGCTTCAACAATAAAAATGTAACACTAAAAATTAATTGTGCTCGCTAAGCTGCAACTTTAGAGATTTGTGAATAAAAATTGTCTGGGTGAACTAGGAATAGAAGAAATCAGGGAAGTGTAATTGGCATTGGGTAAGGATAGGATAGGAAAGTAAACATAATAAGAGCAGGGAGGCAACGTGAACCTGTAGTGAGGGGTTTCATGGTGAAGAGCAGTATTGTGAACTGATAGGACAGGCGAAGGAGGAGGATTGTAGCTTGAGTGGCAAGGGAACTGATGGATTGATTTTTTTAAAAGAATTGTAGAATTTTACAAAATTGGCAAGTTGGTTTAGCAACAGGAGACAACTGATGCATATCTATAATGCAACATAAATTCTCTCCAATTGGTTTCATAGTATTCCACATTGTCGTTGTAATCCTGATTATGATCATGATTCGGAGATGCCGGTGTTGGACTGGGGTGTACAAAGTTTAAAATCACACAACACCTGGCTATAGTCCAACAGGTTTAATTGGAAGCACACTAGCTTTCAGAGGATGCTCCTTCACCTGATGAAGGAGCGTCGCTCCGAAAGCTAGTGTGCTTCCAATTAAACCTGTTGGACTATAACCTGGTGTTGTGTGATTTTTAACTCTGATTATGATCAATACTGATCTTTACTTAGACTTCTGCTTCTTTCAAACGAAGAAGGGGAATGGGCTACATTTTTGACCGAGCTGTCCTCATTTTGTCAGTACGGTTTCAGAATTATATTAAACATTTAGTTTTTATGAGAAGAATGGTGTAGAATGAATGTAAAACCCACTAAACAGACATCGCATGCTAAGTGCTATCTAATTATCTTTCAGCGCCATACTGCTCAGCTACGTGAAGAGTTGCTGAAGCTTCCCTGCCCGGAGGGTCTTGAGCCGGAGTGTGATGAGACAGTGGAGAAAACTGAAGATGCTGCAACGGGTGAAACAGAACCTATATCAGAGGGCGAAGAAAAGCCCAGCAGCAGCAGAGACCACTCCCCTAATGATGTCAAATTATGATCTGCATTGCGTGGACTTGAAAGACTCGGCTTTGGAGCACAAGCCAAACTTTGTCAATATTTGTATGTAAGAAGCTAATTATGTAATAGGTAATAAAATTGAACTATGCTATGCCCTTAAAGGTAAAACTGTTTAAATCAATATGATCTTTTATTTACCTGTAAAAGAGTGTAAACTTTTTTGTGCTTTTATTTTTCGATTGTGACATAACCACTACATGGTATGTTTGAAACAAATTGTTCATGTATACACTGATGAGAAACGGATAAATCACTGATATAAGGGAAATACATTAGAATGTTTACCGAATGTTAATCTTTCAGATTTGACCATTAGAGGACAGTTGTAACCAGGAATATATTGTCATCCTTATAGGTACTTCGCTTATTTAAAAATACAGATCTTAGGTTGATAGCCCCTAACCCATTCCCCTTCTCATCTCTCCCTCCAAAACGATGTTTGGCCATATTCATTGCTCATAGTAAATTTCTACAAACTCCTGTAACTTCAATAAAAGATGAATGAACATGCTATACAGCTACGATTGATTACTGGTACGTTAACAGTACTGTTAATTACTGAATTCATGAACGTTTTTATGATGAGTCTTAAATACATTTTTAATAAATATAACTGCTTTGGTTCACATAAATGCATATTGGCCTCTGGCGTTATGAAACACTGCAAGAATCAAATTTTATTACACTTGAATATATAGCCTTACAGTAACAACTTGAGGGCAAATAATTGATTTTAGTTGTTTTGAGGCAATGGGTGCGTGTCGCTATTCTTTCAAGTGTGGTAGGATGTAGGTACATGTGCACAGCTTCATGTGAAATTGAGCAGATTGTTCTGGGTGGTTCTTGTGCATTTTCTGCTGGCTGGCTTCAGACTTCCCAGAGGTCTGACAGGCTTGGTTTTAAAGCTGATTGATAAATGTCAGAGGTGCTAATTAATGAAGTAGACTTTGTGCAGTTGTCATTGGTAGGCAGGCAAAAAGAATGTTAGTTATTGTAATAATACTTGGCCCATAAGTTTGAATGTATTGCTGCAAGTTCATTGTACTAGTACCTAACTATTGACTACTTGACACTATTTTGTCAACTACCAATTTATATCTTTTCACTTTTATAAATCAAGCACATGGCTATAATTATTCAGTGTTTATTCTAAAGATTGTTAGGCTACATGAGCATCCAGGTTGAGCAATCAATTTATTTCAAAGAGCCCAAAAAATTCATGGTAGATCATCAACATTACTTTAATCTACAGTAACATTAAGGCTTCTTAACAACAAAATCTTGCTTAGAGAAAGAGAAGACCAGACAGATTTCCAGAAGTTCCTGAAATCAAACCTACATTAAGTAAGCTGACTGAATAAGTCACAAACATTATTACCGCCAAATCAGTGGCTAAGCAGAACTGGATTGCTAAGCTAAGCTGTCCATTGAAACTGAGATATTTCTCACATGATTTGAACAGTTAATGTTTTTGGAATGATTTAAAATTGCTTAATATTCCTAAATACTGACTTTAAAGTTCATTATCCCAACAGAGAATGAGGCAGATGTATTCTGTGTCTTTACGTTATTGCTGATCATATCCTGTATGTGTTCAAATATGATTTCAGTTTACCCACTCGTGTTTTCTGAAGATTATCTGTTTTATCATTGAATTTGGATCTTACAGTTGTCTGTATCCTGGAAGACAGCTTATGTGGCTTACCATCACATTATATGAAACTCTACAGAACACTAGTGCAGGCTGGTTTGAGTGCATACACTAAGAAGACACAGTCCATTATATTCATTTGACTCCATCACAGGCAGCAAATAATGGTGCCTGATGTACATAGAAACTGGGGTAGGTCATTAAAAATAAACATGGCTTATTCACATGGTTGCTACCTTCCGAACAGATCTTGTTATGAAGTGCATGCAAATTGAAGAATCTGGAAAGTCAATCTGAAGGTGAATATCTGGAACTTGATCTCACTTAGGAGTTGGCCCTTGTATAAGCTCAGTTGAACAACTGCTTGTTTGTGATGAGGTTTGCCCATTTTGTTGCAGAGCATAACAATTAGTGATATCAAGGACAGAGAAGTTGTGCTCTATTTGACATGAGTCTCTTTGCCCAGTCATTAGCCTGGGTCCAGTTTAACTGTTGAAGTCTACATGCTATCAAGGACCGAGTTTAATCAGCTCGGTTCCTTCTAATCTTTAAAGGCATTTGGGTTTTATACAGTGCAAAAGGGGTTCACCCGAGTCTCCCATTTGATTGGATGTAATGACGCATTCTACACTTGAACCAGTAATTTCCACTATGATTCATTCAAAATACAAGTTGAATGATACGCAAGATATTGTCACACAAGGGCATTGCTGCACTGGCAGTTGCCAGTCTACACTTGCACTCTTACTGTTGTTGGACTGGCTTTAAATTTCTAATTAGATGGTGGAGTGAGTTTCATATGGCTAGTGTGAGGGATTTACAAGTTTCCCTCCTATTGCATGATAGATTAACAGCACAAATTAAAGTGGGATGTACAGATAAATAACATGAAAAAGGAATTATTTGAAAAATAGCAATGATCTTGCATCTATAATATTGAGAATTTCTTCAGTATTGAAAATGTCAGAAAAATTGGTATTCTACATTTTGACTACTTCTGTAGTTGCCTACTCAATACTACACTTTTGTACATGATGTAGATTATCAAATGTTTTTAATAAATGCTATTGTATTGCAAAGCACAATGTTGGCAGTGTGTCTGCAAATAAACAAAGTGCACAGTGGATGGATCAATTTTGTGCTGTTATCCCTGGTCAGAGATGAGTGTCTCAGGGGAGCATTATCCGTGACATATGTGAGACCTTGTATGAGAAAGCAATGAGAAGTTTGTTGCATATCCAAAACAGGATTTGAGATTTTAAAATGTTTTAATGTTAAAATATCCACTAGTTCTTTGCCTAGGAGCATGAAATGGACACATCAGGTCAAGCATGTGGCTTGTGATGGTGCATTTAATAGCAAAAGTAGTAACCAAACTTAAAATCCTTTGTTAAATTGATAATCATGAGGGAAATAGTGGTGTAGTGCTAGTGTTAGTGAACGGGTAATTCAGACCTCCAGGCTAATATTTCGGGGGCATGAGTTCAAATCCCACTATGGCAGATGGTGAAATTTGAATTCAATAAATATCTGCTCTCATGGTGACCATGTAGCCATTGTCGGTGTGAAGACCCATCTGATTCATTAATGTCATTTTAGGGAAGGAAATCTGCCTTCCTTACCTGGTCTGGCCTATCTGTTTCCAGACCCACAGTAATATGTTTAACTCTTAACTGGTCAATTCGGGATGGGTGATAAATGCTGACCTCACCAGTAATACTCTCTTCCCATTAATAATTTTAAAAACATGGCTTATTCACATGGTTGCTACCTTCTGAAGAGATCTTATTATGAAGTGCATGCAAATTTAAGAATCTGGAAGGTCAATCTGAAGATGAATATCTGGAACTTGATCTCACTGAAGAGTTGGCCCTTGTGTAAGCTCAGTTAAGCAACTGCTTGTTTGTGATGAGGTTTGCCCATTGTAAAGAGGTTTTCGGGGCTGGGGTTTAGTGGTAGTTCGTGAAGGATATGTCAAGAAATCCTGATACCTAATTAATATTAATGATGTTTGTGCATTAGCTGGGTATTCAGTAATCCACTTCTGTTTAAGGTTCTTTACCTATTAAGGAGCTTGTTCTTATTTAAAGAGTGGCTTTGATTCAGTCAGTATCCTTAAGCAGATGGTGTGTTGGCTTCAGAGTGTCTTACTTTGTTATATCATGATGGCATAAATCATGTTTCCTGAATGCACAAATGTGGAATTTCACAACTCAATTTTCGGTTGACTTTAAAAAAGAATTGCATAGGGGAATTCTGAAGATGATGTCACAAACTATTAAATTAGTACAATTGGGGAATCAGCTAATGCTTATGGCTACAATAGATTGTACGCTAAAGCTGCCTTAAAGTCAATATGTAGGATAAGTTTACTTGTGGGATAAATTTATTTAAGTGGAAAACTTGGGCATTACACTAAAAGGGAGCAGCAAAGATTTTTCTTCTGAATTGGCTGTTTGATTTCTCGATGATTATTTTATAATGAAGGCCTGCAGCTTTAATTCTCAAGTGGAAATAGATGCAAACTAGCAAAGATTTCTTTTAGATTGTCCCAAAGCTTTCTCCATGAGAAATTAGACACCATCTGTCAAATAGAAACTCGTAGTTCTGCTGTCATACTTGTAAATCCTTTTTGCATTCTAATTTTTTTTATAATATGGTGACTAAAACTCTGCACATTACTCCCAAGTGTGTTTTAACCAAGGTTCCATATGACCTTGGCATAACTTTTCAATTCTATCCCTCTGGAAATAGTTGCTTGGGTTTGGCCTTGTCTTGTTTCATGATTGTTGTCTTGTTTAACCCATGTTACTATTTCATTATTCATATTTTCTGTTTTCAGAACCCTTTGCTATTCTTTTCCATTCAGATCCTCACTTATCTTATCAAAACCTGATATGTCGTCACTTGCTGTATTGAAACTAGTTTGCCAAGCCTGTAAGTTTATTGTTGTCTTGTAAATTTTTGCGGTTCTACTTGGACTATTCCCTCAGATTGGTGCTCTGCACAAATTTAGAATTTACTTTTATTTCAAAGTCCAAATAGCTGGTGTAAATCTTTTAGGAAAAAAAAGCAAAGCACTGTCTTCATGAAAATTGGCTTTTTATCTGTATTTTAAATCAAACTGTCCATAAATGTTATTACACACCTCTGGAGTAGATGGGACTTGAAACTTGATCTCGCTGTTCCAGGGCAGGGATACTACCACTGTGCCAGAAGAGGGCTCTAATATTGGCTTTATGTTTCATGTTTATAACATTTAAAACAGCAACTCAAAACACCTTGAATTATGATACAAATATCAAATGCTTAAACTATTTTGTCACTTTTTTTTTAGGAGTTTTGTTTTTCCTTTTATTGTGATTTCCTCTTCTGAAGTCCGTGAGTCAGTCTGGTTTAGTTAATCCAGTAGTAACACTATCTTTGGAATCACAAGGTTGCAAATTTGATTTGAATAATAAATGCAGCCCATCAGATTGACGTGTGATTGGGAGTAACACTATAAACAGTAACATACTGTTACCACTCTTAATTGCTGGACACAGACCCTTGTTAGTTTTTGACTTCTACATGAAACAGTGAAAAAAATTCTGAACTACAGCAATTCAGAATTATTATTTTGCATGTATCATCACTGCTATGTTATGGCTGATAGTGTATATTGTAATCTTCCATCAGCGTAATACAGGTAGTTCTGCTATAACGCATGCTTCATTAATGCAAATTCACAATAATGTAATTGACGAACTGGGGACACTGTTTCTAGAGCATGTAACAGTTGTATCGCAATTCCGTCCCCATTAGGTTAGATGATGCTGTTATTATACGATTTTCTTATGGCGCAGGATTGCATGAAAATAGGACTGCAATGTTATAGCAAATCCAACTCTACTGGAATATTTGTTGACACCCCCACTAAGCTTTTTCCCCTTGACGTTTCTGTCCTATTTGCTATTTATTTACCCTTTTTCCTATAGTTCTGTGTTTCGCTGTAGTCTCTTCTTATCTCTCTTTGTGTTTGTATATCTTTATTTTTGTTTCTGTATCTCAGATTCCTCTCAACTTGCTATTAGTCAACTACAGATTACAGAATCATGGAAATTTGCAGCATGGAAGGAGACCATTGACTTATAGGTGAAAGTGAGGACTGCAGATGGTGGCAAGTCAGCATTGATAAAGCATGGCACTGGAAAAAGCACAGCAGGTAAGGCAGCATCCAAGGAGCAGGACAGTCAAAGTTTTGGAAAAACCCTTCTTCAGCCCCTAAAAAAAGGGTTATTCCTGAAATGTCGACTCTCTTACTCCTTGGCTGCTGCCTGACCTGCTGTCCTTTTTCCAACGCCATGCTTTATTGACCATTTGACTTATGTCTATGCCAGCTCTTAAGGAGCCATTCAGCTTATTCCCACTTTGGGGTGGCACGGTAGTTCAGTGATTAGCACTGCTGCCTCTCAGCGCCAGGGACTTGGGTTCGACTCCCACTTCTGGTGACTGTGTGGAGTTTGCATATTCTCCCGTGTCTGCATGGGTTTCCTCCGGGTGCTCCAATTTCATCCCAAAATCCAAAGATGTGCAAGTTAGGTGAATTGGCCATGCTAAATTGCCCATAGTGTTAGGTGTATTCGTCAGGGATAAATGTATGGAAATGGGTCTGGGTGGGTTCCTATTCGAAGGGTTGGTGTGTGGATTTGTTGGGCCAAATGGCCTGTTTCCATACTGTAGGGACTCTAATTCTGGCTCTTGATCTGTGGATCTGTAAATTACAACACTTGCAAATACGCACCCAAACATTTTTTTAAATCTTCGGTATATTTGAAAGTACTATGACGATGTACCCATGGTGTGATGATGAGAACTGCATGCTGTGATTTTACACAATTTCAGCATAACCACCTAGTCCCCAGCAGAGACACTACCATTGCACCACAAGAGGGCACTAAGATGCACCACAAGAGGGCACTAAGATAACAAGTATCTGCTATGTCTTCCTTACCATATTATCTCGCTGTCCAACTGCCTTCAGGGAGCTGTTTAAATGCACTTCAAGGTCCTTCTGTTCCTTCATACTACTCAGTGACCTATATTTATACTCATTCCTCCACGTCTGTAACAGTGACCTTTTTGCTTATTTTCTTCTCTGTTTTATTTACAAAAAAAGGGATGGTGTATGTCTGTGAAGTCTTTTTCCCAAGTGTAAATAGCAAATACTGGGGCAGCGGGCGGGCTGGGCTGGGCTGGGGTGGGCGGGGGGTGGTAGAAGCGTGGGCAGTGTATGCACAGATTTAAACTGCCACGGAGAACATTTAAAGGAGATATGTGTGGTGCATTTTTTACGTAGATGATGGTAGGCTGTAGAAACATGAATAGGCAGGGAATAAAGGGATACAGGTGCAGGCAGGTGGAATTACTTTAGAATGGCATCATGATCAGCGTAGACATGATGTGCTGAAGGCCTGTTCCTGTGCTGTATTGTTTTATTTTCGAATTCCAAATGAAAATGACCTCCAGCAAATTCTTTAGGGCAAAGGAAAGTAGGACTTCCAAACCCAAGATGACTTCCATCTAGAAGGACAAGGGTAGCAGATACATGGGAACACCACCACATGCAAGTTCCCTTCCAAGCCATTCACCATCCTGACTTGGAAATATGTCACTATTTCTTCCGTGTTGCTGGGTAAAAATCCTCGAACTCCCTATGTGTCTGCCGACAGCACATGGACTAGATGATTCACGATGGCAGTTCACTACCACCTTCTCAAGGGTAACTCTGATGGGCAATAAATGCTGGCTCAACCAATGATGCCCATGACCTGTAAGTGAATGCACCTTTTTAAAATTATTGCATTCAAAACTCGGAATGGATCAGAACACATATTGACACGTGCATCCAAAGAAAGAAAGAAGAATGAAATAATTTACAAATTAATTAAAAGTAAAGATATCAGAATTAGTTAATGGATTTGAGAGTCGAGTGAATCAATATCAAAGTCTAAGTTATTTCAGTTGTTTATACACAGGATTGCCAGTATAGCTGAAATGCTGCTGAAGATAGAGCAGTTGCAAGATGGGGAGTGGTTCACTTTGGAGATGAAATACAGGATTCTTATCAGAACAGCGAGATTCAGAGGCAGGTGTTAACTATTAATGGAGATCCTTACTCTTCTGGTGTTACAAGCAGATTGATGAAAGATTTTTAAAAACTTGTATCCAAGGTGATTCAAATAAACCAGCAGCTTTAGAACACATGCCTGCTGCTTCCAGTTGAAATAATTGTATAGGCTGGTATCTCATCACCAAGTCACCTTTATTTATATGGGCTCTAAACACCCAGTCCAAAACCTGTACCTCAACTGAGAAGACCTTCTGAATCTGCTGTTTACTTTTTGTGTGCGTGCTAACCGATCTACATTTTAAGAGAGCACATACATTTAATTGTATGGGAAAGCAAGCAATCTTGATATTTATACTGAGAGAACTTCACAGAGGTTTGTATCCTGTCAGTAAGTTACCCTTTATTTACATGTGGAGAGTCCTTGACACTGATCCAGTTCCATTCGAGCTGGCTCACAGAATGGTCTGACATTTTTTCCAGGAGTTCTGACACTTTTTTTTTTGCTTTTGCCATATTTTTCCCTCTCACTACCACCTAACAGCAGTAGTGCTTATTTTTCCCCAACACCCACGTCGTGTGTGCAGGTATAGGACACAGTGAAGAACAACAAGTGTGTAAACCTTTATTTCTCCTGTTTTTTAAAACATTTTCCAGTAGGAGCAGGCCCAGGCTGCAGCAGCAGCAGTGGTGGTGGTGGTGGCACAGCTCAAATTAACATAAATAATCAGAAAGAAACCCAGAAAAAAACAATCACAATAAAGAAACCAAAAATCAAAGCTGTCTACCTGAAACATGGAGGAGAGAGAAAAAAAGAAAACTCCTTTCCTTAGTAGGAAACGCAACAGGGGTAAAACTGACCGTGTGGTCCAGGCAGTTCAGAGGTCAGTCCCCTCCTTAACACAAAATGGAGAGTCTTTCACCACTGATCCAGCTCCCTCAGAGCCAGCTCTCCGAGTGAACAGAACCTCTGACACTTTTTGTTCTTTTGAGCAGAATGTCTGACACTCCTGTTTTTTTCTTCTTCTTCGCCACCCCCCAACATTCCCGCCTGACAGTGGGAGTGCTTATTTTTCCCCAGCACCTATGTCGTCTGTGTGGAGGTATAGGGCAAAATGAAGAATGAAAAGTGTGTAAATCTGTATTTATCCTTTTTTAATTTTTTCCAGAAAAAAACAATCACAACAAACAATAAAGATAAACAAAAAATCAAAACAATGTCAAACTGAAACAAGGGGAAGAGACAAAAAGAAAAGCTCTCCTCCTCAATAGGAAACACCAACAGCAGTAATAAAACACTGACTGTGGTCAAGGCAGTTCAGAGGTCAGTCTCCTCCCTAACACAAAATGGAGAGTCCTTGACATTAATCCAGCTCCCTCCGAGCCAGCTCTCAGAGTGACATAATGTCTGACACTATTTGTTTTTCTCTATTTATTTATTTTAAGATTTCCTTCACACTACCAGATGGGCCAATGAGCTGAGAAGTGGCAGATGGAGTTTAATTCAGATAAATGCGAGGTGCTGCATTTTGGGAAAGCAAATCTTAGCAGGACTTATACACTTAATGGTCAGGTCCTAGGGAGTGTTGCTGAACAAAGAGACCTTGGAGTGCAGGTTCATAGCTCCTTGAAAGTAGAGTCACAGGTAGATAGAATAGTGAAGAAAGCATTTGGTATGCTTTCCTTTATTGGTCAGAGTATTCAGTACAGGAGTTGGGAGGGCATGTTGCGGCTGTACAGGACATTGGTTAGGCCACTGTTGGAATATTGCATGCAATTCTGGTCTTCCTATCGGAAAGATGTTGTGAAACTTGAAAGGGTTCAGAAAAGATTTACAAGGATGTTGCCAGGGTTGGAGGATTTGAGCTATAGGGAGAGGCTGAACAGGCTGGGGCTGTTTTCCCTGGAGCGTCGGAGGCTGAGTGGTGACCTTATAGAGGTTTACAAAATTATGAGGGATATGGATAGGATAAATCGACAAAGTCTTTCCCCTAGGGTCGGAGAGTCTAGAACTAGAGGGCATAGGTTAAAGGTGAGAGGGGAAAGATATAAAAGAGACCTAAGGGGCAACTTTTTCACGCAGAGGGTGGTACGTGTATGGAATGAGCTGCCAGAGGATGTGGTGGAGGCTGGTACAATTGCAACATTTAAGAGGCATTTGGATGGATTTGGAGGGATATGGGCCGGGTACTTGCAGATGGGACTAGATTGGGTTGGAATATCTGGTAAGCATAGACAGGTTGAACTGAAGGGTCTGTTTCCATGCTGTACATCTCTATGACTCTACCGCCTAACAGTGGTTGTGCTTATTTTTCCCCAGCATCCATGTCATATGTGTGCAGGTGTCAGACACAGTGAAGAATAACATGTGTGTAAATCTTTATTTCTCCTGTATTTGCCAGCCAAGGGTCACTGATTGGCCCAGCTTAACAACCCCAATCAATGAGACCCACCTGGCCCTGGTACCAATCAATAGGTTTTGCCACTCAGCAAATGAGGTGAGATTTTGACGTCCCATCCAAACCATATAACTAAAGGGCCATTAGTAACATGTTAAGCATTAATGGATTTTGATGACATCCTTTGTTCAGAATCGGAGTAGGACCATTTGGAGCAGCCATTTTGGCATGGCCTGTTTGGCGCAGCCTATTTTCCCGCAGACCCATTTAGGCGCAGAACTATTTTGGCGCAGATATACGGTAGTCATCAATGAAAATCAACATAATAATAGAATTATTTAATGGGTAGTTTCCAGTGGTTTGTAGTTATTTGTGTATTAACTGCATTTAGTCTGTGATTAGTCCACTCCTAACCGTGGTTCCTCAAAATTTCTAAAAAAAACCCATTAAATTCCCTGAATTTCTTTAATTTCAACGGAATATCGTGCCCTCCCAAGAGATGTACAAGTTCAAAGTCACAGTTGATAATATCAGAGCGGCATTCGGGCTATATTTCCAGAATCATTTCAAATAATTTATCATATGTTGTTTGTAACTTATTTGGGAGTAAAGCATACAACAGTGGGAACACACCTTTATGTATTTCCCCTAACTTATCAACTTATAACTTTTTTGATATTTTCAGAAACTCGGCATTCCTTTTTCTTCCAAATATAAGAATTCTGCAGGTGGTGCTACAGCTGTCGGCTAGTAAAAGTTGTTCTTCATTATATTCGTTAACAGAATTTGTTTTAAAGCTATCTGGAATTACAAGTTCTTCTAAATTTATTGGATTTACTGGGTAAGCAGCAATTTCTTTCCTTGTCCTATGAACCATTTTCTTCAGCACTCTGTTGTTAAGCATCGTTCCTTGGCAAGCTTCCGACATTTTCTAGGCACTCGTTAATCACTTGTAAAGTTCCCTCTCCAGTTGTTTTTCTTTGACTAGTTATTTTAATAATAACTACAAACTACTGGAAACTACCCATTTAATAATTCTACTATTATGTTGATTTTCGTTGATGACTACTGTATATCTGCGCCAAAATAGTTCTGCGCCTAAATGGGTCTGCAGCAAAATAGGCTGCGCCAAATAGGCCACGCCAAATCGCTCAGCCAAAATGGCTGCACCGAATGGTCCTAAATCTGTTCAGAATTGGCTGAGATAGACATTTTGTTTCCTTGTCCTTTGTGTTGGTTTGACTGAAATGTCTGTACCATGCAAGAAGTGTGCCATTTCAGGGAGGTGATCCTGTGGTTACTGCTGATCAGAACTTGACAGAAATTATAGTCAATTGGCATCATGTGATCAGTGTTGTCCATGTCAGTCCAGCAGTGTATATTTTTAAAGAAAATTTAACTTTTCTAAATATTCGGATCTTGTCTTCCTTCCCATTGGGCATTACACAATGATACATTCCACAAAAAGCAAAGTTCCTAGTACTGAACACTCTAGAATCCCACTAGAAACAGCCTGTTAGTCCCAAAACCACCAATAGGCCATGACTTTACTTCTTACCACTGAAACAATTTTGCATCCAACTATCCACTCTGTCTTGGGTCACATTAATTACTTGATCTGTTTACTATTTAGAGCCTTATCAAAAGCTTGACTGAAATCTGGTGTAATCCATCAAATAAACAGCCCTCAGCAGCATCTTTGTTACCATCCCAAAAGAATTAATAGTCGTGATCAGATATGAGCATTCCTTAATGCTGATTGTTTTCTGATTACACTGTAATCATTGGTAAACAGGAACTCAGCACCAACACTGTCAAACAGCAGATGTGTCTTTCCAGTGGTGCCAGTGTGTGCCTGCTGTCTCCTTGCTGCTCCATTCCTGACCTCTCTCTGCCACCTCTCACCCAGCCATAACCATAAGCACTCAGCCTTGTATGCTTCTCCATCTCTCACCTGCCTACATCATGACTATGACAGTGAGGAATGAGATGATGGAGCTAGGCATCAAACAATTGGGGGAGGGAGGAAGTAAGGGGTTTTGAGTAAGGCAGAGGCAGCGTCTGCTTGTCAAAGATGTGCCTTCTCAACCCTCCCAGCTCCTGTGTCTGGGAGGACTCTGTGAAGATAAGTGGCATATTTAATGCAGGCAGCTGCCCAGAGTGATATCACTAACTGCATGTGCGGGAAATTGTTCACTCATCAATATATGCAGTTTTGTGATTGAAGAGATGTGCTGTTCTTCAATAATTTCCAATTGTTTTTCTCGCACTGACATTATGCTGATTTGTCTATAATTGCTGTGTATTCATTTTCTCCACTTTGTAGCATTTTTTAATGTTAGCTGTCCTATCAAGACAGGATTGGAAAATGATAAGAGACTCTGCCATTGCTTTCTTCCATTAAAAGACTTAAATATTTGAGTTTGGGTATTTATCATTTTCATCGATTGTTGATATTTTCTCTCTCACTATGTAAATTTCACCTAACGTTCCTCTTCCCTGATTATGTCTGTATCATCCTTCTCCTGTTAAAACAGAAGCAAAATATTAATTAAAAACCATACCAAAGTTGTCTGTCTCCACAAAAAAAACAATTCTATGGTCCATATCAAGCCCCATACTTTATTTTAAAAATCTTTACATTTTTCTGCTACACACTTTCAAATTTCTCCTGTCTCCCTCAGATATATTCTGTTGCATTGCTCTTGTGGAGCTTCTCTATTGCACTTATCCTCCTTTAACTGTCCATTTCTCTGTTGCACTGCTCCTCTCTTTCTCTCTCACATTTTCACTTTCTGTCACTCACTCCCACTTCCTCACTTATCTACAACAATGGCATCATCAAAAAATGTACTAAACTCTCCAGGTATATCTTTTACATGAAAACCAGGATAAACTGAATTTGGTCAATTATGACCAGTCAGTCTACACTCAATCATCAGGAAAATGATGCAAGGAATCATCAATAGTACTTTCTGTAGCCCCACACCTATCATGACCCTGCCTCCAGCCACATCGTCCAGTTGCCCCACATCTAACCTTGTCACACCCCAGCCTCTCCCCTCCAGAGCCTTCTCCTGTAAACAAACTCTTCCCCTTCTGGCTCCTCACCAAACACCATCCCGAATTCACATGGCCTCCCCTCCTCTCTGGAACCCCTTCCCCCTTCCCTTCATTCAAATCCCAAAATATACAAAGTTAAAAATCACACAACACCAGGTTATAGTCCAACAGGTTTAATTGGGAGCGCTGCTCCTTCATCAGGTGACAACCACCTGATGAAGGAGCAGCACTCCGAAAGCTCGTGCTTCCAATTAAACCTGTTGGACTATAACCTGGTGTGTGATTTTTAACTTTGTACACCCCAGTCCAACACCATCACCTCCAAATCAAAATTTACATGGTTGGCCTGAGGAGGTGGATGCATATTTTGGGTTTTGAATGAAGGGCTGGAGGAAGGGGGTTCCAGGGAGGAGGGGAGGCCATGTGAATTCAGGGTGGAGGCAGGGAGAGAGTGCTGCCATGGGGTGGTGGTTGGTGAGGAGCCAGAAGGGGAAGAATTTGGTGAGAGGGGAAAGCCAACCCCTTCACCCTTCCCTCTGCACCTGCTCCCATTTTATTACCCTCCATCTGGCACCTGCCCCCACTTCATCACCCTCCATCCACACCCACTGCTTGGGGAGGGGCGGGGCGAGATTGCTCCTGATCACCAGGCCACGCCCCCTCCGGCAGACCTGCCCTCAAGGCCACACCCTGCACTAAGCCCCGCCTCTCCCCTTGAGCGCCGCACTATACCGCCCCTTCACCTTAGGCCCCGGACGCGCACAAACTCCGCCCCTGCACCAAGCCCCGCCCTCACCCCCCAGGCCCCGCCCCCTCGCCCGGCCTGTCCTGAGCCGCTGTCATGGCCGCCGTGTAGTTTTTCTGGACGAGAGCACATGGGACAGGGCTGAGGGAGACTGAGAGACCAGATCCGGGACAGCATGGCCGCTGCAGTCGAGCTGTCGCTGCTGCGTGGCTTCCGGAGTGAGGCGGAGGCCAGCGGAGGGAAAGGTAAAAGCCGCGGAGAGGCAGGGAGGGAGTGGGCTCGAGGTCACGACATGGACAGGATCACCCCCCAAACTATACCCTCGCCCCTCTCCCACCCACCACCCCGTGCCCCTGCACACTCACGCCCAACGCACCACCCTCCCCCAACCCCTACCACCCCAACACACCATCCCCTCCCCCTGCCCTCTCTCCCCCCAACCTACCATCACATTCCCCACCCCTTCAATGCCCTCACCCCCAACCCACTATCCACTTTCCCCCACACCGCCCCATCGCTCTCCCCCCTGACCTGTCGCTCCCCCCCATGCCCCGTCGCTCCCCCCATGCCCCGTCGCTCCCCCCCATGCCCCGTCGCTCCCCCCCATGCCCCGTCGCTCCCCCCCCATGCCCCGTCGCTCCCCCCCCATGCCCCGTCGCTCCCCCCCCATGCCCCGTCGTTCCCCCCCCATGCCCCGTCGCTCCCCCCCCATGCCCCGTCGCTCCCCCCCCATGCCCCGTCGCTCCCCCCCATGCCCCGTCGCTCCCCCCCCATGCCCCGTCGCTCCCCCCCATGCCCCGTCGCTCCCCCCCATGCCCCGTCGCTCCCCCCCATGCCCCGTCGCTCCCCCCATGCCCCGTCGCTCCCCCCCCATGCCCCGTCGCTCCCCCCCATGCCCCGTCGCTCCCCTTCCTGCCCCGTCACCTCCTGCCCCCTACACCCATTTCCTCCCGCCCCCTTCATCCCCACCACCTCCCCCCTGCCCTCAATACACTCCCTTCTCCCCATACATTCACTCTCCCCCGCCCCCATCACATCAGCCTGGTCCTACCCATCACGCTCACTCCTGTGCCACCCCCCATATCACGCCTGCCCAATGTGAGCCCCCATCATGCCTGCCCTGTGAACCTCCATTATATCTGTCCCTGTGCCCCCAAATACGTATGCCCATAACACCCCCATCACGTCCAGCCCCATGTCACCTCATCACATTCTCCACCCCATGTCGCCCCATCATAGCCGCTCGCTCTCCCAACATGTCGTCTTCCCCCCGCACCGCCAAACAAGCCCTGCTACCAACCCCTCGCCCCTTCAGTTGCCTGTGTTTCCATCCCCTGTTGGCTCCTAACACACTCCTGCACCCCCAAACACGTCCACTGCCTGAAAACCTGCCCCCTCTGCTATTGGAGCCCCTATTCTGCTGTTAGATTCATAGGGTCTTGCACGGCGTTGCTGGTGATGGTTCCCAAGGGATTTGAGGTGTCTGCTGTATGTTGCCAACGCGCGCACGGACACACAAGCACACACACACACACTTGATGCCCCATAGGCCATGAGCCTGATGCTGGGTTTGAGGTTTCAGAACTGGTTTAGGCTGTCCAGGGGCTCATTGTGGATCTTGGTAGTAGGGGCCAGAGTTGTGTTGGATGTAATATGGTAGAGAACCTTTGTTTTCCATATTTTTAGCCAAAGGCCCATTTGCTCACGTGATGGTGTTTTGAAGCTCGGACATAGCTCACATGAAATTGTCATCTTGGTACTGCAGCTCAAAAGGTTTTGAGATGGTCTTGGATCTGCGTTGAGATGATACAGATTGAGAACAGTTTTCCGCCTGTCTTGTAGAGGTGCTTCACTCTACTGAGAAACTTCAAGGATATGGTGTGGAGTGCCACGCTGAGGAAGATGGAGAAGAGTATTGGTGCAATAACACACTCTTCCTTCACCCCACCTTGCAGTCATATTGTATCTGTGGTGGATCTATTGGGGAGAATCTTGGCTTGCATCCCTTCATTCAGCATTTGGAAGATAATGAATTTCTGTGGGCAGCCAAAAATTAGGAGGATGCTCCATGGTCACTCTTTGTTGATAGAGTTAAAGCCTAGGAGGCAATGTAGAGGTTACTGCTATCCCTCTGCATTTCTCTTGGACTTACCTCACTGTGAAGATCATGTGCCTCTTAGAGTCATAGAGATGTACAGCATGGAAACAGACCCTTCGGTTCAACCTGTCCACGCCGACCAGATATCCCAACCCAATCTAGTCCCACCTGCCAGCACCCGGCACATATCCCTCCAAACCCTTCCTATTCATATACCCATCCAAATGCCTCTTAAATGCTACAATTGTACCAGCCTCTACCACTTCCTCTGGCAGCTCATTCCATACACGTACCACCCTCTGCATGAAAAAGTTGCCCCTTAGTCTCTTTTATATCTTTCCCCTCTCACCCTAAACCTATGTCCTCTAGTTCTGGACTCCCCAACCCCAGGGAAAAGACTTTGCCTATTTACCCGTTGTTAGACGGAATTTGCATTGTGATGCCAGGAGAGAGTTCTTCAGTCATTTGAAGAAGGCAGTTGAAGAGGATACTTTCCTTTGGCAGTCAGTGGAGATACTCTCATTGCTGCGGTCAGTCTTATGCCTTTCACCTGAAGATAGTCACAAGTACAGCGTTGCAGAGAACCCTGGCATGCTTTCCTCCTTCCAAATTTATACTGAAGTTGCGTTTTCATGCCAAATGTGCTTCAAAACTATATTTTAACATTTTGGTGGGGCTTCCATCTGCACCAACGGCTTTGTAGGTTTTGCATGGCCATTTCAATCTCTCATCAGATTGGGGTTGTACAAACGGTGCTGGGCAGCATGGATGTTGTCAAGACCATCCACATTGCCAACTGAGTCTCAGACAACGAGATCCCTGAGTGCCCCTTCCAATGAGCACTCGCTGCCTGTCAGTCCTTATTGAGCATAATTCCGTTCATATCATGGTGTGGTAGGTCCTTGAGTGCTTAGGCCAAGGAAGGTCTTGACTGCCAATACGTGTGCCCCCTTTAGAAAAGGTAAACCAAAAGAAAACACACATTCCATGGGGTTGGCTGTGCCATACCAGTTGACTATTTCAGTGAATCCCCTTTTGGATAAATATGTGCCTCATTACTCTTTCGTCTGTCCCCATCCCAGAAGCAGTACACTACAATTATCGGTGTGAACACCACAGATCACTGAAAACGCCTGATGAGCCCAAAGGAGAGTTCATCTGCAGCCTTGATCAATCATAGAGATATACAGCACGGAAACAACTCATCCATGCCGACCAAATATCCCAACCTAATCTAGTCCCACTTGCCCATATCCCTCCAAACCCTTCCTATTCATATACCCATCCAAATACCTCTTAAATGTTGCAATTGTACCAGCCTCCACCACTTCCTCTGGCTGCTTATTCCATACATGCACCACCCTCTGTGTGAAAAAAGTTGCCCCTTAGGTCTCTTTTATATCTTTCCCCTCTCAACCTAAACCCTCTAATTCTGGAATCCCAAAACCCAGGGAAAAGACTTTGTCTAATTATCCTATCCATTCCTCTCATGATTTTAGAAGCTTCTATAAGGTCAGGCTGAGGCACTTGGGGCTGTTTCCATTGGAGAAAAGAAGGTTTAGGGGTGACTTGATAGAGGTGTACAAGATGATTAGGGGTTTAGATAGGGTCGACAGTGAGAATCTTTTTCCACGTATGGAGTCAGCTATTACAAGGGGGCATAGCTTTAAATTAAGGGGGGGTAGGTATAGGACAGATGTTAGGGGTAGGTTCTTTACTCAGTGAGTCGTGAGTTCATGGAATGCCCTGCCAGTAGCAGTGGTGGACTCTCCCTCATTATGGGCATTTAAACGGGCATTGGATAGGCATATGGAGGATAGTGGGCTAGTGTAGGTTAGGTGGGCTTGGATCGGCGCAACATCGAGGGCCGAAGGGCCTGTACTGCGCTGTATTCTTCTATGTTCTATGTCACCCCTCTAGCCTCCGATGTTCCAAGGAAAACAGCCCCAGCCTATTCGACCTCTCCCTATAGCTCAAATCCTCCAACCTTGGCAAGATCCTTGTAAATCTTTTCTGAACCCTTTCAAATTTCGCAACATCCTTCTGATAGGAAGGAGACCAGAATTGCACGCAATATTCCAACAATGGCCTAACCAATGTCCTGAAAGGCCGCAACATGACCGCCCAACTCCTGTACTCTATACTCTGACCAATAAAGGAAAGCATACCAAACACCTTCACTATCCTATCTACCTGTGACTCTACTTTCTAGGAGCTATGAATCTGCATTCCAAGGTCTCTTTGTTCAGCAACACTCCTGAGGACTTTACCATTGAGTGTATAAGTCCTGCTAAGATTTGCTTTCCCAAAATGCAGCACCTCACATTTATCTAAATTAAACTCCATCTACCACTCCTCAGCCCATTGTCCTGTGTCCGAAAAGAAGATGGCATAATTCTCCTTGCTGATTTCAGTGCCAGGTAGGAGGGTCTGAAACCTCTAGATTTGCACCATTACCAAGGAAAGAATGGGGAAGATATTCTACAGCAGAGTCCTCCTCCTGGTGTACATAGATCATGGCCTGGTCATAACAAACCCTGTGTTTTGTTAGAGAGACAAGCACATTTAACATCTTCCACAACTTGACCTTGTTCAAATGAGGGACTGCATGGATGTCAGGATTGTCCACATCATGACAGGATCTAAGGACTACTGGACAGACCATCGCCTAACCTAGTCTATTATCTCAATCAACGTGGACCAAAATGCACTTGCAGAAGTGCTACTGCCAAAAACTCAATGTCAGTGAACTCCAGGATTCTGAGAAGAAATACCTACATAGTCAGCACCTCACATTCAACCTGATGAAGCTCAGCGAACAGAAATATCAATGTCCATAGTACGTGGTTCCATATTTTCTAATCCACCTGCTCAGGGATTAATACAGTCTGTGGAGCAGGTGCACTTGAACCTGGGTCTCCTAGTCCTGAATTAGGGAC
This sequence comes from Chiloscyllium plagiosum, assembly GCF_037043375.1. NCBI lineage: Eukaryota > Metazoa > Chordata > Chondrichthyes > Orectolobiformes > Hemiscylliidae > Chiloscyllium > Chiloscyllium plagiosum. Next base: position 24,300,872 of record NW_028270148.1, on the reverse strand, counting down.
ACTACCATTGCACAACAAGATACTGGTTACACTTAAATCCATCATTAGTAGCACATATGAAGGTATTTCGTATTTTGATGCAAGGAAACACCAAGACTGGTGACTAGGGTGATCCTGGAGCTATTAAATAGCAAGCACAAGGCATTCCTGAACTGGAAGCACTACCAAAACTCCAGGGAAATAAAGCAGGTCTGCAAACAAAAATTTGGCAGCTGTAATATAATTTGAGGAAAATGTGTGATTAAGCACTTTGGCAAGAAGAATAAAGCAGGTTAATATTATTCAAATTGAGAAAGACTGCAGAAAATTATAGCAAAGGGGAATTTGAAGGTCCACATATATGAGTCACAAAAAACTAGCATCAAAGTTCAATGGGTAATTTGGAAGGCAAATGGAATGTTGGTCTTAATTCCAAAGGGAATGGTGTATAAAAATAAAAATTGATAAAACTATAGAAGCCACTAATCAGACCACACCTGGAAACCTGTGAACAGTTTTGGATCCTTTACCTAAGGAAATGTATTGGAGGCAGTCCACAGAGTGTTCACTCAGTTGGTTCTGGGTATGGAGGGATTTTCGTATGATGGGAGGTTGGGTAGAAAGAACATGTCCTCCATTAGAGTTTAGAAAAATGAGAGGAGATCTTATTGAAACTTGCAAGATTCTTCAGGGGCTTTGCTGGGTAGATGTGGAGAAATTGATTCCCTTTGTGGGAAACTCTAGGACCAGAGGGTATATTCACTATGTAAGAGGTTCTACCTTTTGAGATGAGGAATGTGTGGATTCTTCATTGCAGAGATTTGTTGAGGCCGATTTAAGGCTGAAATGCACAGATTTCTGGATGTAAGTTTGCTCGCTGAACTGGAAGGTTCATTTTCAGATGTTTTGTCACCATACTAGGTAACATCATCAGTGAGTTTCCGGTGAAGCACTGTTGTTAGTGACCTGCTTTCTATTTATGTGTTGAGGTTTCCTTGGGTTGGTGATGTCAGTTCCTGTGGTGATATCATTTCCTGCTTTATTTCTCAAAGGGTGGTAAATGGGGTTCTAGGTTGATTTTTTTTGTAAATATATTTATTAGCAATTTTTTTAACTTTACAAACATATAAAATTATTGAAAGAAACAATCACAAATATCAGTATAATATTCAGAAAAAAAAACACAAATTACAATACAACTACTATCTACTAACTATATACCTACTGTATAATACAAAGCAAACCCAAAAAGTAGAAAAGCAAAACGAACCAAAAAAACCCACAAAATACAGAACAGCTATGCTTGGCGCAAGGCTCCCAAACAAAGGAACGGGAGCATTGTATACATACCCGTACTAACTCGGGAGACCCCCTTCAGGGCTTGACAAATCTAATCATCCTGGTTAAACAAAGGCCCTAGTTAACATAAATGATAAATCTATATCCAAACAACTCAAGTAGGGCTGCCATGTCTTATAAAAATGGTCTGTTGTGTGGTGCACCATGTTTGTGAAAATGTCCAAGGGAATGTGCTCGATAATTAATTTCTGCCATCCCAGCAAGCCCGGCGGCTTCTCAGACACCCAATTCATCAGAATATTCTTCCGTGCACAGTGTGCAAGAATATTAAATAGTTTCTTCCCATGCCGGTCCAAAGATGGTAAATTTGCTAGACCTAAGAGGAGAGAAATCGGGTCTACTTTGACTTCAATCCTCAATACCCTCCCTATCTCTCCTGCCACAGTGCTTCAATAAACACGGAGCCTGTGGCAAGTCCAGAAGCAATGGGTAAGAGTACCTACACTTATTTTACATTTGGGCACACTGAAGATGCCCCTTTTTTAAACTTCACCAGATGGCTTGGTGCCAGATGAACCCTGTGCAGAACCTTTAACTGCGTAGCGCATGTTCTGTTACAGATTGAGATCTTTTGAGTATTTTCCCATATGTTCTCCCATGTTTCAGAAGAGATCTCCACTCTCAGCTCTTGCTCCCAGACCTCACATAACCGGTTAATATCCTGCCAAGCCCTGCCACCCAGCAAGCGATAGAGGGCACTAACTGAAAGGGTGCTTGTGGAATGTAGCAACAACCTCTCTGTATCGGGGCTTATAGGGCTTCGTGAGAAGCGTAGTCTTCTTCTGGATGAAATCCCTAACCTTCAGGGAGCCCGACAATTCGGAGATTTAACCTCCGACCTCGATTTTCGAGGTCGTCGATATGGTTTCGCAAAGCCCGCACCTCTCACTCCAGCACCTGGATCCGACTGGATGAGGACTCTATCGCAGCTTCTGAAGCCTTAGTTCGACCCTTCACCTCCTCCAGCCACGCCCCGAGGCCCTGGATCTCCTGCTCCTGCTTCAGCAGCATGGATGTGATAGGTTGGACCTGGGCATGAATCTCCCCACCGATTTCCTCAATCGCACCTTTCAAGGTAAGTCTCTCCATTGCCGCAGCCAATTCCTGTGAGTCTGTCAGGTCCCCGGGGGGGGTTCAGGAGAGGCTGCTGCTGCTGCAGTCTCTGGTGTGGTAGGTGCTGCAGGGGAGTGTCCTCCCTGCTGCTGTTTGCTTGCTCCTTTTCCCTTTGACATCCTCCCCACTCCCAAATATTAACAAATATGTGTTCTGTAAGGCTTTAAAGAAATATTTCCATCACATAAGTTGGCCAGGGATGGCAAAAAACACTGTTATGCCTTGGCTGTTAGGCAGAGCTGTCCACAGCAGTTCTACAGAATCGCCGCCATTTTGCCGAGTCCGATGTGTTTTTTTGATAGAGTTCTGGCTGGAATGCCATGCTTCTAGGAATTCTCGTTTGTGTCTCTGTTTGCCTTACCCTAGGATGGATGTGTTGTCCCAGTCAAAGTGGTGTTCTTCCTCATCTATATGTAAGGATATTAGTGAGAGTGGGTCATGTCTTTTTGTGGCTAGTTGGTGTTCATGCATCCTTGTGGCTAGTTTTCAGCCTGTTTGTCCAATGTAGTGTGTGTTACAGTTCTTGCAAGATATTTTGTAAATGACATTAGTTTTGCTTGTTGTCTGTATAGGGTCTTTCAAGTTCATTAGCTGCTGTTTTAGTGTGTTGGTGGGTTTGTGGGCTACCATCATGCCAAGGGGTCTGAGTAGTCTGGCAGTCATTTCTGAAATGTCTTTGATGTAGGGGAGAGTGGCTAGGGTTTCTGGACACGTTTTGTCTGCTTGTTTGGGTTTGTTACTGAGAAATCAGCAGACTATTTTATTGGGTACCTGTTCATTTTGAATATACTGTATACGTGATTTTCCTCTGCTCTTCATAGTTCCTCTGTGCTGCAATGTGTGGTGGTTCATTGAAATAATGTTCTAATGCAGCTTTGTTTGTGGGTTTTGGAATGATTGCTTCTGTAGTTCAGTATTTGGTCCGTATGTGTTGTTATCCTATACACGCTGGTTTGAAGTTCCCCATTGACTGTTCGCTCAAAGTGACATCTAGGAATGACAGTTTGTTGGTTTCCTCCTCTTCAGTGAATTTTACACCAGTAAGGGTATTATTGATGGTCTTGAAGGTTTCCTCTAATTTGTTTCGTTTAGTGATGACAAAGGTGTCATCCACGTAGCATCTATGGTTGGCAGAGCTGTTTGTTTGAGTCTCTGCGTTACTGCCTCTGCTAAGAACCCTGATATCAGAGATCTCATGGGTGTTGTGTTGGTTTGTTTGTAAGTTATGTTATTGAAATCGAAGTGGGTGGTAAAGCATAGGTCCACTAGCTTGATAATGTTGCCCTTGCTGATGAAGTTGGTGGTGTTAGGTGTATGTGTCTTTGATTCTCCAAATCGCGTAGTCAGTGTTTCCTTGGTCAGGTTGATGTTGATGGATGTGAACAGGGCTGTTACGTCAAAGGAGACCATTATTTCATCCTTGTCTATTTTGGTGTCTTTGGTGTTCAGGAATTCTTGGATGGAGTGGCATGGGTCTTCTACTAATTGTTTTAGTCTTTGGTGTAGCTCCTTGGCTAATGTGTACGTTGGTGTTCCAGGTAGCGAGACTATGGGTCTGAGGGGGGCTCCTGCTTCGTGAATTTTGGTTATCCCGTAGAAGCGTAGTGTGTTGGATCCGCCTGGTTTTATTTTTTGGAAGTCTGTCTTATTTAGTTCTCCAGACTTCTGAAGTTTTTTGACTAGGGCTGTGATTCGGTTCTTTAGTTGTGAGGTTGGGTCTATTGCCACCTGTTGGTAGGTGTCAGTATCTGCAAGCAGTGCGTTTGCTTTCTCAATGTCGTCTCTTAAGTTTAAAATGACTGTCAAGCGTCCTTTGTCTGCAGGTAGGATAACAATTGTTACAACATGAGGTAAACTCTCCTGCCTAGTGTAAGCCGGCAACACAGAAAAGATTTATCCCATGCAGTAATCTGTGAAAATTCAAGACGCGAAGACCTATTTAAAGTAAAAATTTACAACTTTATTTCTTGAAGTATACCAGAGAACAATTAACTAACAACTATTTGCAACTCCTCTCTAACCTATCTTTTACCTTCCCTTCCACAATACTAGACCGATAAAACTCCCGATCATTATTTACAAAACAAAGCTTCTTATCTCAAAACCAGGTAGCTTTCAGTTTTCTCTGTATTCCTGTTGTCTTTTCTTGTTCTTGGGGATTCTGCTTCACAGGTCCCTGATCGGTAAAGGTACCCTTTAAGAGAGCTATTTTTCAGACGGTCTTTACATGCTGGTGGCTGACAGTTCTCCTCCCAACTGTTCAATGTTCCCTAGTCTTCTACCCCCCAAAGCATCGGATTGTATCATTGGCTTTTAAGATTTTCAATATACTCAATTCAAACTGGATTGGAGTTTGGTATTTTCGGGGTATAATTTAAACTGATTGGCCTAATTCAAATCTGTTTTATTGTTCCCACACAACCAGCGACCCTAGTTATCCCAGTAGCTGGAGCACATGTTACATTGTATCTTTTTTTCAGAACACTTGGTGCTGTCAAGTAGTTTTTGCTAGCTTCTAACTCTCTTTAAAGGTACAGTACACCCACATCTTCATAACACCTCCCCCCTTAAGAAAAATTGAACCATCATAATTAAAAGATGGCTTTCTTTTTAACCACAGATCATCCAAACATACAGATCACTTTAAGTTCATCTTAACTTCTTCCTATATATGCATAACATTAAATACAAATCTCATCTAAATTCTATCAGTTAAATCCACGATAACGCATCTGCAATTACATTCTTACGACCCGCAACATGTATGATTTTTAAATTAAAAGTCTGTAACATAAGACTCCAATGAAATACTGTCATATTCTTGTCTTTAAAGCGTTCTAAGAATGTAAGTGGATTGTGATCCATGTACACCACCGTCTCCGACACATTGTTCGTGACATACACATGAAAATACTGTCAGGCCAGTTCCAATCTCAATAGTTCTTTTTCGATTGTGGAGTATTTCCTTTGGTGGATGTTGATCTTCTTTGAAAAGTAACCAACTGGCAGTTCAGTCCCATCCTCCCCTTCCTATAGGAGTACAGCTCCAACTCCTATGTCACTTACACTGATGTCAATTTTAAAAGGTTTTGAGAAGTTTGGTGTAACTAAAACTGGTTTGGTGGTTAATGTTGATTTTAAATGTCCGAATGCGTCCTGGCATGGTTCTGTCCACCAAAACTTTGTGTTCTTCTTCAGCAAATCGGTTAACGGTGCCACAACACTGCTGTTTGGAACAAACTTTCGATAGAATCTGCTGAGTCCTAAGAATGGAAGCACCTCTTGCTTTGAGGTTGGTCGTGGAAATTCCTCGATGACCTTCGTCTTTGCTTTCCATGGGGTCAACCTTCCATGACCGATATAATGTCCCAAGAACGTCATCTCTGCTTTCACAAATTCCGTTTTATTTAACTTTATCAGCAGTTTTGTTTCTCATAGTCATTCAAAGAGCTTTGCCAACTGTACCATGTGATCTTTCCAGGACTTTCTAAAGATCACTACATCGTCCAAATAGATTGCACAGTTTGTTAACCCAGACACAACTCTGTTCATGAGTCTTTGGAATGTGGCGGGAACATTCTTCATTCCAGTGGCATCACTTTATACTGATCTAACCCATTTGGGGTTACAAAAGCAGAAATTTCTTCCACTGACTCTGATAAAGGTACCTGCCAGTAACTACACATTAAGTCCAACTTGGTGATGTAGCTGGCTTGTCTGACTTTCTTGATATAGTCCACCAGTTGAGGAACTAGATATGAGTACCTTCCAATAATCCACGCAGAATCGTTGAGCCCCTTCCAGTTTGGGAACTAAGATGATCGGTGAACTCTACTTGTTCTGGCTTGGTTCGATGATGTCCTCATCAAGCATGGCCTCCACCTCCTTCTGGAGCTGTCTGGCTTTAAAAGGATTAAGCCTGTTGTTTTATCGGAGCAGTATTCCTCACGTCTACTTCATGTGTAATAGCATTAGTCCTCCACATCTGATTCTTACATATGTCCTTATACTGCAGTAACAAATCTTTCAACTGCATTTTATGCTCCTGAGACAGCTTACTAACCTATCCCACTCCTCAAGGACGACTTCATTTTTAAAATCTATTTTGAGGCACCTCAAAATCCACATCATCTGGATTTGATTCCTCACTCTGCGGGGCGTAACTAACACCTTCTTCTCCAGTTCTTTCGGAATGGCTCATTTAGATTAGATTACTGACAGTGTGGAAACAGGCCCTTCGGCCCAACAAGTCCACACCGACTTGCCGAAGCGCAACCCACCCAGACCCATTCCCCTACATTTACCCCTTCACCAAACACTATGGGCAATTTAGCATGGCCAATTCACCTAACCTGCACATTTTTGGATTGTGGGAGGAAACTGGAGCACCCAGAGGAAACCCACGCAGACATGGGGAGAATGTGCAAACTCCACACAGACAGTTGCCTGAGGCGGGAATTGAACCCGGGTCTCTGGCGCTGTGAGGCAGCAGTGCTAACCACTGTGCCACCATGCCGCCCTGTCTAGTATAATACTGTTTCAGCATGTTCACATGACCGACGCGATGCCTTTTTTTTTCTATCTGGTATCTTTACTAGATAGTTCACCTGACTCAACTTTTTCTCAATTTGATAGGGACCACTAACCCTGGCTTTGAAGGGATCTCCTATCACTGGTAACAGTACTAACATGTCATCTCCTCAGGAAAATGTCCAAGTTTCAGAGCTTTTATCTGCCACCTGTTTCATTCTACACTGTGCCTTCTTTAGGTGCTGTTTAGCTAACTCACCTATTCTAATCTCTCCCTCACCTCTGATCCAAGTATGAGATCTCAGACTTTGGTCCTGTCAATCTTTCTTGAATTAATTTCAAAAGGCCTCTCACTTCACAACCGTATATAAATTCAAAGGGAATGAACTGAGTAGATTCATTTGGGGCATCTCTAATAGCAAACAATACAAATGGGATACCTTTATCCCAATCATTCAGGTAGCCCTGATGGTATGCTCTCAACATGGTATTCAAGATCTGATGTCACCTTTCTAAACCTCCCTGGGATTCGGGATGATACGCACTGGATTTAAAGTGCTGTATACCTAGGCTATCCATAACCACCTTCAACAGCCGAACTGTAAAATTTGACCCTTGGTCCGACTGAATTGCTCTGGGTAGTCCATAACGTGTGAAGAAAACTACTAACTTCTCTACTACCCTTTTTGCCTTGATACTTTATAATGGAATTGCCTCCAGACATCTGGTAGACACACCCATTCTGGTTAACAAGTACTGGTTCCCACTTTTAGTTCTCAGCGGGAGACCTACACGATCAATGATAACCTGCATGAAAGGTTCTTCAAATGGGGGAATTGGCAACAAAGTTGCTGGTCTTATTCCCGCTTGTGGCTTATCTACGTTTGGCATGTATGACATGTGTGGTAAAAGTTAAACAATTAGTTGTGCATTCCAGGCCATTAAAAATGTTTTTGTACCTTAGCCTGAGACTTTCGTACCCCTAGGTGACCTCCTACAGGTAGTTCATGTGCTACCCGTAACACTTCCTGTCTGTATGCTACTGGCTACACAGTCTGGTGCACTTCAGCCCATTTCTCCTCTGCACTAACCTGCTGTGGTCTCCACTCCATCCTAGGATTCTATCTTTCAGATAATAACCCTGTTGCAAGTTCTTTCGCCTTTCAGGACTAAGCACTTCTGTCTGACTCTCTGTCTGTTCAGATTTTTTCTGCACCATTAGGTCAAACAGGGTGTCTGCTAACTGAACCTCAACTCCTTTATCTTTATCTTTACATTTTGCTTCGTGCTGTGACTTATGAGAGTGGGATCTGGTTACTACATAGTCTGGGAAAATACCAGGATATTTCTGTTTTAACTCCTCAGTTTCTTGGTCTTCCTTGGGCTTCTCCACAACATGGGATGTCACTCCCACCTTGGATCCTGCGAAATCACTCCCAAAAACAAACTGAACTCCTGGAACTGACACTCTTGTCAAGCACTTCCACTGTAACTTCCCCAGCCTTGAGTTAGCATTCCAACATGATACCACACTCTCGGATCATAGATCAGAAAGAGTGCGTATTCATTCATCCCTTACTATCAGCGACTGGTTCGATCTTGTGTCTCTCAAATTATAACTTTTTGTCCTTCTCCCCCTGTTCTTTCTGAGTAAAATTTACCCACAGAGGCAAATTCTTTGTAGAGATCAGGTACTAACTCCATATCCAGCCCTGGCCTAGGCTGTGCAATCTCCCGCAGCTCCTTGGCTCCTCTTGGGGTCTCATTTACTACCTTTACTAATGCCACTGGCTTAGTTTCTTTTACCACACCTTTCCCCACAGCGCCTTTCTTTAACGATCAGTACTGTGACTTTGTGTCCTACTTTACCACAGTGAAAACACCTGAGACCTTTCACCTCCTTTCCACCCTCTTGGGCTTCTTTTTTTATCCTGTGGTAAATTCTTACCAGTGCTGTCCACTGTTGGTTTACTAGTGTAAGATCTCCCTTTCTCACAAATCCTATTCCTCACAGGACAAAATTCTGGCCAGAAGCTTGTCTTATGCATCAACATGTACTCATCTGCTAATTCTGCTGCCCTTCTCACTGCCTGAACTTTCTGTTCCTCCATGTGAAATCTTACCATCTCTGCATGTGAGTTTTTAGCAGAATAATCAGTCTTAGAGCCTCAAAGATCTTATCTATTTTCAAAGCACGTACCCATCGATCAAAATGACTATTTAATTCTTTTGAACTCAACATAAGTCTGACCTGGTTCCTTCTTTGTGTTTATGAATCACTGTCTATCTGCTGCTGGTACCAATTCATAAGCACTTAAAATAGCCTGCTTAACCTCTTCATAATCTCTTGACCCCTCATCTGACAGCCTGGCAAATACTGCACTAGCTCTGCCTACCAGTTTAGTCTGAACCAGCATTACTCATATATCCTTGGACCACTCATCTGTCCAACCAATTTTTCAAATGAAATAAAGAAAGCTTCAATATCTTCCTCATCAAAATGTGACAAAGTTTATTATATTAAATAAATCACTACCTTCTCTTTTAATGTCCATCCTGTCAACTTGATTTCGCTGACTAAGTCGCAACTTCTCATGTTCAAATTCTCTTTTTGTCTCTCCCTTTCTTCTCTCTGTCTCTCTTTGCTCAGCTGAGAACCTTCTCTCTTTTTCCTCTCTCTCTCTCTTTCTCTTCCCTCTCCTCTCTCGTTTTCTCTCTCTTCTCTCTCTCTCTCTCTCTCTCTTTCTTTCTTTCTTTCTCTCTCTCTCTCTCTCTCTCTCTCTCTCACTCTCTCTTTCTTCTTTCTTTCTCTCTGTTTTTATCTTCTAACTCCATTTTCCTCAATTGTAATTTAAGTTTCTCGACCTCTACTGCACTTGTCTGTTTCTGTGATACACATTAGTGTTTGAGTAATTACTTTACAATTTCAGCTTTACTTGTGTCCTTGGTCAAACCTAAATCTAGCTTATTTGCTAATTCGTAAAGTATAGCCTTTTTCTTTCCTTATTAACTTTCTGGGCAAATCCCAGAACCTCTAGCAATTTTAAGAGCCATTTCTCTCAATTTTAATTAAATCAACCTCAAGTCACCGAAGTTAAACAAATTGTCTGACTTACGTTTTATTTAAAGACCTAGGACACTAACCTGCAAGTGTTTAAATCTGGGATTTTTCATACCCCCAAATCTATTCAAATCTGTCTAAACCAGTTCAAATCCCAGACAAGCCCCCAAACAGTTATAACACAAGGTAAACTCTCCTGCTTACTGTAAATCATAAACACAGAAAGGATTTATCCCATGCAATAATCTGTGAAGATTCGAGAGGCCAAGAACTATTTCAAGTAAAAATTAACAACTTTACCTGATCGGTAAAGATACCTTTTAAGAGAGCTATTTTTCAGACAGTCTTTACATGCTGGTAGCTGGCAGTTCTCCTCCCAACTGTTCAATTTTCCCTGGTCTTTACCCCTCCCCCCCCCCCAGTTTGTGTCATTGGCTTTTAAGATTGTCAGTATACTCAATTCAAACTAGATTGGACTTTGGTATTTTCAGGGTATAATTTAAACTGATTTGCCTAATTTGAATCTGTTTTGTCATTTCCACACAACCAGTTACCCTAGTTATCCCAGTAGCTGGAGCACATGTTACATTGTATCTTTTTTCAGAACACTTGGTGCTGTCAAGTAGTTTTTGCTAGCTTTTAACTCTCTTTAAAGGTACAGTACTTCCACATCTTCATAACACAATGTTTTTATCTTTTTTGAGTCCTTCACAAGCTTTCCTTTCTTGTATATTGAGTGTGTTTCCTTCCTTGTTCCTGCTTAATGTTGGTGCGACTGTCTCTCTAATGGTTTGCTGGGTTTCTTCTGTGAGTTTGTTGTCTTTCAGTGTTGTTTCTAATGCTGCTAAGAAATCGTTCTTGTCTGGACTAGAGGACATTATTTTCATGAGCCACCACACACTGCAGTACAGAGGAACTATGAAGAGCAGAGGAAACCTACCCATACTGTGTATTCAAAAGATCAGGTACCCAGTGAACACTATGTGCCGATTTCTCAGTAACAAACCCAAACAAGCAGGCAAAACGTGTCCAGAAACCTTAGCCACTCTCCCCTACATCAAAGACATTACAGAAATGACTGCCAGACTACTCAGAGCTCTGGGCATCATGGTAGCCCACAAACCCACTAACACACTAAAACAGCAGCTAATGAACTTGAAAGACCCTATATAGACAACAAGCAAAACTATTGTCATTTACAAAATACCTTGCAAGAACTGTAACAAACACTACATTGGACAAACAGACAGAAAACTAACCACCAGGATAAATGAACATCAACTAGCCACAAAAAGACATGACTCTGTCTCACTAGTATCCCTACATATGGATGAGGAAGAACACCACTTTGACTGGGATAACATATCCATTCTAGGACAAGCCATAACAGAGACATGCATGGGAACTTTTAGAAGCATTCCAACTGGAACTCTATCAGCAAACACATCGACTTGGAACCCCATTAACCACACTTTGAGAAAAAGAACCGGAAATGACATCACTGACCCCAGGAAGCCTGAACACACATAGAAAGCAGCGGGTCACTAACTCAAGTGCTCTCACTGATGATGTTACCTAGTATGGTGACAAAACACTTGTAAACGAACTTTCCAGGTCAGCGAGCAAACGTACATCCAGAACCTCAACCTGAGCTACAAATTTTCTCAAAACTCGCAGACAGATTTCTAATTAGTAGGATGCATCAGCGGTTAAGGGGGAAAAAGGAGGCAAGTGTAGTTAATTGTCAGATCAGCCATGATCCCATTGCATGTTGGAGCAGACTTGATTGAATTCTTCTGAGTCTTATGATCTTGCAGCACTGGTCAGGGTAAAATTCTGCCCTGTTTCTCTTTGGATGGTAGAGTCATAGAGTCACAGAGATGTACAGCACGGAAACAGACCCTACGGTCCAACTTGTCCATGCTGACCAGATATTCCAACCCAATTTCGTCCCACCTGCCAGCACCGGGCCCATATCCCTGCAAACCCTTTCTATTCATATACCCATCCAGATGCCTTTTAAATGTTGCAATTGTACTAGCTTCCAACACTTCCTCTGGCAGCTCATTCCATACACGAACCACCTTCTGCGTGAAAAAGTTGCCCCTTAGGTCTCTTTTATATCGTTCCCCTCTTGCTCTCAACCTATGCCCTCTAGTTCTGGACTCACCTACTCCAGGGAAAACACTTTGTCTATTTATGCTATCCATGCCCCTGATGATTGTATAAACCACTACAAGGTCACCCCTCAGCCTCCCGATGCTCCAGGTAAAACAACCCTAGACTATTCAACCTCTCCCTATAGCTCAAATCCTCCAACCCTGACAACAGTCATGTCAGCAATTTTAAAGGTGATGGTACTTTTGAAACTGCCATTGGAAAACCAGATGGATGTTACTTTCTTTAAATAAAATTTAGTACAGGGAAATAGAGGCAGAGTGAAAAAAGAACAGCTCTACAAGAAACCATTCTTTCAAGCACCTGGCAAAATAGCACTTTCAGTTGATTTACATCCTTGAAATGTACAAGTGTATATTACAGGGGAAAAAAAATTATAGGTCAGCACTTTTACCACGATTTCTGGCCTACTTTTCCAGGTTACCTAATTTTGCAACTTTCATTAAACAAATAGGGGGTTATTATCTCATTTTTCCAACTGCACAGCTGGTTTCTTCTTTTGCATCTGTACTTAGCCGACCCTGAAATGTGAGTTAAATTAATATGTCTTTGTATTTTGTCAATGGTTGGAGCCCAGTCATAGAGGAGTGGCGATGTGGAACAGAATTATTGTAGAAATGTGATTCTTTCGTTCTTCGGTTGATTGAACTGCTGCTTTCGTATGAGATGATAAACTATTGAAATATAAACTTAGACAGATCAAATCTTACATTTATATGGCAACTTTTACAATCTTCGATCAGCTTTAAAAGCAAATAGGTACTTTTAAAGATATAGCCACCATTGTAATATAGCAAATGTGGCAGCTACCTTGCAGACAGTAAGGTTTCCCAAGCTGAACTGTATTCGTAACTTAGATAATTTGTTTTAGCGAGTAATATTGTTCTTAGACGCAAATAAATGGAGATGTTTTGCAAAATGCCCTTTCAAGCAAATAAACATGTCGACTTGAGTCATGGTTTGAGCTATTTAATTTAAAATCTTTTCCTTATGTAAACTGCCTGTTGCTTTCTTTTGCTGCTTTACAATCTGAAACCATGCTTTGCTTGAAGGGTTAACAGCTACCCTGAGTATTAATCAAGTCACCAAAGGCTTATGTTTGTTGGACAGCAGAAAATGTCACACAACACCCATTTGACAATTTGTTTCTATCACATGATCTGCAGAATCTGCAACAGAGTGCTGCCATAGAATGTACCTGTACAAAGAAATGTCCAGTACATAAAGTGAAAGAAACTGTTGCTATCCCAGCCCAATTAAAAGCTTATTGTTAAATTAAATCAGAACAGAGTGAACTGTTATTATAAAAAAAATCAGATAACCACATCAGCCTGGTTGTTAAATACATTTCCTGTCCTGCATGTTATTGGTGATGGAATACATCCATTGGCATCTCTCAGTTGGAGACCTCAATCCCACTGAATTCCCATGACAATTTGTACTTAAGTACAAATTCTGATGAGAAAGTGAAGCAATTCTTATAGAATCTGCAGAAGAAGATGGACATTGAGATACTGGAGGTAGCACATTAAGTTCTTACGGCAACACAAAAAAAACACTCCAACTACATTCCAGATTCATGAACCAGTTGTAACTAGTGACATATCAATGTATAACAATCCCTGGAAAGAGCCATGTGACACAGTTGGAATTCTTACTTAAAGTCTTAAATTAGTTGAAATAGTCATAAATTTTGCTTAGAGTGAATTATGTAAAGTGAAGGTAACTTACCTTGGGCACCACAGGGCTAGATCAACTAGGAGAAAGTGAGGACTGCAGATGCTGGAGACCAGAGTTGAAAAGTGTGGTGCTGGAAAACACAGCAGGCCAGGCAGCATCCGAGGAGCAGGAGAATCGACGTTTTGGGCATAAGCCCTTGTTCAGGAATGAGGTTGGTGTGCCAAGCGGGCTGAGATAAAAGGTAGGGGGGAGGGGCGCTGGGAACACAATAAGTGGAAGGAGGTGAGAGTGATAGGCCGGAGAGGGGGTGGGGGCGGAGAGGTCGGGAAGAAGATTGCAGGTCAAGAGGGTGGTGCTTAATCCGGGGGTTGGGACTGAGATAAGGTGGGGGGAGGGGAAATGAGGAAGCTGGAGAAATCTACATTCATCCCGTGTGTTTGGAGGGTTCTTAGGCGGAAGATGAGGCGCTCTTCCTCCAGGCGTCGTGTGGCCAGGGCCTGGCGATGGAGGAGGCCAAGGACCTGCATGTCCTTGGCGGAGTGGGGGGGGGGAAGGAGTTAAAGTGTTCAGCTTCTTCCCGACCTCTCCTCCCCCACCCCCTCTCCAGCCTATCACCCTCACCCTCACCTCGTTTTCCCAGCACCCTTCCCCCAAATTCCCTTCCCCCTACCTTTTACCTTAGCCCACTTGACACATCAGCCTCATTCCTGAAACGTCGATTCTCCTGCTCCTCAGATGCTGCCTGGCCTGCTATGTTTTTTCAGCACCACACTTTTCACCACAGGACTACGGCAAGCATTGCCAAGGACAGTAAAAGATAAAGACTTTGATAGAATTCCCTGTTCCCAATGCATCTGGGGAAATCATGAGATTTTTGGAGTTGCATATTTTCTCTGGAAATTTGTGTCAAAGTTTAGGACAGTGGCTGTACCTCTAACAAATTTATTACAAAAACCGGACTGTGTAATATGGCCACAAGAGTTCCAAACAACTTCTGGGAAGCTGAAGATGGTCCTAACAAATGAACAGGCCCCTGACTTCACTAAATCTGTAAAGTAGGAATTCTCGTGCATATCCAGAAGCATGGCATTCCAACTGGAACTCTTATCAACAAACACGTTGACTTGAATCCCATTTTACCACCCCCTGAGAAAAAGAACAGAAAATTACATCACCATAGGAAATGATGTCACCACAGGAAATGGCATTGCCAACCCTAGGCAGCTCAAACATATAAATAGAAAGCGGGCATAACCACGAGTGATTCAGTCCGAGACTTGCCGAAGATGTTACCTAGTATGGTGACGAAACGTCTGAAAACAAACCTTCCAGCTCAGCGAGCAAACCTATGTCCAGAACCTCAAACTGAGCTACAAACCTTCTCAAAACTCGCTCACTATAAAGATAATATTGCATTATTAAGAATGTAATGCACTGGAATAGTTTGGGGCTAAGAAGGTGACAAGAAATTGTAACAATCTTGTATAATGAGTGAATAAAGATGAATGAATGCAAGTCTAATTTTTATTTTTTAATAAATCGTCAAGTTTGTATCATATTTGAAAATGGCTTTTCATTTCCCAAGAGTGGACGCATGTTGGGAACATATATTTATATTAAGAACTTTGACGAACTAGAACATTTATACACTGTATTGAAAAGGGTTTTTCCAGATGATTTCTCGGAGTTGGTGTTAAGCAATAATTATTGAAAATGGAAATACTGGAATGTGTTGTGGTTCACTTACTGTTTACAAAAGGTCAGGTGATTTTGTGGAAAGAATGCAAGCTAAAGCTTTAAAGGGAGATAAGAGATGTGTTTTGTGGCTTGTAATTGTTGGATGGACTGATTTGGGAGGCTATATGCTCAAGATTACCTAGCACCAGCCTCTGAACTAACATTTCAGTACACGCCTATCTGCTAATTGATGGGGAAATCTCCAAAAAGCTGGCAGCAAAAAAAAATCCTTCATTCTCTCCTGGAAAGGAAGCAACCTTACAGAGATCTCTTAAAAAGCTATCTTCTGGGAACCGGAGAAATTTCCGGAAATCCGCATCTTTAACTTCCTCTTAAACTCTGAAAGCTGACCAGTTACTTCTAAGTCTTACTGAATCTCATCTGAACTGAAGTCTGATTTAAAGATTACAACAATTCTACAGTTTTAGCATTGCAGTTTTGATAACAGGAAGTTGAATTCACCATGAAGAGTCTCCCTTTTTTTTATCCTTTGAGTTCCACCCTTTGGTTCCACTGGGGTTGGATTTGGCATTTTGTAAAAAAAAACCCTTATCATCATTACAGAGATTCTTGATAAAGCACTTCATTCTCTGCTGCTGGGCTGGCTTGATCTGGGAGCACTTAACTGTCCAATAATGTGAATGCTATTTTATTCCCATCAGTGACCTTGCTCCATCTTGATGTCCATGTAATAACATAATAAATGAAGGAAATAAGACTTCAGTATTTCTTCCCTGAACCGTAAATGTAGACTTGACTGCAAAGGTGCTGTATGCTATAAATGAAGTCTAACTAAGGCATACTTTAAATGTAGGAGTAACTGAAATGCTTACCTATTGCATTTTCCGTCAGCAGGATCCAGTTTTAGCAACCTTATCAATCAGTTGTAATAAAAAAAAGTGTAAGTTGCTGAATTCCAAGGTTGAATTGTAGAAGATGTTGAAAATATTTCCTTTTTAAAAATGAAGTGACAAATTGTAAATGGCTTTGAAGTGAATTGAGCTGGAGTTATGTTTTTATGGTGAGGCACAAAGAATAATGTTAGTCTTACCAGCAAAATCAAATGACCTTCATTAGAAGCAAGGCAGACACTACAGCTCTGAGATTGACTAAGGCACCATGAAATATCCTCAGCACTTGGGAATCCTTGTGTTGAAATCTGACTGGACGGTATTATGAGCACAGTAGCAAGCCTTGCCTAGATGAGTGAATCTTCAACAACCCTCAAAGAGTCTTCACATGTGAGGCAGGTAGTCCCCTTGATTGGACCCTATGCACAATCTGTCGTGTTCATTCCTTCCAGCACCAGGGAGCTGTGACGACACTGTCTACCACTTACAAAATGCTCCACAGCAACTTGCCATGGCTTTTTAATCAGCTCCTTCCAAATCCTCCACCTCTACCACTTAGAAGATAGTATGAAGTTAATTTGTCCACAGATTTATAAGAACATAAGAAATAAGAGCAAGAGAAGTGGGTGTTAATTTGTTCAAAATAAAATACTGGGCCAAGAATTAAATGGGATACTTTGGTTGCTTCAGTTTCAGGATTTTATGAGTTCAATTAGAAAAGTGGAAATCCTGGCAATGTTCGAAATAGATGAATAAAACAATACTTTTAACGAAGAGTTTGTGTTTGTAAACTATTAATCCCTCATTTAGGGTCAGGATAAAATCTTAGATTTTTTCAGAGAATGGGAGTAGCTCTGGCAAGGTCAAATGTTTGATGCCTGTCCTTAATTGCTCTTGAAAACATGTTAGTGGAGCCACTGTCTTGATCTGATGCCTTCATATGGTTCCTGTGGTACTATTAGGAAGGAAACTCCAGGATTTTCATTTGTAACAATAAATGGAATGACCTTATACTTCAAATCAGGGAGTTGTGTAGTTTGGAGAGCAGTTTGCAACTGGTGGTATTCATGTGCATCTGCCTTTGTTTTTCCAGGAAGTTCGCACATTGGAAGGTGCTGTTGAAAGAGTCTTGTAGAATTGTTGTCATATATCTTGTCGATAGAGCACACTACGGTCACTCCAATGGTGTTGAAAGGAATGAATGTTGTGGTGGTGCATAGGGTAACAATCAAATGAGCTGTTTTGTCCTGGATGGATTTAAGCTTCATGGCTGTTGCTGAAACTGAAGTCATCTGACCAAATGGAAAATATTGCATCACAATCCTGATTTATTCCTTGTAGATGGTGGACTGGCCTTGAGGGAGTGGATTACCATAGAATTCTCGGTCTTTTGCTTCTGTCACCACAGAAGCTGGCTGGTTGAGTTTTCAATGAGTCTTAACTCACCATAATCACATTGATTTACACATTTAAAAAATCCTGATTGGGACAAGGACATGGGAAATGGACCATGGTGCTCTAGCCCTAAAATTGAATTCAGTATTAAGTCCAGAAGGTTGCAGGGTTCTAAAGTTGAAAATGATGTGTTCTTCCAGCTTACCCTAACCCGCAGACACCAGGCCTTGTCATCAAATGGGCTGCTACCTCTAATAGCCCATTGTCAGCCACTAATGGTCCCCGTTAGCAGCTATTCATTCTCCCAGGCTGACCTTTATGCATTCCTGCCCAACTGTTTGTCTCTTTCTCTGGGCTTCATTTCCATCTATCATTTACTCCTTCCCCCTTTCCTCCCTCCGTATGTTCAGTATACAAACCAACCTTCTGCCAGCTACAATCGGTTCTGAAGAAGGGTCACTGGTCCAGAAACATTAACTCTGTTTTCTCTCCACAGATGCTGCCAGACCTGCTGAGGTTTTCCAGCAATTCTGATTTTGTTTCAAGTTTCCAGCATCCACAGTTCTTTGTTTGTTTTTGAAGTTCCTGCATATTTTATACACTCCAAATGAAATAATATGCTGCTGTTTTAAGTATCTATTTGTCTATAATTGTTGGTTTAGAGAGACTAACTATGTTCAGTGGCAACTGCCTTATTGAGGGATGCTATGAATTTTAAACCAATGTAATGTTTCATTATCAGGTGCAAATAAGAATTACCTACAGCAGGAATTGTTTCACCTTTGAAGTTTCTTTATCTACTCATTACTTACCAGGGCTGGATCGAAGCACCTGCCTATTTGAGTCTCTTAATTTTTGTTTTGGCTTGATGGGTTAATGGGGTGGAGTGGAAGGGTGTTGCTTGATTATAATAGTATGACTCAAGGAGTGCTGCATTGCCGTCATTACCAACACAAACCAATCTGTCTGTGAGACTTTGCTATGTGTGAATTGGCTATCACCTTCAGGTGTAATTTGTTGCTGTAGAAAACACTGGAACAGGTTGAGGCAGTGTTCAACGAGATATATAGGAGCAGTTTATATGACATCGATGTTTTTATATCTGGGACTGGATACTTCCCTTTGTTATTGCTTCTCGGTGTTTCTTATTGTGGCTTGCGGTTCAGTAGAAATCTAAAAGTAAATTCCATTCGCTTAGTAAAAAATGCTGCAGCTAGTCATGTAGAACTGAAGGAATCCACATTAATTCCTATTCTGGGCTGAATTTGCTGAAATCACAGATTTTAACTCAGTTTCTGTCTTCACAGATGCTGTGAAACCGGCTGAGTTTTTTTGCAGTGGGGGTGGGGTGGGTGCGGGGGTTGGGGGTGGGGGTGTTGATGGAGTGGGAGTGGTATTGTGGTGAAGGAGAAGAACAGGCTGGAATTCCTTCTCCTGATCACTTTCCAGAGACCTCTGCTGGAAAGACGAGTGTGTGTTGCGGGAAGGTCTGATTAAGCTCTGTTAAGGTGCAACCCTGCCTTAACGTTGACTAGTTCTCACTGTCTAGACCAACATGTAGAGAATAAACTTGTCTCACATCCATAAAACTGTAGTCCAGCATAGTGTTTAAGAGATGAAATGATGAGATAATTAGTGAGGAATATTACAAACAAATGTTCTCATTTTTAAATGAAATGCTCAGATTTGGGACTCCATTCTGCAAACTCAGCCTTTACTCACCAGTGCATTAAAATTGTTTTGTGATGATTAATAAAGGTCACACACCATTTACTTTTACCCATCGAGTGCATTGGTGCTGGATCGGTAATTGCTGAATGTCGTGGTTACTGCGGATGTCAGCCTGCACATTTTGAATGCTTTGCACTTTCTTGACCTTCACTAGTGATAGACTGTTTCTATTGCAGAAGGCACCTTATTGCTGCAGCAACTGTTGGAGGGCAGCTTCAAAGGGACTCTGTTGAATCCAAGGATTCAGGAAATTTTTCCTGCTCAAGTTGCCATTGGAGAAGTTATTGACAACTACTTGGAAAATCAGCTCTTGGCATACCTTGATGGTCCATCAGAAGATCAAGCAGAAAGGTGATTGGTTAACATAACAGCTTCAGCTTTGTTTGCACCTCTTTTTCCAAGATGCACTTAAATACACTGAAATGATGCAACCAAAGGATGCCATTCAGCTGATTGTGCCAATTTTTTTGATAAAGCTTTCCAATTAGTCTCACTCCATTGCTTTTCCCACATAGCAATTTTTCCCCTTCCAAGATATGATTTCACCATATCTTTTCTAAGATGCCATAAGTTGTAGCAAACTTTTCAGATGGCTATTCTCTGCATCTGATGGAGAAACCATAGCTGATAATTGGAAGTGTCTTATTTTCATAGAGTAGCACAAGTGAAGGACTGAAACCTTTTGCATGGGTTCCTAGCCTGGTGAAAAGTGCAGGGGTAGGTGTAACATCAATCAAGAAATATGGGTTTGATCATTCCAACTCAGGTTATTGAATCAAGAGGAGATATCCTCAGAGGTTGTACAATTTAAAAATACTGAGAAATTAGAGGCTTGAAACACAGAAGCAGGCCATTATATCAACAGGTCCATGCTCGTATTTATGCACCATACATGCCTCTTGCATCTTTTTTGGATCTAACTGTATCAACATAACCTTCAATTTCTTTCTTCCTCATGTGCTATCCTAACTTCCTCTTAAATTAATCCTTGCCATTCATCTTAACTGCTCCCTGTGGTAATGAGTTCTGCATTCTAACCATTCCCTGAATAAAAATATGTTTATCTTGAATTCCATTTTGTTTATATTAGTGACTATCTTGTATTTATGGTCCCAGTTCTCCTCTTCTCCCACAAGTGGAATTATCTTTGTGTTTACCCTGTCAAATCCTGGTGGTGACATGCTTTTACGTCATGGGCCTTAACTGTAGTACAGGATCCATGCAATCCCTTTGAAAGGAATTACACTCCTTGATGTGTGCAGGCTCTTTATCTGTGCTAATTCAACATTGCCAGAAGTTATCAAAGCAATTAGTTTGAAATAAAGATCAGCCTCCTTCTGATGCCATCAGAGGAAATTAGCACATCCTAACTTCAACTTTGGGCTATTGGCTTCCCAGCGAGTTCAGATTGCTGAGTGTGGCCGCTACCTTTCTGTCTTACCAGTTTAAAATAGAAGTGAATTTGGAAGTCTCAACTCAACTCCCAGTGGATCTACATACACACAAACAATCACTTAGGAATAAATTTGAATTCAGTATTTGGCCGTGTCACAACCTAGTTTGGACTGGTTTGGACTGATTTCTTAATTTTTCACTGGATTTGGGAAACAAAAGAAATTTTTTTTTGAGATTGAACATTTCAAACGCACAGTAATCTTGGCATAAAAATATTGTAAAGCTGGGCGCCACAGGCTTAAACCACTTTCTTATTTTTTTTGTAGGCAACTGGTTGTGTTTTTATTGGGTGTGGGCAGCTTGCAGCTGTTTGTACAGAGTAACTGGACGGGGCCTCCTGTTCAGATAGAACCAGAAGATATTTTGCCTGCATTAATCATTGGGAACTTTGGAGAGGTAAGTTAATCTTATGTGGAAACCTGCACAACTGTTTACCCATTTACTATAAAACCTTGTGGAGGCTACATTTCTCTGTTATTTTATTGCTACCACAGTTCTGTATTTATTTAGAAGTCACGCCTGTAGATTTGGAAAATATGGAAACATAATTTTGGAACTTCTTCTGAGGAAACTGACAGTGTGATTTGTGTTAAGAATTTTAGATCAGAGTACTTTAATTAATTGCATTTGGAAAATCTGTCTTATCAGCTGTCCTCACTGAGTGAGTTAATGTCTGGGTGAACAAAGTAGCATCAGTGCTTATCCCTCTTTGAAGATTCAGATCCTCCTTAACCCACTGTTTTTAGTATGTTGAAAGTCTTCTCTATCTCAGACACAAACCTCTCACCCACATCCAATTTGTACTTAATTCCCTTTAAATTCCTCAGTTAAATTTCAGGTATCATTTTCTGAAGAGTGATGGCCAAATTTTCCAAATGGAGAGCTTTTTTTTTCTCTCTAGTCTAAACAGTTTTCCCTGCCCCTTTTTGTTTAGTCTCTTTAGCTGAAAGGGCAGCTCTGGTGATTGGTGCTCAGACCCCAGTCTGAAATTTGAGAACCTGTCAGAGTTAAGACTAGAGGATGCTTCATCATTTTCCTCCATCTGCCCTTCTTTATGTGTGGGAGTGGGAGGGTCAAAATACTTCAGTATATTAATGAAGTCAAGAATGAGAAGTTGCTTTTGAAGCCTCTTCCCTTACACTAACACTCCTCTCAATGTATTTAATTATATTCTGGGTAAAATTGTTCTTTTCCTAGCCTGATAAATTGTTCCAAACATGTTTCAGTCTTTGAATAAAAGTGCTTCTTTAGTAATTATTCCACATTACGTTTGTCATGACCGAGATGGGAGGAGTACACTGTCTTTCTGGAATCCCATTACTTTCGCAGGTCACAACATAAATTTAATTGTATTACCTGGTTCCTGACATGGCCTCTTGTAAGCTTCCAGCCATAAAATAAAAAGTTCCATCAATCTGGTTTCTTTAATAATCACAACATCATTTACTTATTATAAACAAAATTTATTCAGTGATGAATAAATTTGGTTGGTGTATTGAATTTGTAATATGAAAATATAAATGGTTACCCCTCTGAAAAATCCAAATATCCAGTAACGGAGAATAAATTCTCTCTGCAAAGATTCACTTTGGGGGAGAAAATTACTTTTAGCCAATAAATCTTAGTTTTGAAGGTAAAAATGGATAAGATGTGGAATGTTCAAGTGATATCTGCCTGACATTCTAACATGTTAGATAGAGGTAATCAAACATAAGCAGAACATGAGCTCTGGGTTCTTTGCTAGTGCAATATCAAGGATTCTTCTGGATGCCTTTCAGGTGGATAGTCAGGACTCAGACTGGAACAGGGTTCCAGATATCAAACTGGATGCAGATCAAGAGGATTTTCTGAAACAGGAGAGCTGTGTTTGGAAGCTCTTTCCCTTGCCCAGGCTGGCTATCAACAGAAAAATGCAAACAATTTCTGAGGCTAAAATTGTAACCTGCCAGTCATAATCCCAGGCAAAGAGTCTGCAGTAACCAAGCAGTAATCACAAGACATGTGGTTGTCAAGAAATACCATGTTTTTTTAAAAAAGTAGACTTCTAAAAAATGACTTTTTTTTTAAAATCTACATATTACCTTCAAATTCAAGTCTATAAAATATAATGCATATAAAGTGACTGTAACACTTTTTTGAAATATGTATTTTGTTTTCAAATTGGGAGAATGGAAGTTGATGGAAACAGCAAATTTGGGAATGTAGGAAAAAGCGTTGGCCGTTCAGCCCATTGAACCTACCCTGCCATTCTAGGTCATGCAAGAGCATCTTCCCAAACTTTGTTTCTCCCGCTAATTTTCCTTCCCCATCCACAATATTTGTGTCTTGTCTCTTTGTGTTGTGTGTGTGTGTGTGTGTTCGTGTTCAAAAGGCTAGAATTTAAGTTACAGAGTTACTAGTAAGCAATTCACATTTCTTTCTTGCCACTCGTTAAAAACAGTTTGATTGCAGTAAATAGTCATTTTGCCTGATGTGCACATTCTTTTAACCTGCGTTAGACAGGAAACATTGAACAATTCAATGGCTTATTTAAACTTTCGATGATTTTCAAATCTGCGAAGACCATGGGAATAGTGAGGCTTGATTTCCAATGCACTACTTCAGCGAATTGTGACAAATGATTTGTATTGTCAGAATCACTCACTTCCCTGTGATTTCTGTTCCAAGCTTTTGCTCCTAGACACAGCCGGTTAGCACTTCCGTGTTTTGTAATAAGTAGTTTCTTAAAAAAACAACTGTATAATTATATCCAGAATGCCAGTGACTTATGAATATTTGCTGTTTATTTACAATGAACTACAATAATTTGTGTGCACTCTCCTGTTCCTGTGTCTTTAGAGATGTCCGATATTATGTGTTTTGTTAAAAGATGATAATAGATTACAAGCTTGGAATCCTTAGTTGCTATCACAATCTATCACTAAGTATTGGATGCTGAAACCATCATCATATAGTTTCAGCACTGAACTCAAAATTGCAGAATAATGAAAGACTAAAGAGTTCTCCGGGGTCTTTATTATAACCTTCTCAGGATAAATGAAGCATTGAATAATAAATTAAGATAACACACATTTCTGTAGCAATATTTAAGTTCGTAAAAATATGCTGTCTGTTTTTTCTCTTCCCTACTGTTCTCAAAAAAAAATGGCTCAACACAGAACAAATCATGAAAAATGACATTGTAGTCAGGTCTGGGTGAGCTCAGTACTATTCGGAGGATAAGTGTGGACCCGATGAGCTGAATAGCCTGTTTCCACACTCCAGGGACTCGATAATTCTGTGAAAGAGTTCACTGCCTAGATTGTGTCAGAATACAGCAAACCTAAACTTTGCAAACCAAAGTGCCAAAAAGCTTATTTTGAACATAAATTTTATACAGTCCTATGACTGTTCCATCTGATTGTATTTCCTCAGTTTCTCACCAAAAGTTTTGGAAATGTCGCACAGTTAGTAAGCTATGTGACTGCAGGCATTTGTCCTATTCCTGTCCTAACCTAATAGAGTCGTTTTTTTTTAAACAGAGGTCAATAGATAACAGATTCGACATAGAACATGTAAGATTTATTTCCATCCCTCAATCCCCACTTGGTGACACTGGAACTATTCATAGTGCCCCCTATACTTCTCCCTAGCAGAGTTGTTCCAGTGCATATCAGACTTGGACGGCCCAGTAACCACACCAAGCATGACAGGTCTCCACTGAGTCATTGGGTTTTTGTTTTATGAGTCAAGTTTAATTTGGATTTAGATTGCCACCATCTACAGAATTTTGCTTTTATTAATCCAGATTTAACCGGGTCACCACATTACCAAAAGGATGTGGATGCCTCGGACAGGGTGCGGAGGAGGTTTACCAAGATGTTGCCTGGATATGGAGTGTGCAAGGTATGAAGAGAGATTGAGTCGATTAGGATTATTTTCATTGGAAAGACTGAGGCTGAGGAGGTACCTGATTGAGGTCTACAAAATCATGAGAAATGTAGACAGGGTGGATAGCAAGAAGCTTTTTCCCAGAGTGGGGGACTTAGTTACTCGGGGTCATGAGTTCAAGGTGGGGGGGGAAACGTTTAAGGGAGATATGCGTGGAATGTTCTTTATGCAGAGGGTGGTGGGTGCCTGGAATGCATTGCCAGTTGAGGTGGGAACGATAGCGTCATTTAAGATCTGTCTAGACAAATACATGAATGGGCAGGGACCAGAGGTATATAGATCCTTAGAACATAAGTGACAGGTCTAGATAAAAGATCTAGATTGGCGCAGGCTTGGAGGGCCAAAGGGCCTGTTCCTTTGCTGTAATTCTCTTTGTTCTTTGTTCAGGACTATAATGAGTGATTGAATATGGCATGGTGATGTCTGGCTGTTTACATTAACAGTACTGCTTTGAATATCTTACTCTACCAATGGTGTGTGAAACGATTGCTTGTGTATATTTTGTTAAGGCTAAGAACTGGAGTGAGGACCATGTTTGCATGGTATTAGTGAGTGTGGTTACCACTTGCAGTTTGCCTGAAGAGTCTCTCGTCTTGGCCAAGATGTATGGGAAGCTATTGAGGAAATAGCTGTCAGGGAAGAAATGGACATCCAGTGGTGACATGGGCAGCAACATGTGTCTTTTGAAAACGTAATTGTCCAAACACACAATCCTCTTGATTGCATTGAAGTGCTGGCTGTTTGCCATGTTGAGGTCAAATTATGCAACCTTGAGATATATCGTATTGGCATACCAACCTGCTGCATCATTAGGCTGCACCTTTATGCTTTGTTTGAGAGAAGGTTTTGTTTTCTGGGATTTGACAAAACGCTGAGCAAGTTGTCCTCTCAATTTTGCCTGCAAAAGCACCTAATTTGGGAATCCTTGGCATTGATCTGTAAAGACAAAGTGGAATACGTTTCCTATTTCCAAACAGATTCCATGTCCTAAAAACACAGTATTCAGTCAAAATAAATATTGCAGTTTCAGCAGCAAAGTAAACCTCTTGACTGGTACCCCATCCGTTAGCTTGAATATTAATTTCCTCTACCCCAGTGCACAGTGGTTGCAATGTGTCTTTACAAGATGCACTACAGTAGCTTACCAAGGTTCTTTCTCCTACACCTTACAGACCATTATTTCTACCATATTAGGGCAGCAAATATATGGGAGCATCGCTGTTGATAAGTTCCTCTCCAAGCGGGGGCGGGGGATGGTGGCTCAATGGTTAGCCCTGCTGCCTCACAGCGCCAGGGTCCCAGGTTTGATTCCAACCTTGGGTGAATGTCTGTGTAGAGTTTGCACATTCTCCCTCTGTTTACGTGGGTTTCCATCTGGTTCTCCAGTTTTCTCCTACAGTCCAAAGATATGCAGATTAGGTGGATTAGCCATGGGAAATGTGAGGTTACGGGGATGGTATGGGGGACTGGGTCAGGGTGGTTAGTTCTTCAGAGGATGGATGCACATTCAGTGGGCCAAATAGCCTGTGGGGATTCTGTAATAAGTACTGCATACTAACCTGACTTGGTACTGCATCACAGTTCCCTTGCAGTTGCCATGTCTAAATCCTGAAACTCTGTTTCTAGCAGTGTTGTGTACCTACACCACATGGACTGCTGTGGTTCAAGAAGACAGTTCATTGTCACCTTTTCAAAGACCATTAGGAATGGACAACACGTGATGCTCACAACTCAGAATTTTTAAAAAATAATGGGCAAAGATAGGCAGGCTCTTTTATAAAACAGGATTCAATAGTGAAAGTGAGGGTTGATCTGTCCATATTCAGTACCCACCTGAGTTACCCCTGCTTAACCCATAGTTGCTGAAGCTTATAACTGGATTTGTGGCACTGCAAAGCTGAGATGATCCAACTGAGGACTTTAAATTATTCCAGTGAGGAGTTACGGTTCCAGTTTTGATTTTGAGTGAATGGCTGAACTGCTTTCATGAGTAATCTAAAATTAACTGAATGGTGTTTGTTGGTGGAGTTGATTATTTCAGGGGAATGTGTAAAGATTGTTGGACATGAATGTAGACTTGCAATATTCTCTGGTTTTGATTTTGCATACGTTTATTCTTTATGGCCCACTAACTGAGTGTCAAGCTGGAAAGCTGTTCACATGCCTTTCTCTCAGCACGTTTTTAATGCTATACACATTGTTACTGGGGCAAACATTTACTCAAGGACTCCCGACTAATGGAACTTTTTTGTAAGGGGTGAAAGGGAATTTGATTGGTATATGTTTGTTTTATTCTAGCCTCAAAATTTGCGAGCTACTCTTTTGAACGGTCTGGTTTTGGATGGAGAATCAATTTATAGCCTTGTCTCTAACCCCTTCCTTTTGGTGTTGGCCAAGACAATCCTGGTGAACTGCAGGAGGAAGCTTCATCTTTTCCAGGTAAGGTTAGATCCTTCAAGTATTCCAGAGATAGGGGCGATCTAGAGTGTACTCAGGCAGAAATTCAACTCTGAGTTGAATAGGATGCCAAGATTGCCAATGATTTGTTCTGATCTAAAACTAAGAGACAAGTATGTAGCGAGGTTGAGAAATTCCAAAGAGCTAGTGCACTGGTTTTAAATTACAGGAGGTGTCCCTCATACTATGATTTGGATAATTTTTGTCTTGTCGTGGACGGAACCCTGATTGCAAAAGATTCAAATATGGATCTGTTAGAAAGGTGAACACAAAGTTGGAAGTTGCACAATATTCAAAGACTTTGGAGAGGAAGGGGAGATTGGAGTTGGAGTGGGAATTTGCAAGAGAATAGAGGAAAGGTGGGTTCTTTGCAGAGGATGCTGATGGTGGTGTTAAGAAACAACCAATACCTGGGGAGAGGGAATTGTTTGCAGCATCAGCTCATAAGAGGCCAGAAAAGAAGGTTGAGTAATAAGTGTTTCAGTGTGAGTAGACCCCCTTTTTATTTTTATTTATTCATTTTGTGGGATGTGGACGTCACTGGCTGGCCAGCATTTATTGCCTGTCTCTAGTTCGTATTGAGAAGGTGGTCATGAGCTGCCTTCTTGAACGGTTGCAGCCCACCTCTTGCAGGTAGACCCACTATGTCATTAGGGAGGGAACTTCAGGATTCTGACCCAGCGACAGTGAAGGGACGGCAATATATTTCCAAGTCAGGATGGTGAATGGCTTGGAGGGGAACTCGCAGGTGGTGGTGTTCCCCTTTATCTGCTGCTCTTGTCCTTCTAGATGAAAGTGGTTGTGGGTTTGGAAGCTGCTGTCTGAGGATCTTTGAATTTCTGCAGTGCATCTTGTAGATAGTACACACTGCTGCTACTGAGTGTCAATGGTGGAGGGAGTGGATGCTTGTGGCTGTTTTGCCAATCAAACAGGCATTTGTGGATAAGGCATTTGTGATTGTTGTAAAGACCCCTCAGGTCCACTAATGTCCTTTTTTACCTGGTTTAATCTACATGTAACTCCAGACCCACAGCAAAATGAGAATGAGTAATAAATGCTGGCCTAACCAATGAAGTTCTCATCCCATTAAATTTTTGTTTTAAAAGATGGAGTGATTTCAAGGGGAAGGCAGAAATGAATTTGATTTTCAGTGCTGTGTGAAATGCTTGATCTAATTTCTGATCACTGCCGTGAAATGACTCTCAGCTGTCATTGTCCTCTGGACATTGTGTTCGAAAGATTCGATCAATGCAGCAAGGATTGTTCCTTCTTGAAGAATATTTTTGTGTTGTATGGTATATAGAGTCATAGAAATTATACAGCACAGAAACAGACCCTTCAGTCAAATTCATCTATGCCGACCAGATATCCCTAGTCCTATTTGCCAGCATTTGTCCCACATCCCTCTTAAACCCTTTCTATTCATATACCCATCCAAGTGCCTTTTAAATGTTATAATCATATCAGCCTCTTCCTCTGGCATCGCCCTCTGGGTGAAAAAGTTGCCCCTTGGGTGCCTTTTAAAGCTGTCCCCTGTCACTTTAAACTTTATGCCCTCTAGTTTTGCACTGCCCTACCCCTGGGAAAAGATCTTGCCTATTTACCCTATCCATACCCCTTGTGATTTTGTGAACCTCTATATGGTCACCCCTCAGCCTCTGACGCTCCAGGGAAACCCGCCCTAGCCTATTCAACCTTTCCCTACAGCTCAAACCCTCCAACCCTGGCAAACATCCTTGTAAATCCTTTCTGAACCCTTTCACAACATCCTTCCTATAGGAGAGAGATCAGAATTGCTTGCAATATTCTAAAAGTGGCCTAACCAATGTCCTCTACAGCCACAGCATGATCGTCAAATTCCTATACTCAATGCACTGACCAGTAAAGGAAAGCATACCAAACGCCTTCATTGTTCTATCTAGCTGCGACTCCACTTTCAAGGAGCTATCCACCTGCACTCCAAAGTCTCTTTGTTCAACAACATTCCCCAGGACCTTACAATTAATTGTATAAGTCCTGTCTGATTTGTCTTTCCAAAATGCAGCACCTCACACCTATCTAAAATAAACTCTACATGACCAGAAGGGGGAGCGCTTGCTCCACCTTGAGCTGAGCGAGCTGTGAATTCAAATTTCCATGAATGCTGCCACCCAGTGCAAAACTGCCTCTGCCAGCATTGTCACCTAGACCTTCAAAGGAATTTGTTTAGAGTTATAAAACTTCTTGAAAAGATTTATCTGAAACAAAAGGATTAACATAAAACAAGGAATGTATATGTTAATACATTATTGGGAAAAAAATGTATATTTTTCTTAAATGCTGTTAGATTTAACACTTAACTATAATTCTCACTTGCCCATAGAAATAAATATTCAAGTTATCCCATGGATGAAGCACAGGGAACTTGCTACTTAAAGTCATAGAGTTGTAGTCATGCAGCATGGAAACAGACCCTTTGATTCCAAGCATAATCCCAAATCGAACTAGACCCACCTGCCTGCTCCTGACCCAAAGCCCTCCAAACCTTTCCTAAGCATGTACTTATGCAGATGTCTTTTAAACATCGTAATTGTACCTACATCCACCACTTCCTCAGGAAGTTTGTTGCACATGCAAATCACCTCGATGTAAAACATTAGCCCCTCATGTCTTTTTTAAATCTCTCTCCTCTCATCTAAAAAAAATCTGCCCCATAGTCTTGACTTCCCAAATGTTATACTGAAAAGACTGAAGGCAAGTGCCTCTAATGTTTTCAACAAAATTAAAATGTATATGATATCGTCCTAGAAAAGTACAAAAGGCATGTCACAGTAAATTAGTAGATTTCTCCTCTGCAGTATGGATTTAAATTTAATCCAGGATGATGGGACAAAGGATTCCTGTGACTGTTGCAGTAGGAGCTCTAATTAAACTGAATTTCAGCAATTTCAATTTGGTTCTATTCATCCACCTGTTTACTTGCTGATGTAAATTCACTCTAGGTCAGTCAAGCCTTGTAATTTTAAGAAGTTTTCACCATTGTGTTCAAATCTACATAATCTTACCACTCGCCGCTTTTATAACTGCTTTGAGTCTTCGAGATAATGGAGTTCCTTCTCCAATTTTGAAATCTTAACCATCGTGATTTTAATCATCAGTCCTAACTAGGCCCTCAGCGCTGGAATTGTCTCCATAAACTCTCTGCTCCCTCTGCATTTCCTTTTAAAGGCAGTCCTCAAAATCTAAATATTTAGTAAAGGTTTTGATCATATGTCTGATCTCTCACTTTTTGGTTCTGGGTTACATGGTTTGATTATGTTCCTGTAAAACACCTTGAGATGTTTCGTTATGTAAAAGGGAACAGTCGATGCAGATTGTTGTCGTAAGAGGTATTAAGTAAATCATGAAATAAACATTTTAATTCAGCAATCTCATTCAGAAAAGCTACAGACAAATTAGAAGAGAAAACTGAAAAATATCACACTGCCATTGGCAGTCCTCCTTCAAGCAATGTAACTGGGCACATGTACTCCAGACCTGACTGTTACATGTAACCTAGAATCTCCTGTTGGAGATACAATATACCTTAAATAAGAGGAATATTAATCCCCAACATCAAATGTAGAAGGAAATGCATCCATTGCTATTCTCAGGCTCAATTTCACATTTTGCATGCGTGAACAACAATTCACCTTTCTGTTATATAACTGAACATCTCAAAGGTGATACTTCCAACTAAAGAGTTGCATGGGATTCGGAGCAAGTTTTGTATGCTGATGCTTTAACGTTATTAAATGTGTTTTGGGGGTGGGTATGGTGTGAAGGACAGCAAGCTGAGAAAAATTAGAGGAATATGACAAAGCTGGGTTGAAAGGCTTGTTATTCGCTGTTGAAGGTGGCTGAAGTGGCTTAGGTTGAGTGTTGCAGTGTGGGATCATAACAGCTCAAAACTCTAACCTAATGGAGGGCAGTTGCAGAAGTCTGAATAGGAAGAGCAGAGGATGCATGATGACATGGTGGGCGGCACGGTGGCACAGTGGTTAGCACTGCTGCCTCACAGCGCCAGAGACCCGGTTTCAGTTCCCGCCTCAGGCAACTGACTGTGTGGAGTTTGCACGTTCTCCCCGTGTCTGCGTGGGTTTCCTCCGGGTGCTCCGGTTTCCTCCCACAGTCCAAAAATGTGCAGGTCAGGTGAATTGGCCATGCTAAATTGCCCATAGTGTTAGGTAAGGGGTAATTGTAGGGGTATGGGTGGGTTACGCTTCTGCGGGTCGGTGTGGCCTTGTTGGGCCGAAGGGCCTGTTTCCACACTGTAATGTAATGTAATGAAGGACTTGAAGTTGAAACTGGTAAGGATAGCCTTTA
The DNA here is from genome assembly GCF_037043375.1 of Chiloscyllium plagiosum. Lineage (NCBI taxonomy): Eukaryota > Metazoa > Chordata > Chondrichthyes > Orectolobiformes > Hemiscylliidae > Chiloscyllium > Chiloscyllium plagiosum. The sequence goes on along the minus strand of NW_028270148.1, from coordinate 24,269,072 downwards.
AAAGTACATAACTGAAGACAGAAATCTTGAATTGGCATATTGGAGAATAAGGAGACATTGAAGGTTAACAAGATCAAGGGAGGTGGGGCAATAAGATTTAACGTTGGATAGAAGAAGGTGCAGTTAGCATTGGGTGGTGCTTGAAAGAGCATTGAAGAACTCTAGTCTTAAAGTGATGAGGGAATAAAACAGAGTTTCAGCAGCACTTAGAGGTGATTCAAGCTGTGTGCAGGTGCAAATAGCAGTAACAACTATACCTTGCATTTGTTTATCACCTTTAATGTGTTTAAAATCCCTCAAGACATTTTGAAGTTGCATGCTAAACTGCAAAAAGAAACATTAGGTCAAAGAAGGATGTTTTAAATTGTGACTCAAATAAGGTGAGAATAGAGGACAGAGAATTGCAGTGTTTGGATTTAGATCTGAATGGTGGGGAGATAAAAATTGGGAATGCATAAGAAGCTAGAACTGCATTTTCACAATGACCTCTGTGTGGATCTTGAAGTCAGAGGAATTTCTGACGGTAGTTAGAACTGAGGCTATGAGCATCAATTTCGATATAATTTAAATATAGCTTCCTTTGTGGAGGGAGGGAGAAAAAAAATCTTCCTTTTGTTTTTACAGATGTTGCCCTGGTGGACAATGCGGTGTGTAAACATTCAGCAGCAGTTATTGGCAGAGCGTTCACCTCAGCTCTTCAGCATCATCCAGGGCTGTATCGATGAAGGTACAACATCTCCAGAATCTTTCAAAAGCAATTTGTAAACAACAAGTGCAAGGGTTGGGGAAAGAAAACTAATTTTTAAATGCTTGACTTTATTCATAAATATTTCAATATGTGACAATACTGTGTATTTTCAGATGTTATTTTGTACTGTTTGTTTTATCAAGGAAGGTTGAGACAGAGGTGTGGAATGGTCTCCTCAAAGCCGATAAAGTAACCAGCTTGTGAGGCTTTGGGTTATTTTTAAAGGTTGGAGCAACAGAAGCAGCCTGAATGGGTGGGGTCAAGCTCCCATAAAACCGAGATTGTTAGTTTTAGCTTTCAGCAGTTGCTGGGGTCTTGAAGCTGTATGAGGAAGCTATTATTCCTCTCTCTGTTACAGCTAAAAGCTGGGGTTCTTTTCCTGCTGCTAGAGTTGCACGTAAGACAATATGTTTTACTAAATTTGCCTTTGCCAAGGATGTGTTTATGGGATGTTACTATATTGGAACAGCAGATTAGTCATAGTTAATATATATTAATTTGTTAATCATTTCAATACAGTTACAGATAAGTCAGTTCTTTTATTTTGTCTGTATTATAACTGTAGCGTAAAAAATAAAATGTGTTTTGCTTAAAGTCAAGTAGTTTGACTAATCAAATTACATCTGGAACACAAAACTTTATGCTTGCCTTTAAAATAAGAAAAGGTTAGGGTTGAGGCTATCTCCTTAAAATATTTTGAGGGGGTTTGGTCTGGTCATAGAGATGTACAGCACAGAAACAGACCCTTTGGTCCAAATTGTCCATGCTGACCAGATATCCCAACCCAATCTAGTCCCACCTGCCAGCACCTGGCCCATATCCCTCCAAACCCTTCCTATTCATATACCCCACCAGATGCCCTTTAAATGTTGCAATTGTACCAGCCTTCACCAGTTTCACTGGCAGCTCATTCCAGAAACGTTCCACTCTCTGCGTGAAAAAACTGTCCCTTAGGTCCTTTTTATATTTTTCCCCTCTCACCCTAAACCTATGCCCTCTAGTTCTGGACAAGGGGTGACCTTGTCTATTTCTCCTATCCATGCCCCTCATGATTTTATAAACCTCTGTAAGATCACCCCTCAGCCTCTGACACTCCAGGGAAAACAGCCCCAGCCTACTCAACCTTTCCCTTTGGCTCAAGTCCTCCAACCCTGGCAACATCCTTGTAAATCTTTTCTGAATCTTTTCAAGTTTCACAATATCTTTCTCTCAGGAAGGAGACCAGAATTGCACACAATATTCCAAAAGTGGCCTAACCAATGTTCTGTACAGCCACAACATTACCTCCCAACTGACCAATAAAGGAAAGCATATCAAAACGTCGCCTTCACTATCCTATCTACCTGCGACTCCACTTTCAAGGATCTATGAATCTCCATTCCAAGCTCTTTTTATTCAGCAATACTCCCTAGGACCTTACCATTAAGTGTATAAGTCCTGCTAAGATTTGCTTTCCCAAAATGCAGCACTTTGCATTTATCTAAATTAAACTCCCATCTGCCACTTCTCAGCCCATTGGCCCATGTGGTCCAGATCCTGTTGTAATCTGAAGTAACCTCCTTCGCTGTCCAGTACACCTCCAAATTTGGTGTCATCAGCAAACTTACTAACTATATCGCTTATGCTCACATCCAAATCATTTACATAAATGACGAAAAGTAGTGGACCCAACACCGATCCTTGTGGCACTCCACTGGTCCCAGACTCCAGTCTGAAAAACAACCCTCCACCACCACCCTCTGTCTTCTACTCTTGAGCCAGTTCTGTATTCACATGGCTAGTTCTCCCTGTATTCCATGAGGATGTAACTCTGAAGATGTATGAGGGAGATCCAGTAGATGTAGTGTACCTGGACTTTCAGAAAGCTTTTGATAAAGTCCCACATAGGAGGTTAGTGAGCAAAATTAGGGCGCATGGTATTGGGGGCAAAGTACTAACTTGGATTGAAAGTTGGTTGGCTGATAGGAAACAAAGAGTAGTGATAAATGGCTCCATTTCGGAATGGCAGGCAGTGACCAGTGGGGTACCACAGGGATCAGTACTGGGACCGCAGCTTTTCACAATATATGTTAATGATATAGAAGATGGTATTAGTAATAACATTAGCAAATTTGCTGATGATACAAAGCTGGGTGGCAGGGTGAAATGTGATGAGGATGTTAGGAGATTACAGGGTGACCTGGACAAGTTAGGTGAGTGGTCAGATGCATGGCAGATGCAGTTTAATGTGGATAAATGTATGGTTATCCACTTTGGTGGCAAGAACAGGAAGGCAGATTACTACCTAAATGGAATCAATTTAGGTAAAGGGGCAGTACAGAGAGATCTGGGTGTTCTTGTACACCAGTCAATGAAGGTAAGCATGCAGGTACAGCAGGTAGTGAAGAAGGCTAATAGCATGCTGGCCTTCATAACAAGAGGGATTGAGTATAGAAGCAAAGAGGTTCTTCTGCAGCTGTACAGGGCCCTGGTGAGACCACGCCTGGAGTACTGTGTGCAGTTCTGGTCTCCAAATTTGAGGAAAGACATTCTGGCTGTTGAGGGAGTGCAGCGTAGGTTCACGAGGTCAATTCCTGAAATGGCGGGATTACCTTACACTGAAAGACTGGAGCAACTGGGCTTGTATACCCTTGAGTTTAGAAGACTGAGAGGGGATCTGATTGAGACACATAAGACTATTAAAGGATTGGACACTCTGGAGGCAGGAAACATGTTTCTGCTGATGGGTGAGTGCCGAACCAGAGGACACAGCTTAAAAATATGGGGTAGACCATTTAGGACAGAGATGAGGAGAAACCTCTTCACCCAGAGAGTGGTGGCTGTGTGGAATGCTCTGCCCCAGAGGGCAGTGGAGGCCCACTCTGGATTCATTTAAGAAAGAGTTGGATATTGCTCTCAAGGATTGTGGAATCAAGGGTTATGGAGATAAGGCAGGAACAGGATACTGATTAAGGATGATCAGCCATGATCATATTGAATGGTGGTGCAGGTTCGAAGGGCAGAATAGCTTACTCCTGCGCCTATTGTCTATGTAACCTTGCTAACCAGTCTCCCATGGGGAACCTTACTGAAGTCCATATAGATCACATCTACCTCTCTGCCCTCATCAATCCTCTTTGGTACTTCTTCAAAGTTTGTGAGACATGATTTCCCACGCACAAAACCATGTTGACTATCCCTATCAGTCCTTGCCTTTCCAAATACATGTACATCCTGTCCCTCAGGATTCCCTCCAACATCTTGCCCACCACCGACGTCAGGCTCACTGGTCTATAGTTCCCTGGCTTGTCCTTACCACCTTTCCTAAACAGTGGCACCACATTAGCCAACCTCCAGTCTTCCGGCACCTCACCTGTGACTGTCGATGATACAACTATCTCAGCACCATTACAAATACAAATAAATTACCTTATTCAGGAGTTTGCAAGCTTTAATAGACTGTACATTTCAGTAGAAGACCGCATTCAATTAAAATACAAAATTTCCATTGAATATCAGGTGTTCAAACATTCAGATGTGATTGCAACTATGCAACTTTGAGAAATCTAGTTTTCTTAAAATATGCCATGACACAACATTGGAAAGTGAGACAAAACCTGAGAATTCTTTGAGTAAAGAAGGGAATCATAAAACTGCCATTTTACCTTTAAACTGGGATTCATTGATTTTCTCAGTTACTTGTACAAAACCCAATAAAGACACAGAAGTAACTGTACAAATTGTCGTTGTTGTATATTCATACATTTAGTGTAATGAAAGCTTAATCTTTTTTAAATTAGCAAAACTGTTCATTTTACAATAGGTACAAGTTGTGCACCTTTAACTGTACAAAATAATGTGGTGATGGTGTATCACTTCTTTAAAACAATTTTTTGTTTGGTTGTGTTGATCAAGCCAGATGTTGTGAATTTTTTGTCACAACCAACTGTTGACATCATCCCTTCAATAGATAATACTAAGGAAGTCAGCAACAAAATATAAAAAACATACAGAATGTAAACATACAGAATGGGTGGACTAATGGCAAATGAATTTCAATACATGTGTGAATGAGGGTAAATCACATCGGTAGGAGGAGTAGGAGACCACAAAATAAAAGTCTAATTGAGTTGAAAGTGCAAAGGGATCTCAGAACGCATTCACAAAACATTAAAAGTAGCAATGCAGGTTAGCAAGTCTATAAAAATGCTCCAAAAATGCACTGGCATTCCTTTCTATGTTAAACTTGTATTGGGTATTGTGAACAGTTCCTTTATAAATATTACAACAAGGATATAAAGTTGCAAAAAATAAGGACAAATATGTTCTCATAACTGAATTTATAGCCATGACAAGCAAAAGGTTCTTTATTTTCCGCGAGAGAAGAGAAAGCTCGTCTAATAGCTTTAATTTCATAATGGATAAGTACATGCAGAGAGAATGGTTCCACTTGTGGAGATGTCCAAAGCCAGGGCCAAAAAGTGTAAAATAAGAAATGAATGCTGTAAAGAATTCTGCAAAAACCTCTTTGCATTAAGAGTTATTAGAATCTGAATGTGAGTTTGTTTGTTGAGCTGGAAGGTTTGTTTTCAGATGTTTCATCTCCTTATTATGTAACATCATCAGTGAGCCTCTGGTGAAGCACTGGTGGTATGGCCCGGTTTTTATTTATGTGTTTAGGTTTCCTTGGGTTGGTGACATCATTTCCTGTGGTGATGTGATTTCCTGATTCTTTTTTCTCAGGGGATGATAAATGGGGTCCAAGTCAATGTGTTTGTTGATTGAGTTACGGTTGGAATGTCATGCATCTAGGAATTCTCGTGCGTGTCTCTGTTTGGCCTGTCCTAAAATGAATGTGTTGTTCCAGTCGAAGTGGTGTCCTTCCTTATCTGAATGTAAAGATACTAGTGAGAGTGAGTCATGTCTTTTTCTGGCTAGTTGAGTTCAGTGGGTTTACATGGAAGTAAGGTATGTACATGAGGGAGAAAGGAACAGAAAGATGAGTTGATTGGATTAGATACAGTGCAGTGGGAGGAAGCTTGTGTGGAGCAAAAGTACCAATATAGACCACTCCATCTGAATATCCTGTTTTGTACTGTTTACGTAATTGCTATATTACTCCATAAACCCCTCTCATTCTGGAATAAATTGTTTAAAATTCCTCCCCATCCCATCAGGCAAATATCATGAATTGCATTACAGGTTGGGCATCCATGATCTGTATGTCCGAGAACTGAAAAGACATTTCTCTCAGACGTCTTTTCAGAAGCAGACTCTGTGGACACATTGAATTCTGACCCTTTGGAAAAAGCTTTACTTGGCTTGAACAGACTAAAAAGTGAAGCTTTCCTGATCTGTAACAGCCTAATTTGTTGTTTAATAGTGGGAGCAATACAGATGAGACCCTGATTGTACTGGGAGCACATTTGATTCTGTCAGAGCGTTGAGAGTTCAAGTTCCATGGCAGGACCAGAATGGTTTATTTGGGCTAATGATCCTTTGTATTAGTGGTGCAAATTCTGTTCCTCAGCCCCAAGAAGCTGCTGTGGGAAGACTTAAGAGTTGTTGTTCTGTGAGGAATAAGATCAGGTTTGCTGAAGGACTTTTATCTCACCCTGTCTTCTAGGGTATTAGGCATATGGGAAGGATTTTCTGTTTCTGAACTAGAGCAATTCTGATATCTGTCACTTAAGTAAAGCACTGCTCACTATTCTTTTATTCTCTCTTTGTTACTGAGCAAGTATTTTTGTTGAGGATTAGTTTTCCGCAACCCATGAATTAATCCTTATGGAACATTCCCAGCTCAGTACATTTCAGCCTGTGTGAAAAGTCAAGCGAGTTAGTGGAGTGCATTTTATATTCCATCCTATATAGTATATGACTATCATAGCGTGATCAGTTTAGTTGCTTATCCTTGTTTGGAAGGAATTTGCTAGGGTTGCTTCCTGAGAGCTGCTGATATTTTTGCTGAAAAGCATGTTTAGCATATTAAGAGTGCGTTAGAAGGACATTCCAGATTTCAGATTGTACCAGAGCTTAATGAGCTCCTTGTGACGGATATGTATTTGCTTATATGTTAAAAACACCCTTGTATGCGATAGCGCAATTGCTGATGTTGCACAGATTTTCTTTTTGCTATTTCACTAGTTTTCTTTTGAGAGACATTTTTCTCAAAGGGCAATACCTTACTTAAAAGGATGCTGCTCGTCAAGGCTTGGTTGTTATTTTGAGATCATCCTTTCCTTTAATGCCATATGTATAGTTGATGAAATTATGCATCATATGGAAATGATACATAAATGTTTGAGTGAGAACAAACTTGTTTTAAACATGTCTCCATGTTATATAGTTTTCTATATGTAACATGTTTTAGGATAATCACACCTTGTTAATTCATTGCAAATAGCTCAGGTGCCATCCTAGGTTAAGGGGATGGGACAAGTGATGTATACAGCAGTGGATTATTTTTTGCAAGTTTTCAGAAAGACTCAATTACGTGTTGATTGATTCACTGATCAGTTCATATGTTGGGTTACGTATTGTTGCAGTCTATGTCTGCTTTCTTTAGCAATAGTTAAAACACTACAAAAGACAGACTTATACTTTTTTTTAGATTACTTACAGTGTGGAAACAGGCCCTTTGGCCCAACAGGTCCACACTAACCCGCCGAAGCGCAACCCACCCAAACCCATCCCCCTACATTTTACCCCTTCACCTAACATTATGGGCAAGTTAGCATGGTCAATTCACCTCACCTGCACATTTTTGGACTGTGGGAGGAAACCGGAGCACCCGGAGGAAACCCACGCAGACACTGGGAGAATGTGCAAACTCCACACAGACAGTCGCCTGAGGCGGGAATTGAACCTGCGTCTCTGGCACTCTTCATGACTTCAGAATGTTCCGGACATTTTACAACCGATAAAATACTTTTGGATTGTAATCCCTGGTGTAAAGTAGAAAACCTATTGGCCATTTTGCAGACAGCAAGCTTTCATAAATAGCAATGCGTTTGTTTTGCATGGTGTAGATGGAGGGATAAATATGGGTGTAGGTAATAGGGAGATCTCCAATGTTATTTGAAATTGTGTCATGGAATCTTGACAACTACCTGAGAGAGTAGATAGGGCCTTGTTTGACATCAGATCTCTCATCTGAAAAACAAAACACCTTGGTACTGCATTGGTGCATCAACCTAAATTACGTCTTCAAGTATATGGAGAGGAAGATGAACGCATTGATGACAATGTATGAGAACAATTCTCTGAGCCACGGCTGAAATTCAAAGTGCTTCATTGTAGAATGCTTGGTAGGCATGATAGGTATCATGAAACCAAACATATTTCCTAATATTTGAGAAAAGTTCATTCATTTAGCAAAGTTATTCAGAATGTGGAACGTAGATCTGAAAATATTAAACTGAAAACCCAAGAGACAGCCTGATTTAAAAACATTACTGCACAGGCAATAAATTGTTTGAAACAAACAGAATGCTGGAGAAAATAAGTCCGACAGCATCCATGGAGATAGAAACAGAGTTTCGAGTTTGGTATGATGTTTTGGTAACATTAACTTGGTTTCTCTCCACAGATGCTACCAGATCTTTCAAGATTCTTCAGTATTCACTGTTTGTTTCATATTTACAGCATCTTCAGTATGTTGCGTTTATTCATGAGTTATTAGGCTTTCAGTAAATCATGACAAGATGAAAGTCTTTTAGATGATTTAATCCTACCCTTTTAAGAATATAAACTGTATTGCACTTCCCATTATTCACCGGAATGAGTGGACAGGATCTCTGCATGATGTCTTTGTTATTTTAAACATGGTATCTAACAAAGGGTTAAGAAATTCAACAACTTTTGTTCTTGTCCCTGAGAAAATATTAGGAAGGATCAAATTTTTTTAATGTCCATCAAACAACTGTATTGCAGTTAGCAAAACAATTTCCAAAAACAGTACTTTGAAGGTTAAAGCATCTATAAGAGAAAGTCGTGACATTCTGAACCAAAGTAAAAAGCTGACATGTGCCCAACAGCACAAAACAGTCAGTTACATCACATTACCTGGCAGTAGATCCTGTTCACATGTCATACTGATGATTGATGTAGATGTTAGAGATTTAGGGACTGCAGTTCTGAAGATGAGGCCGAGGTGAACATTTCTTCTATGCGTTTTATACAATGAATTTGTAATCCTGTATATTATAGATTAGGGAAGGCATCACCTCTCATTGATGGAAGAATGAAGCGAACTATATCTTCCATTTTATCTATCTTTAGCATAATGATGGAAGAGTATTCAATATTGACAGTGCAATGAGGTATACCATCCAGTATTGGTCTGTCATGAAGATGAGGGAGGAAGGAGTGATTGAAGACATCCCCTAAGTCAGATAAAAGCAGATCTCTGAATAAATGATAAAGGATAATAATGCATCAGAGAATGCAACTATTAAAACAGTCAGGGCTGTCTCCATTAACCAGAACGTTAGCTTGGCTCTGTTGATAGCACCTTTGCTTCCAGATCAGATGGTTGTGGGTTTTGGTCCTTCTTCCAGGTCACCGCAAATAGTGCATGTTGAAATTTAAGTACACCATTGAGGAGTGCTGTGTGGACAAAAATTCCATCCTTAAAATAATGAAGGAAATTTGCAAGATGGATATGGAAATGACTGATCCCAGGTGGGGAAATGTAAACCGTGATATATTAACTTAGAATTCAGGTTAAAATTATTTTGAGAAATCTTCGCACTGCTTTGAGGTGTGAATATCCTGCTCTAGATTATCACAGAGTCAATTCAAGTGACTGGAGAAAAAGCCAGATCATTACAAAGGAAGTAAGGATACGAAAGAATGTCTATGCTTAAGAAAAATGGCAAGTTAACATGATATAACCAAAGGCATTATAAACCTTTCAGTTCAGACGTACAGTCTGGGTTTTACACTGAGTCACCTGAGAATAAAAGCAAGTAACCTCTCTCATTATCCAGTGTACTAGTTTGGGGATCCTTCTGTCGCAGAAAGTACTCAAAATTTTGTTATATCTTTGATATATTCCCAGTGTCTGCAAATGACACCTTCTTCAGTTCTGGAGAGTGCCGAAATTTAGCAATCCAGTTCCACCTGGAGTGTGGCTATGCTTTGCTATATTACTACGAATACAAGAAGGCCAAGGAGAATTTCGACAGAGCCCAGAAAATGGCAAAGTTGTCTACTGCCATGACAGGTATGTCAGACTCGCATCATACTTTTCAGTATTTTTATTTCTTTCCCAGGCTTTAGCTAATATAATGTAGAGACTGAAATCTAGCCAAGACAGCTTTTTAAAAAAAATGTATATTTTAAAAAATCTCTGAAAATAACTAGCTGGCTTCTTTGAGAATTTCATTTGTTGTTAAACATTTTAAAAGTAGGAAGCTGTAAAATTTTCACTATATTGAATCTGTTAGAGGTTAAAATGGCAAGATCATATACTTGAATAATGTAGTAACCATTGGCATTGGTCTCACTACACTACAGTAAGGTCTTTCCACTGACAGTCACTATCCATGTCTCTTGTCCACTGAGAAACGATGTCAGACTCCACTGCTATGCCCCAGTAACATATCCAGTATTGTCTGCACCATGCAGATGAAGAATGTCAGTATAACTGCATTGTTCAATTTTTGTGTTCTCCTCTTCATCTTGCAATTGTTTTCAAGGATCCTTTCTAGTGGAAATGAACTGCAGGTGCTAGAGGTTAAAATTTAGTTAGCTCATCCTCTGCTGATTACGGAGTGATTTCATCTTAATGCTCACACTAGATTTAATGAAGGCGTAAGATTGGCATGGATAGAAAATTGGCTAGCAAGCAGGAAATTGTAGGCATAAATAGCTGTTGTTCTGGGTGGTAAGATATAACAAATGGTGTGCCACAGGGGTGAGTATGTTTGCCTCAACCTTTTGCAATTTATATAAATGACGTGGATAAAGTGACGGAAGGTGTGGTTTCTAAATTTGCTGATGCCACAGGTTAGGTAGGAAAGTGAGTTGTATCTTCATAACGAAAGAGGGTGTTAATTCGAGTCGATAATTTTCTGGCAAATGGGGTTTAATGTGGGAAAATGTGCAATTTTCCATTTTGGCAAGAAGAATAAAAACATTTATCTAAATGATGAGAGGATGCAGATAGATCTGGGTAACTTTGTGTATGAATTGCAAAAATTAGTATATAGGTACTGCAGGTAATTGAGAAAGTTATGATGTTTCATTTATTGCAAGGACAATTAAAGAGTTCGGGAAGTTGCACTTCAGTTATATAGGGCACTGGTGAGACCACATTTTGAGTACATTAACAATATTGGTCATCTCCATTAAGAAAATATGTGTAAATGAATGAGAAGCAGTTTACAGAAGGTTTATGAGAAGTGTAGCTGGAATGGTGGCTTACCTTTTACAGAAAGGTGAAGTGAGGCTCGGCTTGTATTAGCTGGAGTTTAGAAGAATAAGAAGTGATTTGATTGATGTATTTAAGATGCAGAGGGATGTTGAGAGATTGCATTTGGAAAGGGCATTTCCTCTTGGAGAATGTAGAGCTTGGAGTCACTGTTTAAAAACAAAGGGTCACCGATTTAAGGAAGATGGTGGAAGAAGAGTCCTTGAATATTTTGAAGTCAGAGGTAGAATCGATTTTTGACAAGCAAGAGGGTGAACAGTTATGGGGTATAGGCAAGATGGTGGAGTAATCAGATCAGCCCAGATTTTATTAAATGCAGCAGCAGGCTCAAAGGCCTACCACCGTGCCTATGTACATTTTAGGTGGCACAGATATGATGGCCCAAATGGCCACTTAGTGTGTCCTAAATTTCTATTAGAATGACAGGAAGAGATTGAGAAAGGACCTGGAAAAATCACATGGCCCAGGAATCTCCTTAAGTGTGCTAAGATTGCAAATAGCCCCAGTATTTGCTTTGGAGATGGGATCAGCGGTAAAAATTACTCTTGTATCTCCAGAAGTCTCGGGAAATTAATCTCGTTGCATTTCAAAAGCAAAAGTCACACTACAACCAGATGCCAATGACGCTGAGCTGAGTTTAAGGTTTTGAGCCTTGAAGTCTGAAGTATTAGATTTTAATTTGTTCACTGGGTGTGGAGTGTGCTCGGCCAGCCTTTTATGTCCATCCCTAGTTACTCTTGAGAAGGTACTTGAACTGCTGCTGGCCATATGGTGTAGTAACGCCGCAGTGCTGTTAAAGGAAGCTCCAAACTTTTGACCCAGCAGCAGTGAAGGGATGTTGATATAATTCCATGTCAGGATAGTGAGTGACTTGAAGGCGAACTTTCAGATATTGGTGTTCCCCTATTTCTGCTGCCCCTGTTCTTCTGGGTGGTGGGGTTTATAGGTTAATAAGATTCTGTTGAAGGGACCTTAGTTGAGAAGATTGGTATTTTAATGTAGAGAACCTTTGCTTTGCTTATTTGATTGTCACAAGATTGATTTTTAAAATAATGGAGTAATGAACATGTCTATGATGTGTATATCCTTCAAAGCAACTGAGAAAATTGAAATCATACAGTTTTATTCTTGATTTTCTTGAATAATTTTGTATCCTGTTTCATTTTCAGTGAGTGAAGTTAAGTTTTTCACCTACTCTCCACTCCCCATCCCTTACCACTTCCTTCATAATGTAAATGCGATTTGCATTTCTTTAAGGTGCTTTGGGGAAGCGGACGCGATTCCAAGAAGACTATTTAGCTCAGCTTATCTTGGATGTCCAGCGGGAAGATGATGCCCTCCATCAAACAGATCTCCTGCTAGCACCAACGCCCTTGGAAAATCTTCCCAAGGTAGCTCTCATGCAACTGTACTTAAAGTTTGACTGGTTCTTCAACTTGTTGCTATGACTTATAATTAACTGAGAATCATGTCTAGCTTAAAGTTGGTAACTATAAACATTGATCTCAGTGTCAAAGCCCTGTTTTCACATGGGAAGGGTGAAAGCTAACATGGGTAGCCACTTGAAAATTAGAACCACCTTCCGCATTGTCTGTTCCTTTTATTTAAATTTGTTTTTGGGATGCGAGTGTTGATGGCAAAACTAGCATTTAATGCTCATCCTTAAGGCAGATGATGAACTGACTTTCCGAATAACTACAGTCCGTTTGATGTAGGTACCTACAACCACAATGTTTTTTCTGCAGTAATTTGATACAACCAAGTAGCTCGCCTTGCTATATCAAAGGGTGGTTAAAAGTCAATGATATTGCTGACAATCTGCAGTCATGTATAAGCTAGATCAGATAAAGATGAAAGATGGGTTGGCATGGTGGCTCAGTGGTTAGCACTGCTGCCTCACAGCGCTGGGAATGCAGGTTCAATTCCATCCTCTGGCGACTGTCTGTGTGGCGTTTATCAATTCTTCCTGTGTCTGTGTGGATTTCCTCTGGATGCTCTGGTTTCCTCCCACAGTCAGAGATATGCAGGTTAGATGGGTTGGCCATGCTAAAGCACCCTTAGTATCAGGGGATATCTAAGTTATGTGGATTAACATAGGAAATGCAGAGTTACAGGGATAGGATAGGGGATTGATTCTGGTTGAGCTGATCTTCAGAGGGTCTGTGTGGAATTGATGTGCCGAATGGCCTGCTTCTACACTGTAAGGATTCTTGGATTCTATGATCCTGCCCTGAAGAATGTTAGAACTTTTTTATTTACTATTCTTGGTAGTTTATGATCATCACTTAATGAGACGAACTCTTTATTCCAGATTTATCGATTAACTGAATTTAAATTCCCTTGACTGCTGTGGTCTGATTTGGAATCTTCTATCAGACTTTTGGTCCAGGCCTCTGGATTACTGGTTCAGACCTGTGGATTACTAGTCCAGTAACATTGCCACTATGCTTTATGCCAAATCTGGTCACTGGGCTCTGTATGTGTTCTGAGGACAAGACCATCATATGGAAGAAGACAAGGAGCTGAATAAGTTGTATTTGATGCAGTTGATTATTGTGAGGGCCTTGCAACTGCATTTCTATAATGATTTTAATGTAGCAAAATGACCTGAGACACTTCACAGGAGTGTAATTAGAAAAGAATTGACACCAAGTCAAAGAAGGGGAAATTAAGGTAAACAATTAAAAACTGGGTCAGTGAAGTAGTTGCATATCCTTAATTGATTTGGAGAAGGTGGTAGTGAGCTGCGTTCTTGAACTTCTACATTCCATGATGGCATTTTCTGGTCCTGATTGGATAGATAAAAGTGGAATCATCTGAGGCAGTCCTATCTAACTGGAAATAGAAGGGCCACGTGAAGAGAATGGTGTTGACGACATGTGAAAGACTGGCGGGTCGAATCACACAAATAGCGGCATATGGTCACAGTCACAGAGGGTATTATTTGTGATTTTGGTCAGAGCTACTTCATGCTGTGGCATGGACAGAAGTCCAACTTGGGGTGTTAGAAAGGATGGCTGTAGATTCAGGAAGCAACAACACTTGCTTGGAGTTTGGAGAGGCAAGAGAGGCTGATAGTGGGCCTAAAGTTTTCAAGGAGAGAGGGGTCAAGGGCAGCGTCTTTATAAGGTTAATAATGGTAGATTTGATAGGGCTGAGGGTATTAGGAGAGAAAACTATTCTCAATCCATGGACTAGAATCAGGGTGATACAGTAGGTAATACATAAGGATTGGGGAACTAGTCTAAAATGGCATATTTTGACATAATAATTATATAAATTAAGCATTTTTTGTGCCCAATTCCTCCGCTTGTTGTGTTTGTCCAGAAGAAAATTAGCAGTGGTTTCCCTGTGCAGAACTCTGGTTAAGATAGCTGTCTGGTTCTAATTCTATAACTAAATCCTGATTTATACTCATACATGTTTTCCAGTGGATTGCCATCTCCTGTTCAGTTTTACAAATTACTGTTGTAACCTGAAGGATTTGGCAACTATGTCCCATGATTTTTTTAAAATATCTACCTGTCTGATCCTTGCTGGGCAGTGAGGGTTAAAATTATCCTGAGACTCTTTTAAATATTCGCATTTGTTATTTTTTCACTGGAGCCCTTGAAACTTTACAAAGCAGTTGGAAGGTTCCAGTCAATTTTACAGATGTGTTCTATAGTCATTGTGGAACACTTCTGTGTAATGCATCGCAAATTTCCTGACAGCCCCCCCTCCCCTCAAGAACTTTTGGAGTTTGAGAGAAGTGCATTGCATTTACCAACATTGTGTTGGTAAACCTATTCCTTTCTCCTCCATGAAGATGCTTCAGGAAGCAACTTATGGGAACTTGTTTTGCATGACTAAAAGTTATCACTGCATTGTTGACAAGTAGCAAAATTCAATCCATGCCATGTTAGGTGTTTGCTAAAGAGCTGTCCATTTTGAGACCCCTCGGCTAGAGAATTGTAGGAATGCACAATGTTGCTGTGCCAAGCTGAACACAAAGCATGGACATATATCCTTACAGTTTGAGTTCCTGTTAGTCACCTAATTGTCTACAACTGTATCATTTGGAATAGTACAAATTAGCAACAGCATCCCTGAATGTTCTGGTTTTTTCCAGAATTCCTGTAGCATCCTAGCCTGTTCTAAGAACTTTAATTGTGGAAATAACTGAACATCTTTGCAAAAAAAATTGTCTTATCTGTTGCTAGGCGATTAATGTTTATAAGTATGATACTAGTTACTGAGTAATGAGGGATGGTTAATCTTGATTAACTTCTTTGGTAATGGATTCAAAAAAAGTCTTTAAAGAATTGCTAAGTAAACCCAGAGCGCATACCTTTAATTTTGCTGGAGGTTGCTTCACATTGGAATCATGGCTCAGATTCAGTCAGGTGGAATTGACTTTGTGACATAGTGAATGTGTTTCCCCAGAGTTGCTGATAGTATAAGTTAACATAGACCTTCTAGTGAGTGGCCAACTACCTTATTAACAAATGACCTCCTGATAGATCTGCATACAGTGGGAGGTGGAGAAATGTTATTGATTGAAAGAAAACAATCGGTTTTGTGTTTCTACCACAATCACTCTTTAAATTGTTGGACATCAGGAGTTGATTGTACCCTATTGCCTTGCTTGATGTGTGATCACTGGAGAACAGCCAGTGACTATGCACCAGTTCTTGCTTTAAAAAACATTTATTCCATGTAATGTGTCTGGAATTTACGTTTAGAGACCCTCATTAAACAGAACACCATGGGAATGAATAGGAAGAGAAGTGGGACAAAAACACACCAAGGTAGATTTTACAGGGATCTGATTTTTACGTTACTGTACTTCAGACATATTTCTAATTTTATGGGGTTTTTTTCAAATCTTATTTTTGAAAAAGTCAAAAAGTTTTCAAGTGCTTCATAGCAGCAGTCTAGTAGGATATTTAGAAGGAAGGTTAACTCCTGATTGATAAATACAAAGCTATAATCAATATTCACAGTTATAAACAATTTTTTTTTGTGCTAATGTATTTGGTAGTATTGAACAAGAAAGAGAAGCAAATGTGATCAAGTCCGGTGTGAAGTTAAAATATTCCTTTCCATGGATGTACAAAAACCTCTCCGATCTATTGAAAATTACCATGGAATTGGGGAAGAAGGCAAACCAGCACAACTTAGATTTACATAGTACCTATAACCTAGAAAAATGTACCAAAGCGCTTAACAAGAAGAGTGTCAGTGCAAACTTTTTAACAGTGAGCCACAAAATTATCTCTATGGGCTGATCACAGGTTAGAGGCCTATGTTTTAGAACAGGAGGGTAAAGAGGCAGAGAAGTTTAAACAAAGTTCTCCAATGCCAAGGCAGCTCAATGAACAGTAGCCATTAAAATTGGCGATGTGCACTAAGGCAGAATTGGAGAAACACAAATCATGAAGGCTGCTTGGCCTGGAAGAACTTAGTGATAGGTGCAAGGACATGGAGAATAGATTTGCAAGCTAAGATTGGATTTTAAACTTGAGCTCTTGTGAGATCGGGTTCGAATCCGGGTCAGCATGCAAGGGGATGGTAGGTGAACATGAATCAGAGCAAGTTTTTGCATGAACTTGAGGTTATGTAGGATTGTAGACGAGAAGTCAGCCAGGAGAACATTGGAATATGCAAGCCTGAAGATATCAAAGACATAACTGTGGAGGATTTTGGTAGTGGTATGCTAGATTAGGCAAGCCTGAAGTAGAAAAATGCATCTAATAAAACTTGGGATAGAACGACCTTTGACCCATTTAGAACAGAAAGATCCCTGCTGTGATCCCTTTTTTGATGTCAGCAAGACCGTGGTTTGAAGCATATAGTTGATGCCGCCGCCTCAGAATTATGGAAGAGAATTCTAGACCAGTGTTCCCACATGGAGTTGTAGGCGGAGGTTTTCAGAGATTGCACGGCTGATGCAAAGGCTTGAGAAATAGGAGGGAGGGTAAATGCCCTCAAAATATTAGAGAATTTATAGGTGTTCAGTTACTTATGTATTCAGATGTTTGGGTTCCAGATGATGGTGCCAGAGCGAGCAGCAAAATTGCACAGTGCTGCAGGCATGTGTTTATAAGTTAGAGGGTGATCACTACCAGGGTCACAAGACCACACTACCCAAAGCATTTTTAACTACAAAGAATTCTCAGTTTTGTAAAGGTAGGTTATGAAGTGTCTATTATTAAGATAGAAGCGAATGAGCTTAAAGGGGATCAGGGAGGAATTTGCCAAGGGCTGCCATCAGGGTGGTCCTAACCTGAAGGTATTTAAATTACTGGTCGCTCAACCTCGGTACTGATGATTGTTGCATTAATTGGAAGCAAAAAAGTAACCTTGGCAGAGCATTCAGAGACTCTAAAAATACCTACTCCTTCTCTCCACAAAGGCTGCATTAGAGAAGCCAATGAAAAAGTTTCCTGATGATATCGACAGTCACGTTACACTTGCTGGTTATCTCGTTAGACTTACTGGGATTATGTAAAGCCCTCCAGATTTTGGATCTACCCTTATATTATTTACTGTCAAATTTGATATTTATGTTCCTATTAAGTGTCTTGGAATGTTTTATGATGTCAAATGTGTTACTTAAATGCTACTTTTTGTATCATAACTGTCTCCAGATGCTAAAATGTCACAGATGAATGCTACAAGTAAGGTACAACAAATAACATGGTGATGCAATTTCTTGCCAACAGAACCTTGAACTAAGTGATGACACTTTACTGAACTCGATTAAACTAGCAGACCCCAAGGAGCAGAATGTGCCAGACCTATGTGCAGAGGAGCTTGCTGTTATTCTTGCTATCTGGTGAGCATTTTCAGGCATGTGGATAGACCTATATATTTTGTGATAGTTTGTACAAGAAGGACGGATTGCATCTAAATTGGAAGGGGACTAATATACTGGCAGGGAAATTTGCTAGAACTGCTTGGGAGGATTTAAACTAGTAAGGTGAGGGGGTGGGACCCAGGGAGATAGTGAGGAAAGAGATCGATCTGAGGTGGGTACAGCTGAGAACAGAAGTGAGTCAAACAGTCAGGGCAGGCAGGGACAAGGTGGGACTAATAAATTAAACTGTATTTATTTCAATGCAAGGGGCCTAACAGGGAAGGCAGATGAACTCAGGGCATGGTTAGGAACATGGGTCTAGGATATCATAGCAATTATGGATACATGGCTCAGGGCTGGGCAGGACTGGCAGCTGAATGTTCCAGAATACAAATGCTACAGGAAGGATAGAAAGGGAGGCAAAAGAGTAGGGGGAGTGGCATTTTTGATAAGGGATAGCATTACAGCTGTGCTAAGGGAGGATATTCCCAGAAATACATACAGGGAAGTTATTTGGGTGAAACTGAGAAATAAGAAAGGGATGATCACCTTATTGGGATTGTATTATAGACTCCTCCAATAGTCAGAGGGAAATTGAGAAACAAACTTGTAAGGAGATCTCGGCTATCTGTAAGAATAATATGGTGGTTATGGTAGGGGATTTTAACTTTCCAAACATACATTGGGACTGCCAGAGTGTTAAAGGTTTAGATGGAGAGGAATTTCTTAAATGTGTACAAGACAATTTTCTGGTTCAGTATGTGGATGTACCTACTAGAGAAGGTGCAACACTTGACCTACTCTTGGGAAATAAGGCAGGGCAGGTGACTGAGGTGTCAGTGGGGGAGCACTTTGGGGGCAGCGACCATAATTTTATTCGTTTTAAAATATTGATGGAAAAGGATAGACCAGATCTAAAAGTTGAAGTTTTAAATTGGAGAAAGGCCAATTTTGACGGTATTAGGCAAGAACTATCAAAAGCTGATTGGAGGCAGATGTTTGCAGGTAAAGGGACAGCTGGAAAATGGGAAGCCTTCAGAAATGAGATAACAAGAATCCAGAGAAAGTATATTCCTGTCAGGGTGAAAGGGAAGGCTGGTAGGTATAGGGAATGCTGGATGACTAAAGAAATTGAGGGTTTGGTTCAGAAAAAGAAGGAAGCATATGTCAGTTACAGACAGGATAGATCGAGTGAATCCTTAGAAGAGTATAAAGAAAGTAGAAGGATACTTAAGAGGAAAATCAGGAGGGCAAAACGGGGACATGAGATAGCTTTGGCAAATAGAATTAAGGAGAATCCAAAGGGTTTTTACAAATATATTAAGGACAAAAGGGTAACTAGGGAGAGAATAGGGCCCCTCAAAGATCAGCAAGGTGGCCTTTGTGTGGAGCCACAGAAAATGGGGAAGATACTAAATGAATATTTTGCATCAGTATTTACTGTGGAAAAGGATATGGAAGTTATAGACTGTAGGGAAATAGATGGTGACATCTTGCAAAATGTCCAGATTACAGAGGAGAAAGTGCTGGATGTCTTGAAACAGTTAAAGGTGGATAAATCCCCAGGACCTGATCAGGTGTACCCAAGAACTCTGTGGGAAGTTAGAGAAGTGATTGCTGGGCCTCTTGCTGAGATATTTGTATCATGGATAGTCACAGGTGAGGTGCCAAAAGACTGGAGGTTGGCAAACGTGGTGCCACTGTTTAAGAAGGGTGATAAGGACAAGCCAGGGAACTATAGACCGGTGAGCCTGATGTCGGTGGTGGGCAAGTTGTTGGAGGGAATCCTGAGGGACAGGATGTACATGTATTTGGAAAGGCGAGGACTGATTCGGGATAGTCAACATGGCTTTGTGCGTGGGAAATCATGTCTCACACACTTGATTGAGTTTTTTGATGAAGTAACAAAAAAGATTGATGAGGGCAGAGAAGTAGATGTGATCTATATGGACTTCAGTAAGGTGTTTGACAAGGTTCCCCATGGGAGACTGATTAGCAAGGTTAGATCTCATGGAATACAGGGAGAACTAGCCATTTGGATACAGAACTTACTCAAAGATAGAAGACAGAGGGTGGTGGTGGAGGGTTGTTTTTCAGACTGGAGACCTGTGACCAGTGGAGTGCCACAAGGATTGGTGCTGGGCCCTCTACTTTTTGTCATTTACAAAAATGATTTGGATGCGAGCATAAGAGGTACAGTTAGTAAGTTTGCAGATGACATCAAAATTGGAGGTGTAGTGGACAGTGAAGAGGGTTACCTCAGATTACAACAGGATCTGGACCAGATGGGCCAATGGGCTGAGAAGTGGCAGATGGAGTTTAATTCAGATAAATGCGCGGTGCTGCATTTTGGGAAAGCAAATCTTAGCAGGACTTATACATTTAATGGTAAGGTCCTAAGGAGTGTTGCTGAACAAAGAGATCTTGGAGTGCAGGTTCATAGCTCCTTGAAAGTGGAGTCGCAGGTAGATAGCATCGTGAAGAAGGCGTTTGGTATGCTTTCCTTTATTGGTCAGAGTATTGAGTACAGGAGTTGGGAGGTCATGTTGCGGCTGTACAGGACATTGGTTAGGCCACTGTTGGAATATTGCGCGCAATTCTGGTCTCCTTCCTATCGGAAAGATGTTGTGAAACTTGAAAGGGTTCAGAAAAGATTTACAAGGATGTTGCCAGGGATGGAGGATCTGAGCTACAGGGAGAAGCTGAACAGGCTGGGGCTGTTTTCCCTGGAGCGTCGGAGGCTGAGGGGTGACCTTATAGAGGTTTACAAAATTATGAGGAGCATGGATAGGATAAATAGGCAAAGTCTTTTCCCTGGGGTCAGGGAGTCCAGAACTAGAGGGCATAGGCTTAGGGTGAGAGGGGAAAGATATAAAAGAGTCCTAAGGGGCAACATTTTCATGCAGAGGGTGGTACGTGTATGGAATGAGCTACCAGAGGATGTGGTGGAGGAGACTGGTACAATTGCAACATTTAAGAGGCATTTGGATGAGTATATGAATAGGAAGGGTTTGGAGGGATATGGGCCGGGTGCTGGCAGGTGGGACTAGATTGGGTTGGGATATCTGGTTGGCATGGACGGGTTGGACCGAAGGGTCTGTTTCCATGTTGTACATCTCTAGGACTGTATGACTCTATGTTATCCTCTCACTGTTCAACATTGATAGAAGGAACCAAGTCGAGTAAAACTTTTGAGTTTATCCATTTCTGTCAATATTATGAAATGTAAACCCAGGATCTCCCAAGACAATATAGAATGAGCTAATCGTAACTCATTGGGCAATTGATGCATTTACTAAAATAAACGCAGGTTACTGAAGATGCTGGAGATCTAAAGTAACAATAGAGAGTGCTGGAGAAACAAAATTAATGTTTAAAGTCCAGTATAACTTTTCCTCAAAACCAAAGAAGTCATATTGGACTTTAAACATTAATTTTGTTTCTCTCTCCACAGATGTTCCCAAACTTGTTGGGTTTCTCCATTGCTTTCTAATTTTATTGATGGGATGACTAATTGGTTGGTGTTGATGTGAGGAATCAATGTGACAACTTAGTATCTTGGATTAACATTGGTGGGTATATGACCCACCAGATCAGGTACTCAGACCAGAAGACCACAGGTATAATACCAATACCTTAAGCCAAATTGGCCCAAAGCAGCTCATTGGCTTTCCTGCAACTGTTGGCAATATTCCTGGGTTAGCAAGCAAGAAAAGTAAATCAACCAGAGGTCTACTTCTTTGAATTATTAGTATGTATCGATTCCTGTTTTTCATGGCTCTCCATATGTCTTTGTTGGATGAAAGCAGGACCAAAATTGGAACAATGCTGTTAAATAACCTGACAGTACTTAGTGTGAAAGGTACCAAAAATTGAAAGCAAAACACAATATATTTTAGAAATACTGAAACACTGCACTACAAAGTGAAGTCAGGCCATTTATAATTTTTACAAAAAACGTGAAAGGTGTGAGCTTACAGTTTGAACAAAAGGTTTCACTGTAACCATGGGGATAAAGTATGTTTTGTGATAAATTCCTTTTTATTGTCTGCAATTTGTGTGGTTGGAGCCAATACTGAGCCAGCATTGTAACATGCAGAGGACCAAATCGTTCCAATTGCTACATTCATGCCTTACCACTGGTCATTGCATTTGGATTTGCCAAGCAATAAGGGCAGGACACATTGCAAGGTTTTCATTAAGTGACAGTGCTGGGTCACTAAAAAACAGTTGCAGAGTCACAGTCGGTTGATGAAGAAGGGCTAAGGCAGAGGTGGGCTGCATGCAAAGTATAATGTTGAGATGATTTAGGCCATTGACTCTTTGTAGTCAGAACTCAGGAAGAAATTCTGAGTCTTTAGGTGCATAATTAATTTGGAGCTTAGTGAGAGATGAAGAATAGTTGAATAACTGCAGTCAGAACTCAGGAAGAAATTTTAGGATTCTGTAGACACCTAACCTCTGGTATTCAGCATTAGGTGGAAAACTGTATTCTCAATGGGCTGGAGATGAACTATGATAGTGTAGTGTGGCTGGTGCGAGACCAGTGCCAATCTCGATAGACTGCAAGGGATTGCAGATGGTCACTACCCATGGAGCATGCCTAAGGTGTTAGGAACTGCAGGTTAAGATGGGGAGGCCTGGAGGAGTAAGCAGTGATCGGGAGCTACCAAGCACCTGATCTGACTTCCATGTCAGGAATAGACACCTCCTTCTATTTGTGTGAAAACTCCATGTATATGAAGCGATAATAGATCGTAACACAATGTACACACAGGAAACGGGCTTTGTGGCATTTACTAGCAAGAGTCTAATCATGCCATTCAAATCTTGTGTTGAAAATCAAACACTTCTTCTCAATGTCAGGAATCTTAATTTTTCTGATCTCAGCATTTTGGTCCAATTGACTCACTATTGTCCTTATCATTTAGGTGCTGCAAAAGTTTGGCCACTCTCTGTTCAACACTG
The DNA here is from genome assembly GCF_037043375.1 of Chiloscyllium plagiosum. Lineage (NCBI taxonomy): Eukaryota > Metazoa > Chordata > Chondrichthyes > Orectolobiformes > Hemiscylliidae > Chiloscyllium > Chiloscyllium plagiosum. The sequence continues at coordinate 24,246,098 of NW_028270148.1, read as the reverse complement.
GGAAATTTATATGGGTTTTAAAAAGTCTCCAGCTATTGGATAATTATGCAGAATGGTTCTGTCAGATGCTATGTGATTAAAGTTTTTCATCCTTTATATGTGTAGAGCCGCAGGAGATGGGGGCGATACTAAACGAGTATTTTGCATCAGTGTTTAATGTAGAAAAGGACATGGAACATATAGAATGTAGGGAAATAAATGGTGACATCTTGAAAAATATCCATATTACAGAGGCGGAAGTGCTGGATGTCTTGAAACGCATAACAACGGGTAAATCCTCAGGATCTGATCAGATGTATCCTAGAAGTTGGGAAGTGATTGCTGGGTCCTTGCTGAGATATTTGTATCATCAATAGTCATAGGTGAGGTGCCAGAAGACTGGTGGTTGGCTAATGTGGTGCCACTATTTAAGAAAAGTGGTAAGGACAAGCCAGTGAACTATAGACCAGTGAGGCTGATGTCAGTGGTGGGCAAGTTGTTGGAGGGAATCCTGAGGGACAGGATGTACATGTATTTGGAAAGGCAAGGGCTGATTAGGGATAGTCAGCATGGCTTTGTGCATGGAAAATCATGATTTTGAGTTTTTTGAAGAAGTAACAAAGAAGATTGATGAGGGCAGAGTGGTGGACGTGATCTATTTGGACTTCAATAAGGCGTTCAATAAGGTTCCCCATGGGAGACTGGTTAGCATGGTTAGATCTCATGGAATACAGGGAGAATTAGCCATTTGGATACAGATCTGGCTCAAAGGTAGAAGACAGAGGAGGGTTGGTTTTTAGACTGGAGGCCTGTGACCAGTGGAGTGCACAAAGATCGGTGCTGAGCCCACTACTTTTCATCATTTATATAAATGATTTGGATGTGAGCATAAGAGGTATAGTTAGTAAGTTTGCAGATGACACCAAAGTTGAAGGTGTATTGGACAGCGAAGAGGGTTACCTCAGATTATAATGGGATCTTGATCAGATGGGCTAATGGGCTGAAAAGTGGCAGTTGGAGTTCACTTTAGATAACTGCAAGGTGCTGCATTTTGGGAAAGCAAATCTTAGCATGACTTATACATTTAATGGTACCTTCTTGAAAGTAGAGTCACAGGTAGATAGATAGTGAAGAAAGTATTTGGTATGGTTTCCTTTATTGGTCATAGTATTGAGTGTAGGAATTGGGAGGTCATGTTGCAGCTGTACAGGACATTGGTTAGGCCACTTTTGGAATATTGCGTGCAATTCTGGTCTCCTTCCTATCCGAAAGATGTTGTAAAATGTGACAGAGTTCAGAAAAGATTTACAAGGATGTTGCCATGGTTGGAGAATTTGAGCTAGAGGGAGAGGTTGAATAGGCTAGGGCTGTTTTCCCTGGAGTTTTGGAGGCTGAGGGGTGACTCTTTCGAGGTTTATAAAATCATGAAGGTCTTGGATAGGATAAACATTTTCCCTGGGGTGGGGGAGTCCAGAACTAGAGGGCATAGGTTTAGGGTGAGAGGGAAAAAATATAAAAGAGACCAAAGGGGCAACTTTTTCACGCAGAGGGAGGTATGTGTATGGAATGAGCTTCCAAAAGAAGTGGTGGAGGCTAGTACAATTACAACATTTGAAAGGCATCTTGATGGGTATATGAATAGGAAGGGTTTGGAGGGATATGGGCCGGGTGCTGGCAAGTGGGACTAACTTATGTTGGGATATCTGGTTGGCATGGACGAGTTGGACCGAAGGGTTTGTTTCTGTCCTGTACATCTCAATGACTTCATATAATAATGTAGATATTGTTTTATAAGCTTGCAGAAATTCTATCTATCGGTAAACATCATCTGTGATGTTCGCTTGACATCTTGACTTTCACAGTGCAATATATTATCTCCAAATTATAATATCCTAAACAACTCGATGATTGGGTGGCATGGTGGCTTAGTAGTTAGCACTGCTGCCTCACAAGGCCAGGGACCCAGGTTCACTTCCACCCTTGGGTGACTGTCTATGGAGTTTGCACATTCTCCCCATGTTTGCATGGTTTCATTCAGGTACTCCATTTCCTCCCACAGTCCAAAGGTGTGCAGCTTAGGTGGATTGGCCATGGAAAATGCAGGGCTACAGGTTTAGGATAGGGAGTGCTCTTTGAGGGTTAGTGTGGACCGATGGACCGAATGGCCTGTTTCCACACTGATTCTGTGAACTATTTTCCTGACAGTCTAAAACAAACTGCATCTGGTCTACAATAAGAGAGGGCTTGCATATATGTGGTGCATTAGCAGGAACATTTCAAAGCGCTAAATACAATTAATTACTCTGGAATTATGCAATTCTTACATACAATCGCAGCAACTATTTCAATTGCAAAAGTATCCCCTAGATGATAATACATAAATGATCAGTTTATTTATTTCATTGGTCATGCAGTTTGAGTGAACGACCAGGCTATGAGGTGAATTGTCCTTTAATCAATGGGAATATTGCCTGAACCACCAGAACAGACAGACTGAATCTTACTTCAGCCGCGATGTGAACTGCACTGCTCCCTTAGAATGTTCAAATACATATCACTTTCAAATTCTGGAACAGTGCTTGAGTTCAGTTCTTCCAATTACCTGATATGGCTTGAGCCAAATTGACAAATATCGTGATCAGCAATAAACAAGTCAGAGTTTAGCTAGTGACCTTGTTTACTGTTTCTTCAGTTAATTTTTAATGTTATTGATGACCAAACAGATGGATAGCGATTTAGTGACTACTTTCTCATCACTGATTCTGCTGGTTTTGCCAAGATTTTAGTTACCAATTCTTTGGCTCATTGTGCTCATCTCATCTGATTATGCTGATATGACGTACTTGGTCTGTAATGCTATATTAAGGTATATGTTGACAATTTTATAAAAACATTGTGAAGTAAAGCAGTTTGGACATGATCCATCAGAACATGAGTGGCTTACTAGTCATTTCAGCTTGAAAATTCAGCACAATTCTGATCAGATCTTCACAAGCAGAATAAAGACAGGAGGTTGGCAGTATAATGTCAATCGCCTTTGCCATACTGCAATCCATCCTCTCAGTTTTTTATTATTAGCCATGCCTCCTTTCTTTTAATAAAAATTGAGAGCATGGCAGTGAAGATTTTTTTTATCTTAAACAAACACACGATCAACTTTGGGAACTACTATAATGCTTGTGCTTTTATAGTGATCTAATCTAATTCCAGAAGGTTTTGGCCATTTCTGTTGAGATTTTGCATATTACTACTAAGTTTGGTCAGTAAGGATAATTTTCTTCAGCTAAGATAAATCTAAGCATTATTTGTTGAACTATGAATTTTGTTTTCTCTTAGGTCAATGCATTCAGTAAAGAACATTAAGGTTTTATATTTATGAAAGTCTTCAGTCACAGTTTGTAATTTTATCTTGTACATTTCATTCTTGACGCATGCAGAGTATTTTTTTTCTTGACCGTACCTGAGCTCGAGCTTGAAGATTCTCTGTCTTGTGTTACAAGGGCAGTTGAAGAGGGAAGTTATGGCATGCACAGCTCATGGTTAATGATGTCATGTTTCCTCAAGGGGGATGAGGCTAATTCATCTGGCAGGTAGCAGATGTTTAGATAACCTTTCTGCCCTTTAGTTTTCCTTTCCAGTTGAGTTAATTGCCAGTCTTTGTAGACCATATGGACGGAACATGTGTTCTTAGTTCTGTTGGAAGCAAGTGTGATCATATACTGTCCAGATGGCCTTGACTTTAAGGTGACCTCAAAGCTGAGTTATGAAATGAGTAAGTTACCGCTGTGTAAGTTGCCATCTACATCATTAAGGAATTGTTAGTAATAAAGAAAGCAATTTACTGGGAATGCGATCTGTTCTTGATGGCGTATCAGTTTGGAAAAAAAAAATTTATTCCCCCCTTTACTTCTGTAAAGGTGGAGAATTCTTCCTGCAGTAAGGTTCCTTGTGTATCCACCTTCCAGTACCTGAGCCAAATGATCACGTGTGGAATTTTACAGTGGTATAATATGAATTTTTCCATCTGCATTTTTGCATCATCACAGTGTGTACCATATGCTTAATGTGTGTATATATCCTCCTGTTGCATTGTTCTATGGTCACCTTTTCAGTCAGGAAAATGTATTTTTTTTTAATGAGCAATATTGTCTTGACAGGCCATGTTCTCCACAATTCTCCTCATGTTTGTATTCTTTAAGGTATTGCTGTGCTATAATAATGAGGCAAGTATTATTTCTCCACTCCCCACCTTATTGCAGATCCAACCTTATAACTTGGCACCGCCGTCATGACCTGTTCTACCTGTCCATCTTCCTTCCCACTTATCCACTCCACCTTCTCTTCTGACCTATCACCTTTACCCCCACCTCCATCCACCTATTGCACTCTCAGCTACCGTCCCCCCAGCACCACCCCCCTCCTATTTATCTCTCCACCTAGGCTCCCAGCCTCATTCCTGATGAAGGGCTTTTGCCTGAAATGTCGATTCTCTTGCTGCTTGGATGCTGCCTGACCTACTGTGCTTTTCCAGCACCACACTCTCGACTCTAATCTCCAGCATCTGCAGTCCTCACTTACGCCTTACAAATTTCAGCCCCAGTTTTTCATAACTCTACATATAAGCTGCATTCTTAAGTTATCGCATTTTGCTTTCTTGGGAGAAAATGATTTTCATTTGCTCTTAGTTATCGAATATGGTGGAGCGTTTATAGAAATTAGGGGCCTGATGGATAAATAGCTCACATATTTCCCAGTGTCTCAACTTTTGAGTGCCTGCTCTCTCTACTTTTTATCCCTGTGCAGAATAGTTCCTTTTTCTTGCACATGACTTTCCTCTAATGTTGCAGTCAAAATATTGGGGCTACCCATTTGGGCAGTCGGAAAGATGAAAGGATGTTCCTCTGCCTAAGTATTGGTGCATTGCCAATCCATTGCTGTTCTTAAGTTATCAAATTATTTGTTGGAGTAACTGTTGCAATGAACGTTTATTCCAAAGCAGTGATTCAGTTGACAAAGGTAATCTCTGTCCAAGCTAAATAGAAAGTCTGATTTGATTTTTGAGCTGTTTTAACTAATCTGAGCTGAGGCAGTCATAAGGCACATGGCATTGCACTTAAGCATTTGGACTACGGAGAGGAACTAATCCAGGCCACTGCTTCTGATGACCATTCATTGCCTTTGGTTGTCTATGGTCATTGATGGAGAAGAGATTGGATTCACATCAGTGGAATTTCCTGAAGCTAAGAATTTCAGTTGGAGGAGGTACCATGAGGTATCACTCAGCTGAACACTCGACCATGTGGTATAACTGCATATGTCTTCAGGAGATAAGGAGGGATGAAAATTGACAAAAGTAAACTGAGCAATTTTTACCTCGGGTAGAAAGTTAATTTTGGGAGGGCTCCATTACTGACAGAAAGGAAATTGTGAAATATTAACTTCTTTAGCAATATACATTTTTATTGTCTTGCCATTAACGTTTTCCTCATGTAGTTTTTCCTGTAAATGATACCTTGCAAACTTGGATCTATTATATATACCTTATGGGGTTCATTGGTATCAGTCATTCACGTAAGTAGTCTGAGCATCATATTTTTACTTTGTTCCATTCACATGGAATGATAGCATAACCCTGGGGTGAAACAACAGTACCTCCTTGTGATTTGAACAGATTATTTATTAGTGCACTTTTTCAAACTCTGAAGGTGGATTGGGGGCCTCAGGAGACAATATCAAGTACAATTCATTGAGTATGTGAACATACAGAAGGAATTGTTAACGGATTCAGTTATTTATATCAATATAGTAACTAAACTTGCATTGTTACAAATATATTGACAGTGCTACCTGCCCCACTATTGTGGGTCATCTTGATTGGCTTTAAACAAAATAGGATATTTCTCAGAGCCTGGCTCCGTGTCTCTGACCCTCAATTTTTTAACTGTCTAATATGAACACACATGGACAGGGATTCAAGATTTTCCAGTGAATATGCATGGTGTGTTTTCTGTTGCTTAGACAGATCAACAAATTTGACTATAGTCTATGGGGTAACAATGTGATAGCTAGCTCATTATCAATGATTTTTCAGTTTAAACCCCCCACTTCTGCTGTTAAAAACATTATAAATAACCACTTCCAGTATAATGTCTCTCCCTGATGAAAATGCGAGTAGTAGGACATGGACAAAGTTTCAACGTGAGACTATGGAGAGATTTATAAACAATGACCAGGATTTTTAAATTCTCCTTTGCTGATCTTTCTGTTTTTGGTTTGCTTCACAAGGAACAATACTTTGTCTTTGAAAATGTCCTGCACAGAAGTTACCAATCTACATTTGGTTTCTCCGGTGTAGAGGAGATGACATTCTGAGAAGTGAATACAGTATATTAAATTGAAGCAGGTACATATAGATTGCTATTCCACTTGGAGTGTTTGAGGTCTTGGATGGGGGGAAGAGAATGTTGATCAATCTTTTTGATTGACAGCTACAGATTTTTGAGGGGTGAAAAGAAACAAATGTATAAAGTTTGGAGCTTGCACTTTTATTGAATCTCACGTTTGTCGTGCCTTGCTGAGTGAAACTGCAACACAATTTTCTCAAGAACTCTTCAGCTACTGGGAAAAGGAATTTGAGGAGCATCCTTGCAATAGTTTCCCTGTGGCAGACCACAAGGAGACTCAATTGTGATTATCTGAACTTGCTTTTGTATCCATCCTTGATTATATTCATGATCACTCAAAACCACTCCTGCTGGGTAGGATATGCTGTTTGTACACCTGACTCCTGAAATAACAATTCTATTTGGAACTCAATCACAGCAGAAGCCAGAAGAACCGTGAAAACCTTTGAGTGATGTCTGCAAAACATCCCAAAAGAGGTCTAACTGGCTCATAGAGACCTCAGACTTGTGACTGACCAAAATAGAGAAGGTTTATTCAGTCACACCCAACACACATGAGACAATTCACTGGGGACATGCAGAAATGAGGCTAAGATTATCACAGAGAGTGCACAAAGCTCCGATCCCTCAGCTGCCCATCGTAGTGCTAAGAGGGAAGGAAAAGAGTAAAAACAGAGGTGCATGAAATAGATCAGACACATGTAGTTGAATAGTCTGGTGGCTGTCATTGCCAGGTCCACATGAATAACAGCTACATGTGCCGAGGTATCACAGCATGACTAATATTTGCGAAAATGCATCCATTAAAGAGTCAGTAGTTTTGGCAGAGAAAAATTAGAGCGAAGAGAAGGATAGAAAAGGAAAAGCGAAAGGTTATAACTGGGATTTTGAAAAATATGGAAACAGAAAGTAGTTGCAGCCCAGATTTTAAACCAACAGAAAGTTAACTTTGTACTTGTAAGAAATTAATTTCCTAAAATTACTTTCTCCCCTCCATGATGCTTGTTGAATTGAAATAGTGAATATAATGAAGTCATTTTGTGCTTTTATTTTTGTAACTATTTGTAAAATGTTGATTTAATTTCCATGGAAACTTGAGCCCCCTCCTGCTTTCTGAACAGCCTACTTGAAGCTCTGGTGTCCTTTCAGGCTTTAATGAAATTCTCATTTCCTGCATCACTCTCATCAACTTGTCAGTTATTATAAGCATGCATAGAGAAAACATGTTGTTTAATAACAGGGACTTGAGGTGATGAAATGTTAAGAACAAGTTAATTCTACACTGTGAGAACCAATTCATAGATTAAATGCCATGACATCATGGTTTTCAGTATGAGACATATTGGTTGTGGGAGACAACCCTCCCACTGATCCTTAAAAAGGGATGAGTCAATTTTGTTTTATTGCATTTGGGTGAGGGAACAGAGAATGTGAAATCTCTGTGCTAACAAAATTTCAAACAAATCTTTGTTCTGTTTACTTAATTTTCAAAAGGGCAGTGTTGTTGCATTGGGCATTGTATTCTCAAGAAAGAATACTGCACTTATCTAAACAAGAAAGCTTTTTCAAGAGAATTGCATTTTGTGCAAGTAAACTTTGGGGTATTAGATTATTAGGAGAAAGTGAGGATTGTAGATGCTGGAGATCAGCGTTAAAAAAAGTGTGGCGCTGGAAAAGCACAGCAGGTCAGGCAGCATCCGAGGAGCAGGAAAATCAATGTTTGTAGCCCTTCCTCAGGAATGGGGCGCAGGGAAAGGGGCTGAGAGATAAATAGGAAAGGGATGGTGCTTGGGGGGGGAGGTAGCTTGGGAAAGTGACAGGTGGATGCGGTTGGGGGACCTGATTGTGATAGGTCAGAGCGGAGGGTGGAGTGGATAGATAGGAAGGAAGATGGGCAGGTAGGACAGTTCAAGAGGGTGGTGCTGAGTTGGAGGGATGAGTTGGAGGGAGGGGAGATGAGGAATCTGGTGAAATCGACGTTGATGCTGTGTGGTTGGAGAGTCCCAAGGTGGAAGATGAGGCATTTTTCCTCCAGGTGTCGGGTGGCTAGAATTTGGTGGTGGAGGAGGCCCAGGACTTGCATGTCCTTGGTGGAGTGGGAGTGGGAGGGGGACTTGAAGTGGTCAGCTATAGAGCGGTGGGGTTGATTATTAGATTATTACCCTTGCCCTCTTGCTTAGTAAGAAATTTACAGTGATCAGCTCCTCAGCTGACCTTAAAGACAAGACTCATCAGTTAATTTTCCATTGGGATCAAAATGGACCTTATGTGGAGTGCAGGTCAAGTGGAAGGAGATTTGGATGTGATGCTTTAACATGAGCCAAACCAGAAGAGACAGTGGTATTCACATTTGTGTTGAAAATTTCCCCCTTCCTCCTCACCGTGCTCATTAAACACCATTAAACATTTTCCATCGGTTACTGACGCTGCTGTTTCATGTTGTATTGAATTTGTGGTAATGATGGCATTTGATTGATTTTACTGTGTGAATGTCATCACGCCCCACACTGAGTGCAGGAATGTGCGTTGCCTGCACCAAATAGACCCAGAGCTGAAATTTAAATTCCCATTTGTACCTTGAATGTCAATTGAACAAGTAAGTGTGTATCCTTCATCTGTGCTTCTCAGCCACGAATTTTCAAATTGTGCTTGCTTTTCTGAACAATAAAATTGGGTTCTGCTTTATTTTTCACATCACATCTGGATATTTGTAGATTAGAATTACATTAGAGCTTTTTTGGAAGGTTATAGATCTAATTGGATGTCTGATAGAGGATAATTCTATGTTCTTAACCCAAAGAATGTAGTGAAATCTGAGATTTATTCCCTGTGAGCCAAGTGTATGTAGACTTGTCAGCAAGTTATACTTTATACAACTCCATTGAAAAGAAGGAAAATTTTGAGGCTGTTTTCTTTGTACTAAGTTGTTTTTAATATTAAATGGTCTGTGGCAGTTAAGACTTTTCCCTAACATCTTTCTTATGTTTCCAGTTAGCCAACAGTTTCCAAGAGTCAGAGAAAGTGAGGACTGCAGATACTGGAGCTCAGAGTCGAGAGTGTAGTGCTAGAAAAGCACAGCAGGTCAGGCAGCATCCTCTGATGCTGCCTGACCTGCTGAGTTTTTCCAGCACTACAATCTCGACCCAGTTTCCAAGAGTCGACTGAGTTGTATGAACCAAACCTGCATTTTGTTTTTGTTTGGCAGGATACATGTTAGCATTGCCTCAGTCTAACAAACAACTCTGACTCAGTTATTGGAGAACTCGTGGGATGTATACCTGAGCTGTTTTGCAGCTCTTACACCATTTTCTACTTCAAAGAGCAAACCAGCAAACCTCTTCCCTTTGATTTGTTTTTGCATGTATCTCCTTTGGACCACATACACTTACAGAAGACGTTTGTGCTCCTCTGCAATCATCATGTTCCATTGGGCTGAATTGAGCGTTACTCTGCCAAATCTACATCCACCTCATTGTTCTTCGTGAAATAACAATCCATTGGGATGATCTGTAAGATGTAAAGTTAATGTTTACATTTAACATTCGTGGAATGTTTGGCAGGTGTTCTTGGCAGTTGATTGCTCCCTTTTAAAGGACCTACCACCATCATTTCAAGCCCTTCCAGTGAGCAGATATGACTGGTCTTTCTCTCTCTCATCCAGAATTCCTGAATCCTCTGGATGCATGTCTTTTATATGGGGAAGGTAACCTTATGACCATTGCCTGGTTTGAATAACTTGCAAGAATGCTTTGGTGTACAATGTTAAAAATCACACAACGCCAGGTTATAGTCCAACAGGTTTATTTAGAAGTACTAGCTTTCGGAGTGCTGCTGCTTCACCTGATGACACCCCATTCCAACATCGGCTTCTCAAATCATTAGTGTACAATAGTTGAGACTTGTTCAGAAGAAGGGAGGATGACTTCTGTAATTCAACACACTATTCATTGTTCCCCTGTTAATCTCTCACGTTGCAGCCACATGGACAATTTCAATACTTTTTTTTTAAAATTGGAATTTCGGCAATGTCTTGTACAAGGAAATTGATGTTTTCCTGTGTCTCGAATTGAAGTATGTCACCTTGCCAGATACTTCAGAGATTGCATCCATGGTATTTCAAAAATAAGTATTTCACAAAAATTTGGAATGAAATCTTGTAGGTTTTTTAAAAATCTGGTTTTGTAATTTGTTTCTAAGTTTGATGTGCTGTTGTCTCATCCCTGGCTTAAATCATTTGAAATAGATGTATAAGGATTCCACAACCCAGCCCAGACACTCTACCTCTTTTAGTTTCCCTTTAGTATAATGCTATGTTTGTCTCTGTTCTGTATCCTACCTGGCCCAAATCCCAAAGTGGCCAGAAAAATCAGGCAGCAGCTTTTACTTTGTTCTTCTAATTTTGTTTCCTCCTATCCTGAAAATGAGGGCTTTATTTTACAGTTGTGGTATGGAGGGTGAAACTGTCTATGTTTGTTGTCATTACTCCTCTGACACACTCTCAGATTTGTGGATTTCAAACATTAATAGTTAAATATGAAAATCCAAATGACTATCAATGCAGTTCTACACTTCTACACAGGATATGCTGTTAAAGTTCCTCTAGCCTGTTTTTAATTAGAAATGATTGAACTGACAAGAGCTGTGTTACACTGTAGTTTTTCTGTAACAAAATCCTTGAAAATATCAACACTTTATTTAATAGATATAACTGGGAGTTTCAATGGTGTGTTAAGTTCTCAGTAATTGTGAGCAACCTCTCTGGTCCTGAAAACTAATACCGATGGAATTTTAAGCTCCTCCATTATGAATTGACAACATGCTTTGTTTTTTTGGGGGGAGGGGCTGGTGGGGCCTGTGGGAGTTTCATTTTATTTTCAACCGTAACATTATATATGTCCCAATTTTCATTATACTTAATAAGTTGATATTATAAAGTGAAAGATAACAATGCTTGTGTCTGAGAATTCTTTAATATGATACCACTTATCTTGCTTAATGTATTTGCGGTTGCTTTGATGTTTGGGGATTCCTTTGATTCAGCACCAGATTCATATCAGTATTTCTAGGTTCAGTGCTGAGGGTTGGAACTTCACGGTTGACTCCAGTATCCAGGCTGATAATTTGTAATCAAGATTTTTAGAGAGAAACTGTTTAAATGAAATCTAACTTGCAGAGACCATGAAGTAGAAATTCAAGAGAATCCATCATTCTCTTAGAATAAAATGGAAAATTGACTAACTTAGCCACTAAGTCATCAGATGAAATCTTGTTGAGGCTATAATTGGCTCCTGTTCTCCCCCCCACCCCTGCACCCACTCCCAATGGTTCCTGAATTTTATGAATTTATAGAGAACAAAATCTCACGGACACAAGGCTTGGCTCAACCGCAAACTTTTTAAAATTAAAGTAAACCTAATGTTGTGATACAAAGCCTCTAACCTGGTCTAAGTGATTAGTTTGATTTAAATCCCTCCACAATTTAATCTAGGCTCCAACCAAAACACACAATCACCATGATTTATTAGAAATTAAAATTTACCAAGAAGCCAAAGGCAAAACCTCACAAGTGTCCTCAAATCTTGCATAATTCAGACCCAAACTCCCTGGGTTTGATTGTTGCCCTTAGATTGCTTTAATCTCTCAGCCCCAAAACCTCTCAGATTTGGCTCACAGAAAACTTAGTTGGTCTTTCTGGTGAGAACTGTAGGTCCACGATTCAAGTTGACCCTTCCTGACCCTCCTTATGACTGCAGGCCCCTCCTGACTAAGATCACTTGGATTTAGATGAAACACTTACAGTTGCCAACACAGCTGTTCTCCCCTAGCATTGAGTGGAGGTCTGGGTCAGACTGACTGCTATCAATTTGCTTCAATTTCAGTAATTCATATCAAAAATATCAAACGTTTTCCAATTGCTCAGGTTATCTGAGAGCTAATCCTCCTTGGTGTATTTCACACATGGTCCAGTCAAGAATGAGAATTGAAAAAATGCAGTCTTCTGCAATTGAAATAAAAGTTCAGAGTGGTTCTAAGCATCTCTCTTGTTGCTTGGAAATGACATTACAACAGCACCGAGATCCAGATGGATAAAGGTTTCAATTTATCCATTCCCCCCACTTACGTGGGAACTCATTGGGGTAAAATGCCTAGGTTTTATACAACTGTGTTTGATGATCAGTTTTTTGATTGCATTAGGCAATGTCAGGTAATGGCATTTTTCTGCGCCATTGACCTATGAAAGCGCTCAGACATTGTTGAATTCCTTATGTAGAGCCACTGTCTGAATGTAACCCTTATTTATTTGTCTTGGAGATTGTGTTTTACTTGCAGTTCTGTTCCCCTGGGATTTTAGATTCTTTCTTGTATTTTGTAAAGTCCATAAGGGGGTTTCCAATCCTATAAGGCCTCAAAGATTTTGTCTGCCTTTGATAGACCAACACAGTGTCTTTTCAGGAAGACCTGCTGAACTGGAAGCCAGTCAGGTCAACTTTTCCCCTGGAATCAAGGCCACCAGAGCAGAAGTCTGACCTACTGAGAGCTGGTTACCTCTGGCTCAACGGCACCACTGGGTAGACCATATACAAGCATAGAAAGTAGGAGCAGGAGCAGGCAGTCAGCCCCTTGAGCCTGCTGTCAGAAGGGCAGGCACGGAAATCCCTGGATCATGGACTGACCCAAGCCATGGGTGGTTTTCCTGCAGTGAAGCGATATAGGGTGGGCTAGCAGCAAAGTCAAGAGTAAGGCCCCTCTCAGAGGCACCCCATGACGTGCTGTCCTGTGACTAGTTGCTAAGTGCCTTTGATCCAGGATCCCCTCCAGACCACCCAAACAGAGGTAGCAATCTGGCTCCAAAGTGTTAGATGCGGGCAGCACATCTACCTAGGCTGGGTTAATACCAGCAAGGGTGAGATGAGGGTGAACAGGGGTGAAATTAGTCGTCATTAATTTACCACTTAAGGACGTTAATTCACAGGACAAGAGACGGGAAGGTAGTGAGATTTTGATTCACACCTATTTACATGCCCTTCCCGCTCCAGTCTTGTGATCAGTGAGTGGAAGATGCTACTGAGTGACCTTGATTCTGAATCAGTGTTTAGAGGGTTACTTGTCCATGATGCAGGCTGATCTTACCTTCCCTGCACATCCACTAACTTGAGTTGTTAGATAATGATTGGGAGAAATTTGCTAACTCTACACCTATTCCCTGCTATTGCTTTGCCTGATATGGGCAGTTTCACTACAGATTGTGCATCATTCGTGTCCATGTATTTTGGTGCTTCCCTTTGTGTGACATTTGGAGGGTGGTTCATATTGATACTGTTAAAGTGTACTATTATCTTTGTCCAATGAGCTGCAGCATTGGATAAGCATGTACCTTTCTTCCATGCATAACTGTACATTAATTGGATGCAGGATCACACCTTTAGCAAACAGCAAGTTAGCATTTTATTAAAAAAGACCCAAGTCTGCTGTCAGAGTTATTTTTTGACAAGTAAAAACAGCTGGTGACAAAAGAATTGTTGAAATTAATTTTTAATTTTGTGCAAAAGTTTATGTACCATAATACTTTCCCATTGTATGGGATAATTATCGTAATTGGTAAAATATGACGTTATCTCACTACAGAATAATTATACACATGTTAAGTTGCTATTGACTGAGCAATCCACATGTATTGTGTTTTTTTGTCATTTCCTTCACTTTTTTTGCATTTCCTGTAACTTTGCATTTTTAAGTTGGCATGTTAGAATGCAGGCTGCAGATAACTTCATATCTCATTTTCAAAATATTTGACTATGCTGTAGCTCTTATGTAAGGGACAGTTAGTTATATTTCAAAATTAACTTGGATTTATTGATGCCCAGAGACAGTTAAACAGAGTTCACTTTAATCTGTGATTCATATTTCATTGTCAGTGCCAAATGCCATAAATACACTAAGTACTATTTCAATCTGTCGAGATGCATAGTATTTCTGGAATATCTCTTTTCCCGGCTTGTGCAAGGTTTGATTTGTAGGTCTCAATGTGTGGAATCTATCAATGGTTGTATTACAGGCCTTTCATATACATCCCAGTAGATGTTTTCAGCCTTCAGCAATTGCACCAGTTGTTGACCATCAGTAAGAACAATTTCTCTGTGATCATCTTCAATTTTTGTATGTTGTCTTGAATGGCAATGTTTTAATATGTCTCTATGATTTCAAATTGAAGTTTCCAGATTCTTAGAGGAGGGTTTCAGGGTTGTGACCATGTAGTCACTGGGTTTACTGTATTTGTTGACATTGGCATATCATTTCTGTTAAAATGAAATGGTTTCCTGATGTTTTCCTGTGTCAACTGACAGAAAATGTCAATATCTGTTAGAGTCTCCCTACTCAAATGCCTCGCTAGGCACTGCAGTTACACAGAAGCTGATAGGCTTCCAATAGCCCACCCAAGGATCTGTTTTTCATCTGGAAAAGCACAGCCGGTCAGGCAGCATCCGAGGGGCAGGAAAATCGACGTTTCGAGCATAGGATCTTCATCAGGCAGGGATAATGAAGAGCTTATGCTCAACGGCGATTCACCTGCTCCTCAGATGCTGCCTGACTGGCTGTGCTTTTCCAGCACTACACTCTTCGACTCTGATCTCCAGCATCTGCAGTCCTCACTTTTCCCTCTGTTCTTCTTCTGTAAAACCAGTCAATGCAGGCGAGAGTATCAGATCTAAGCCCAATCCTCTCACTGTCCTGAGCCTGACCATTGGTTCCATTAATATTTACAATGTGATGATAAATTGATTACATCTCAACCTGCTAAGTTAATTAAAATGCTCCCTAAAGCATATTGGTCAAGATTAAGGTGGACCTGATATCAGATCTGAGGGCTTCTAGATTTGCAATCTTGGTAGTGCATTCAATAATGCGTTGATCTATTGAGCTTTTAGGGTAGCTCCATCATCCCTTTTGTGTAAAATGTTCATTTAATTTCATCTTTCCTCACCCTAACAATAGGTCACATTCCCAGTTTCTAAAGGCCACTTAGCTGACACACTTTATTGCTGTAAAGATTTTTTGGATAAAAAGCTTTTTTTCCTTTCCCTACAAATTATTCTATGACTATAGAGGGAAGCAAAGCCTATGACTTTACTCCCTTTCGTTCACAATCCTGGGTTCCAAAGCAGATTTGTAATTGTAAAAGTGCTTTTTGTCATTTACGGCTGTGCGATTTTCTTTAATTTTAGTTTCAACCTCTCAGTTTGTCGTAATATTTCATTCTAGATCTTTCCACCATATCCTAGCTAAACAAGTCCAGGGAATTCATGTAGGAGAAAGTGAGGATTGCAGACGCTGGAGATCAGAGCTGAAAATGTGTTGCTGGAAAAGCGCAACAGGTCAGGCAGCATCCAAGGAGCAGGAGAATCGCAGTTTTGGGCATGAGCCCTTCCTCAGGAATCACCTGAGAAAGGGCTCATGCCTGAAACATCGATTCTCCTGCTCCTTGGATGCTGTCTGACCTGCTGTGCTTTTTCAGGGAATTCATGTGCCCAACATGCATGTAAAGAATTGTCTTTGTGTTGCTAATTAGTATATCATGGTGCATTTTGTCTCCTATTGTTTTGTTTTATAAAGCGTAAGAGAATGCCACATGGTTCAAATTTGTTTTTTCTCATTTAATTGTTCATTGTTTCATATTTCACTACTACGAAAATTGTGGCAAAATCTTGAAGTTTTAAAACAATGTATAAGGCACATCCCATATCAAACATATTCTTGTTATGTTAATTCTGTGTTCTGCTAAGGACTTGACATCACAGGCTTCCGATCACCAAATAGATGGTTCAGTGTATTTAACTCTCTGTTTCCTATAAGGCAACAATAAAGGTTAATGGTCATCGTTTCACCTGTTTTCTGGATTGCTCTGGATCAGATTTCAGTTGGAAACATGCTTGAGGCAGCCACGTGGAGAAATGCGCAAACATCATTGCTAGGTTTAACTGCAACCCATGATATCCTCTTGGATGAGTTGATCCTGACATTGCATAGATTTCTGTCCTAAATCTGAAGGAATTTCTATTTATTTGTCCATTCTTCTGAACTTTGACCTGTGGCATTTGAAGTGCAATTGACTAAAATACAAACATTTCAAAGCATGTGCAGATATAGAAAACATGCATGTACCTGTGTATATTGAGTTGTGTGTGTACATATGCTCATATTGACACAGTATGTCCATTTGTTTCAAAAATGGAACCATTGAGTCGGGAAATAATTGAACAATAGCACCCTGCGATACATTTGATAATTCAGTCACCGTAAAATTTAATTCTTCAGTTGAAGTTATCTAATCTGTCTGACCTTTTGCCATGTACTTACACAGGTCCCTCGATAACTTTCCTTTAAATGTTATTGTACAACTTCATTAGCCATTTGTGGCAATATATGCAATGTTCCAATAATGTCTGTGTGGAATAAGTTCTAGCTTAACCTTCAGTTTATCAACTGCTGCTTCCCATTTCTTTGTATGTAACTGCTTCTCCTTGATGGTTTCACACGTCATTAATTGTTGCTTCCATACTTGTTAACGTTTTGTTTCAACAGCACAAATTTTCAGAAGAACAACCCTGTTCATAAGCTGACTGAAGAGGAACTGTTGGCATTCACCTCAGTAAGTACTGCAGTCTTTTGTTCTTTCTACTTTCAGGCTGTGTTCCTTCTTCACTTGAGATTCTTCCTGAACAAACATTGGCTGAAGTTTTTCCAACCCTTTTCCACGTTATGTTTCCCTGTTGGGTGGATCCCCATAATTTGCTAAAGTTGCTGGAATCTGAAAAATGTATGCAAGCCGAAGGTCTGAGCAGTACGCAGGCAAGTACTGCAAAGCAATAGTTTTTTTTAAATAAAATCGGCGCTGCCTTCGCTAACAAACGTTTCTAGACAGCAAAAGCCGATGTTGCATATTTCAATGCTTCCTTGGCTGTAGATTGTTAGAGGAATCCATTTTTTAGCTTTTTTTTAAAGAAAGAAAATGTAATGTTCTGGAATGAAATCAGACCAGCTCTCACTATGAGATTTGTGTCTTAATTTCTTTTCTGATATCAGTGGGTGTCATGGCAAATGTAAATACAAATATTTCTGTTTCTAGGAAAGATCTCATGACCCCAGTTTAAAGCTCTCATCAGTCATTGACTCAGTGCCGTGCAGAAAGTTACTCATTGTCCTGAGATCCTGGCCTCAGATATTTATTGTTTATTTCCTCACTTTGTGACTTGAGGAAAGGTGTAAAAGTATTCCCTAATATGTGCATGAGAAATGAACGCAGATGTCCATTTAGTCCTTCAAGCATGCACTCTCATTCTTTTCGATCATAGCAGGTCTTCTACTTCAATTTTCCTTTCAACACTATCCCCATATCCCTTCATTCTCTCAGTATCCATAGTGTCCATCTTTATCTTGTATTTGCTCAATGCTTGTGCTTACACACTTGCTGGTTTAAGAGAATTGCAAAGATTCACAACACTTTGAAAGAAAAAAGTAGAGTCACAGGTTGATCTATTTCTCTCTTAGGGTTGCAGTTGTATTGCCAAATCAAGCATTTTGCAAATAAAAATGGGAATTCTAAAGAATATTCCAACTGTTAAATTAACAAAGTATGTTTAGAATTGATCGATTTTCAGTTCTGAATATATGATTTTTCAAGTTTTAAATCCATTCTCATTGCATTTAATGGAGATTGTAGGTGTCCTTCACGTTACCTCATGAAGACTGTTAGAAGGCAGGTGACATGATTAGGAGAAAGTGAGGACTGCAGATGCTGGAGATCAGAGTTGAAAAATGTGTTGCTGGAAAAGCGCAGCAGATCAGGCAGCATCCAAGGAGCAGGAGAATCGATGTTTCGGGCATAAGCCCTTCTTCAGGACTGTGACATGATTACTCTTACTCAAGCATTGCTCTTTCCATGGCTGTGTGTTAAATATAAGGCCCTGATGTTGAATTTCAGTCGCCTGGGGCACAGTTTTAATAGTCCTGAAGATTTCTGTAGACCAAGTAGTCTCCAAACCTGGCAGCATCTATGGGGAGAAAGCAGCATTAGCATTTCAAATCCAGTTCTGATGAAGAGTCACTAGACTCAAAACATTAAGACTGATTTCTCCCTCCAGATGGGCCAGACCTGCTGGTTTTTACCAGTAGTTTCAGTTTTTGTTTCAGATCTCCAGCATTAGCAGTTCTTTGTTTTAATTTCCAAAATTGCTGCATCCTTCCAAATTGGGCCACAAAAACATTTTGTTATCCACTAATGGTGACAGTGTCATCAGCTGCTTAGGCCCTAAGCTTTTAAAGTCAGTACTCAGTTTTTTCAACCCTTGTCCTTTAAACATGCCTTAAAACATACCTCTTTGGGGCTGCACCATGGCTCAGTCGTTAACACTGCTTGCTCATAGTGCTAGGGACCCAATTCGATTCCACTTTGGGTGGGGGGGTTTGCATGTTTTCCCCAAGTCTGCATGAGTTTCCTGCAGGTGCTCCAGTTTCCTCCCAGTCTAAAAATGTGCAGGTTAGATTGGATTGCCCATCGAATTACAGGGATAGGGTAAGAAGGAATGGGTCTGAGTGCGATGCTCTTCGGAGGGCCAGCATGGGCTTGATGGGCTGAATGGCCTGCTTCCATGCTGTAGGGTTTCTGTGATTCTATGATTGATTCAACTTGGATTGTGCCTTCAGTCATCTATATTAATATTGTTTATCCGAGTCAGTGTTAAAAGTTTGTCTAATGACACTTGTGTGAAACAACTTGAGATATTTAATATGTCTAAAGGTGTGATATAAAAGCAAGTTGTCAATGCTTTATCACATTTTAAAATTAATTTTTCTAGGTACTGCACTGTGTGCACTTATCTTCTGTTAGATCACATCTTTTAGAAGAGTGCAGAAATTACCAGAATTGACCAAAAGTGAGATAACTATGTCTTTAATTTGCCTCTTAAAGGATTGGTGTTGGTTAAATGTCCTTCCTGTAACCTGTCATCCTAATTACTTTGCTAAACGTAAAGTGCTGAACTTGGGTGGAATTTAATCCAGGAAACTGGCATTGCCAGTCAGATGGAGAACCAGTCAGAGCTCTGTTTTATCTTCTTTGACAAACGGCAATTAAGTGCTCAACGACAAGCCTTCCCAGGATCTGTGACTGCAGGAACAGAAGTCACACCTCCTGAGAGTGACTGCCAAATGGAGACTGTAATCATATTCACTCACCTGTTACATAATGTAGTTAAAAATCACACAGCACCAGGTTATAGTCCAACAGGTTTACTTGGAGGTCTACGGAGCATTGCTCCTTCATCAGGTAGCTGTGGAACAGGATCCTGCTCTACAGCTACCTACTGAAGGAGCAGCATAGAGTCATAGAGATGTACAGCATGGAAACAGACCTTTCGGTCCAACTTATCCATGCCGACTAGATATCCCAACCTAATCTAGTCCCATTTGCCAGCACTTGGCCCATATCCCTCCAAACCCTTCCTATTCATATGCCCACCCAGATGCCTTTTAAATGTTGCTATTTTACCAGCCTCCACCACTTCCTCTGGGAGCTCATTCCATACACGTACCACCTCTGCATGAAAAAGTTGCCCCTTAGGTCCCTTTTATATCTTTTCCCTTTCACCCTAAACCTATGCACTCTAGTTCTGGATTCCCCCACCCCAGGAAAAAGACTTTGTCTATTTATCCTATCCATGCCCCTCGATTTTATAAACTCTATAAGGTCACCAAGCACTCCGAAAGCTTGTACTTCCAATTAAACCTGTTGAACTATAACCTGGTGTTGTGTGATTTTTAACTTTGTACACCCCGGTCCAACATCGGCACCAACACATCATGGCTGTTAAAAGACCATGAACCCAGAACACCATTGTTCTGAATGGTAGTACAGCACTAGGTGGAAACTATAGTTTAGGGCTGATGCCCAGTCTCGCAGCTGAAGAATCATATGGTACACAGAGATTGCAAAAAGGCCATGGTGCAGGAAAGAAAGACTTGCAATAATGTGGTGCTTTTCACAACTGCTTGGTGTCTCAAAGCAATTTACAGTCTATTAAGTACTTTTGAAGTGTAATCACTGTTATAGTGTAAGAAACAAGGTAACCAATATACACATAGCAAACTCTCCCAAACAACCATGTGATGATCAGATATTTTGTTTTTTGTGGTGTTGATTGAGGGATGAATATTGACCTGGACACCAGTGTGCCATTCTTCAAAGTAAAGCTCTGAGTCCTTTTGCAACCACCCGAACAGTCAGATAGGGCTTTAATTTAGCATCTCCTCTGAAATACTGCATGTCCAACAGTGCACTGCTCCCTCAGTACTGTATTGGAGGTGAGTTTTTAGTTTTGTGAGCACCCCTGGCGTGGGACTTGAACCTGGAATCTTGAGATTCACAGGCAAGATTGAAAATAGCAGAAAAGCAAAATGACAATTCGAGAAGATTATCAGTTTACATTATATGCTTCTTGTCTTTATTGTACAGGCCAGTTCTATGCTTTTTTGTTTAATATAGCCAAGCATTATTGAAACGTGTTATTGCTGCACTCTAAGAAAGACAATGTCGATATGGGAGGTAGTTTGATGAAGTGTTAAATCCTGAGGGCTATAGTTGCTCTGTGAGAGGCAGAGAACCAAACTGCAGCAACACAAAAGATTAAGAATCAACTTCTAATAATTTTATTGTTTCATTATGTTTACAAATATGCGACAGTCTCTGTTCAAAGTTTGTGAGAAGATGTGTAGCTCGGGTGCTCGTTTTATGGTTCTGTTAGCCAAGCTGGGAATTTGTGTTGCAGACGTTTCGTCCCCTGTTTGGGTGACATCCTCAGTGCTTGGGAGCCTCCTGTGAAGCGCTTCTGTGTTGTTTCCTCCGGCATTTATGCTGGTTTGTCTCTGCCGCTTCCAGTTGTCCATTCCAGTTGTCCGCTGCAGTGGCCGGTATATTGGGTTCAGGTTGATGTGTTTATTGATTGTATCTGTGGATGAGTGCCATGCCTCTAGGAATTCCTGTTTGGCTTGTCCTATAATAGTAGTGTTGTCCCAGTCGAACTCATTTTGCTTGTCATCTGTGTGTGTGGCTACTAAGGATAGCTGGTCGTGTCGTTTCGTGGCTAGTTGGTGTTCATGGATACGGATCGTTAGCTGTCTTCTGCAGTCTTACCGCAAATTCAACCCAAACTCTGGGTCAGATATGTGGATGACACCTTTGTAATCATTAAAAGCACAGAAATAGAAAACACACACCGGATCATCAACGCCATACTCACAGGAATCAGATTCACTCGAGAGGAAGAAAAGGACAACCAACTCCCATTCCTAGACGTGATGGTACAGAGAACACCGAACGGAGAATTCACCACAAAGGTATACAGGAAAGCCACACACACAGACCAAGTCCTGAACTACGAAAGCAACCACCCCAACACACACAAAAGAAGTTGCATCAAGACACTGTTCAAAAGGGCCACAACACACTGCAGCACACCTGAACTGCAAAAAGAGGAAGAAGAACACCTGTACAATGTATTCGCCAAAAATGGATACCCGCGCAATTTCATCAACAGATGCCTAAGGGAAAGATAATGGAATGAGGACATTCCACAACCCAAAGGACTAGCCACGTTACCATACATCAAGAACACTTCTGAACTGACATCCAGACTACTACAACCACTAGGACTCATCACAGCTCACAAACCAACAGCCACTCTCAGACAACAACTCACCAGGACAAAGGACCCGATACCCAGCATGAGCCAAACCAACGTAGTGTACAAAATCCCATACAAGTACTGCACAAAACACTACATAGGACAAACAGGAAGACAGCTAACGATCGTATCCATGAACACCAACTAGCCACGAAATGACATGACCAGCTATCCTTAGTAGCCACACACACAGATGACAAGCAACATGAGTTCGACTGGGATAACACTACTATTATAGGACAAGCCAAACAGAGGACAGCCAGGGAATTCCTAGAGGCATGGCACTCATCCACAGATTCAATCAATAAGCACATCGACCTGGACCCAATATACCGGCCACTGCAGCGGACAACTGGAACGGACAACCGGAAGCGGCAGAGACAAACCAGTATAAATGCTGGAGGAAACATCACAGAAGCGCTTCACAGGAGGCTCCCAAGCACTGAGGATGTCACCCAAACAGGGGACGAAACGTCTGCAACACAAATTCCCAGCTCAGCAAACAGAACCACAACAACAGTCTCTGTTCGTGGCATTATCCATTACTGTAAATGAAAAAATGTTCATACTCAATCCTTCCACGAAGTGTGGGGATTAGCCTCTGACTAAGGTAGTGGAGCTGAAAATTTGAAGTAATTTTGTACATGAAGAAGGACCTGTTGGGGCATTCTGAAAAAATAAGCAATTCCATATTTTATGACAGCCTTGAAACCCTGGAACTGTATAGTGCTGCTTTTGGTTTTTTTGTGATCTACTTATGGCATGAATTCCATTGTATATATTTCATTACCTTTTAGCGTCTCCTGCCACTAGCGCTGGATCAAATCTGAATCACTTATAAATCTGCTTTATTGAGGATACTATCTGACAAAATTAATTGTGCTATCACTGGAAGAACAAATTGTTCCATTACATATAAAACTTTCAGGTTTATTTAACAGCATAAAATGCTCAGACTAAATTTTACAAATCCTGTTTAAAAATAGTCCGCACTTCTGTACTGTTTCTGATTTGGAAAATATTTTGTATACATCATCGGCTTCTTTCTTTTTGAAAGAGCAATAATATTTAACACTGCTGCAATTGGGGTCAGATGTGAGAAGTATTTATTAAAATTCCCTGTTGTGGACAATTGAACTGCAAGGAAAATGCTTTGTCAACTTTTATAGAACAAGTACCAACCATACATTTTCCAGCTGATATTTTGCTTCTTAGTGGGCTCGACCTTGCAGCTATTATAAACTAAAAATCATGATCAGAGCAACTGCCCTTTGGCAGAAAAGCCTACTTCACCTTGTTCAGGGAAATATGGTCACTCCTGAGAAATTGTCCCACTAGAATGAACCTTAAGGAACAAAATTGAGTGTTCTCCTAAGTTAAATTACATTTCCCCAACATAATGGAAGGATTATGCCCTCTGAACTGTTCTCATTTTTCTCACGAAAGGTTTAAACAACCAGTTACGTAAATTGTTTAGACTACAGATTTGCACAGCAATGCAGTGTAATTTAAAAATTGAAACAAGTTTTAAAGCAGAATGGGAAGGCGTTCTGAAAGAGAAATACTCAGAATGGAGTGTAGGTAGGGGCACTGAAAATCAATTTATGGAAGTGTTGGATCAGCAGGGCACCTTCAGTTACTTTATGATCATCATTCTGTTCTCGGGTGACCAGTTTGGAAAAGCCTGAATTCGCCATAGAGGCCTTCCGTCTTCATTCATTTTAACATAACGGAGAAAAATTGTCTCTCAGTTGGAATAGATTGGTTGCCATAAAATCACTGACCACCTGCAGTTTGCCTCGCCATTTTGTTTTCAAGGTGTCAAGAAGCCACAATAAATGGAACTGAGCTATTATTATTTCACAAGCATATAGTAGTTTAGAAATATTTTTCTTGCATTGGTTTTAATGAATCTATATGTAACTAATGCACAGATTTTAAAAAGTAGACTTTGAATCAACCTATTTGGATTTATTACCTCTGGAACTGTGGGTTAGGATTTGAACCGAAGCCTTGCACTTCAAAACCCTAGGTGTTGAAGGGGCAATGATGCAAGGTTTCGGGTAGAACTGCTTTCAGACAGCCCGGCTCCTAGGGTCAACTCGATCAACTGGGAAACTACAATAATCAATATTGTCTTTTGTAACACACTTTCTGTGATAGAAACTGCAGTGCAAGAGCCCCTTTCCTTTAACATCTGTTCACTGTTGGTGAATGGCTTGCATATCTGTCTGGCTTGATCCAATTTGACAGTGAATTCTGCAAGCTTCTCAGTTCCAATGTCTTGTTAACACCAGTTCAATGCAATCAATCAAGATAAATGGCTCACGTATCTGTCTGGCCCAATTCTTAGTATGCTGTTCAGTTGACCAATTTTCCCAGCTTGCCGTTCACTTGGCCAATGTTGTTTTTTAGGTTTTAGAGCTGTTATATTATTCAGTAGGGACATTTCACTACCTACAAAAGGCAGCAAATTCATGTGAACATCACCACCTGCAAGTTTTCCTCCAAGCCACTCACTATCCTGACTTGGAAATACATCGCTGTTCCTTCAGTGACAGTGGATCAGAAACCTGGAACTACCTTCTTAATGGCATTGCGGGTGTACCACATGGACTCCAGTGGGTCAAAAGGTTGTTGTGGGTAACAAATGATGGCCTAGCCAGTGATTCCCACATCATGTGAAATAATATTTAAGAAAGTAGCAGAAGCGAAATAAAGGTTACACAGGGTGGATGGATTGGGGGGGGGGGGGGGGTAGAAATTAAGATTTGATAACAGATAAGATAATGGTGTGGCTGGTTCATCTCCCTACCTCAGTTTCACTGATTATATGAATATCTTGGATGGCCTGTTATGATGTTGTAACAATTATTTTGGCAAATGTGAATCTACTGTAAGGCTGAGTAAGCTTAGAGCAACAGAAAATGCGACCCATAGTTTGACAAAGGATTATTAGTCTCTCAGTAGATGCCACAATAATTGCTGATGATGAAGTTGAATGAGTAGTGATGGTTCAGTAGTGTATGTTATGGAAAATAAAGTTCACTCAGCGTCTGGGTGCTCTTAGGACTCAGAAGTGCGTTATGTCAATATATAGTTGTAAAGATGGAACCAAATTTCATTCTGTACTGCTGATACCCCTCAGCAGCTTTGAGTACCAGAAAAATGTCTGCATTTGTAATCTCTCCGAGTGCCCAATTTGTCATACTAAATGGTGTCCACTGTAAATGTATCTAAACTGACGGAGTCATGCTAAATAATGTCACTTCAATCATCCCAACCACAATACAATGTTTACACATGCACTCTAGTTTGCAGTAAATCTCTGAGATGCATTGAAACCATGTGGTATTCATATGACCCATTACTAATTACGTTGAAAATGCCAGATATCATTACACTGTTATATCATAACAAAGCAAGTATAATGATTAATATATTGAGCTAATTTTTGTGTGTAGTTCTATTTCTGGAAATGTCTCAATTGTGGAATGTTACATTTAATGTTAATCTACTGCCTTAGGCTAGGCCTTCAAGCACTTGACCCAGTTGAAAGTGTGTTGAGTTTGCCTATTGATCTAATTAACATTTTATATATGACAAGGCTGAAATTTTGCATTTACATTTCTGGTATTGCAGAGTGGTCAGTTTGGACCAGTAGGACCCCTTCACTTTGGCTCGATTTGGTTCTTCCTGTTTCTCGTTCAGTTTTCCTTTGCGGTTTTCCCATTAGCTCTTGTCTTCAGATGCCAGTGAGCAACAGTAAATGCAATTTGAAGCTCACCATGTATTCATTAGGAGCACCATGGAAGTTGCTCATGCCTTTGTTGATTCTTATGATTCAGTTTGAATGAGAGAAATCAGCCTGGGTTTCTGTCAAAGATAATTGCTAGAAATTGAAGAGGTAAGAACAGGATTGACTAAAATGACCAAATGGAGCATGCAGGCATGTAAATGATTTGTGAGTTTTATGATTGTTTTATGTTGCCATGTTGTACAGAAAGGATTGTTTTTGTATAATACTTAATAACATGTATCTGAAACATCCCATAAAGTTGTTTCACAAACCATAATACTTGGAGCAATCCAGATTGCTACGAAGCATGGTAATTATTTTATGTAGTAAAATCCTAAAAACAAGTGAAATGAATGAGAAATTGTTGTCTTTTGTGATGATGTTTCAGGGGATGATAGCAACAGAGCTTCCTATTTTTCTTCAGATAGGGCCATGAATTCTTTCAATTTCACCTGAGTCCCAGAAACTTGCAAACAGTCCATAGTGAAATAAGTTATTAAAGTATGGAGACCCACAGTATTCACAGTGCTCAATTATATTATGAGATTGTTTCTTGGAGTATGGTCTTCAGTCATAAACCTCTGATTCCAAAGTCAGTAGCAACAACTTGCATTTATGGAGCCCTTTCAAAGTAGTAAAATATGTTAGGGCTCATTCTGGAAATATGTCAGACAAAATATGATACCGAGTCGCATTGAGATATTTGCAATAGGTATTGTTATTAACTTTAAGGAGCAGAGAGATGAGCAGAGGTTTAGCAGTTGTACTTCTCATACTAGTGGTGAGGCAACCAAATGATATTAGCACCACTGATGGTGTGAGGGAAATTATAGATGAACAAGAGGCCAAAATGGAAGGAACGCAGCGGAGATTTGGATGAGTCCTGGTTTAAGGAGATTGACAGATGGGAGATTGGCCAGGAGAGCATTGAAATAGTCAGAAAGCTGGCACTGAGCCAGGCTGTCACTTCAGTGTGTTGCTGCAAAACCGGGAAAAAGTATCTTTTAGTGTGTTCTGAAGTTGTTGTGTGTGTGAGCAGGCATCTATCCAGCCTACACGTAGGTGCTGAAATCTGCAGGCTGGTTAGATGGTTGTCGTGCACACAGCACGGACCCACTCTGCTGTCTGAAAAGTAAATTCAGCTTTCCAATGGAAACTGCATGTATGTGATTATCTGTCCAGTTAAGGAAACAAAATCTGTTTCTGCATCCGTTATAAATTTAAGTGGAAAATCTAAACAGCTTCTGTTATTACAATATGTACATGACATTCGATGAAGCACATGATATGCCTGTACTTTTTTCAAGCTGTCCAGTGAAACCTCTGTGGTTTTGATTAGAAAAGTTAACTGTGGTCTTTTGTTATTTTCATCACAGAAAAGAATGAGAGAAATTTAATTGTAGTAAGCTGATGTAAAAAAGGGGAAAAGGCACAATAGGTCAGGTCAGTATCAATAAAGACTTTGCATTGTAACCCTTCATTGGACCACCACATTAATTTATTCTCCTTTGAGTCTGATCAGGTTTCCAAAAGTTTTTTTTAACCATAATCACATAAGAACTAGGAGCAAGAGTAGACAATTCAGCCCCTTGAGCCTGCTCTGCCATTTGATATGTTTATGACTATTTGCAACTAAGTCCAATTTGACTTCCCTGCCTGCTCTCCATAACCCTACTATCCACTTGATCAAATGGGCCAATGGGTCAAGGAGTGGCAGATAGAGTTTAATTTAGATATATGTGAGATGTTGCATTTTGGTAAGGCAAACCCCAAGGCAGGATTTAGACAGTTAATGGTAAGACTATGGGGAGTGTTACTGAACAAAGAGACTTTGAGGTGCAAGTGCGTAGTTGTTTGAAAATGGAATTGCAGGTAGACAGGATGGTAAAGAAGATGTTTGACATGCATACCTTCACTGGTCAGTGCATTGGGTACAGGAGTTTGGATGTGATGTCATGGCTGTACTGGGCAATGGTTAGGTCTTGTTTAGAATACTGCATTCAGTTCTGGTCTCCCTGCTACAGGAAAGATGTTGTTAAACTTGAAAGGGTTCAGAAAGGATTTTCAAGGATATTGCTAGGATTAGGAAGTTTGAGCTACAGGGGCAGGTTGATTAGGCTGGGGCTTTTTTCCCTGGAGCGTCGGAGGCTGAAGGGTGACCTTATACAGGTTTATCAAATCGTGGTAGGGGAGAATAGCCAAGGTCTTTTTCTCGGGCTAGGGGAGTCCAAAACTAGAGGGCATAAGTTTAAGATGAGAGGGGAAAAATTTAAAAGGGAACTGAGAGGCAACTTTTATATGGATCAAGGAGTGGCAGATGGAGTTTAATTTAGATATATGTGAGGTGTTGCATTTTGGTAAGGCAAACCCCAGGGCAGGATTTAGACAGTTAATGAGCTGCCAGCGGATGTGGTGAAAATGGGTACAAATTAAAACACTTAAAAGGCATCTGGATGGGTAGATGAATAGGAAGGGTTTAGAGAGATATGGGCCAAATACTGGCAAATGGGACTAGATCAGTTTAGGATATCTGGTCATTGCAGACAAAATGGACTGAAGGGTCTGTTTCCGTATTGTATAACTCTGTGACTCCATTATTAATTAAAGATATGTCTGTCTCGTCCACAAATTTACTCAAAGTTCTCATGTCCTCTGCAGTCCAGGGTAGTGAATTCCACAGATTCACAATGTTTTGAGAGAAGTAATTTCTCCTCATCTCTGTTTATATCAACTGGCCCTCTGGTACCATAAAATACACTTATACCAGTGATGTCAAGAGGAGGCCATTTGACCCAACTTTTCTGTGCAGCTGTTTGAGAGAGGTATGAAATTGATCCCACCCCTCCTGTTCTTTTCCCATAACTCATTTTGTTTTTCGTTTCCAAGCATATAATTGATTCCCTTTTGAAAGTTGTTCCTGATCTGCCGCCTTCACCCTTTCAGATTGTGACTAACTCTCAGAGTTTAGATATTCCTATCTCTCTCTGTATGGGAGGAGTTTCCAAATCCTGATTTCTACTCTTCAGATTGTCAGATGGGTGTCTTAAGATGATTAGATTTAACGCACAATCTGAACTCCCCTGTTCTTATACAGTCAAGTGCAGCACGGAAAGAGACATGCTGTCTTTTGGATGATAAGATGTCTTTCTGGTGGACAGAACTATCTCCATTCTTTGAAAAAAAAATTCAGGAGAGCATATCTAGCATCTTGGCAAACGTTCATCACTAAACTAGCACCGAGGTAAAAACAATGATTGCAGATGCTGGAAACCAGATTCTGGATTTGTGGTGCTGGAAGGGCACAGCAGTTTAGGCAGCATCCAAGGAGCTTTGAAATCGACATTTCGGGCAAAAGCCTTTCATCAGGAATAAAGGCAGTGAGCCTGGAGTGTGGAGAGATCAGCTAGAGGAGGGTGGGGGTGGGGAGAAAGTAGCATAGAGTACAATGGGTGAGTGGGGGAGGGGATGAAGGTGATAGGTCAGGGAGGAGAGGGTGGAGTGGATAGGTGGAAAAGGAGATAGGCAGGTAGGACAATTTCCCTTCCCACGTGGTTAAAGATGCCCTCCAACGCATCTCGTCTACATCCCGCACCTCCGCCCTCAGACCCCACCACTCCAACCGTAACAAGGACAGAACGCCACTGGTGCTCACCTTTCACCCTACCAACCTTCG
Organism: Chiloscyllium plagiosum; assembly: GCF_037043375.1. Classification (NCBI taxonomy): domain Eukaryota; kingdom Metazoa; phylum Chordata; class Chondrichthyes; order Orectolobiformes; family Hemiscylliidae; genus Chiloscyllium; species Chiloscyllium plagiosum. The sequence goes on along the minus strand of NW_028270148.1, from coordinate 24,216,506 downwards.
CATAAACCAAATCATCCGCCGACATTTCCGCCACCTCCAAACAGACCCCACCACCAGGGATATATTTCCCTCCCCATCCCTTTCCGCCTTCCGCAAAGACCGTTCCCTCCGTGACTACCTGGTCAGGTCCACGCCCCCCTACAACCCACCCTCCCATCCTGGCACTTTCCCCTGCCACCGCAGGAACTGTAAAACCTGCGCCCACACCTCCTCCCTCACCTCTATCCAAGGCCCTAAAGGAGTCTTCCACATCCATCAAAGTTTTACTTGCACATCCACTAATATCATTTATTGTATCCGTTGCTCCCGATGCGGTCTCCTCTACATTGGGGAGACTGGGTGCCTCCTAGCAGAGCGCTTTAGGGAACATCTCCGGGACACCCACACCAATCAACCACACCGCCCCGTGGCCCAACATTTCAACACCCTCTCCCACTCTGCCGAGGATATGGAGGTCCTGGGCCTCCTTCAACGCCGCTCCCTCACCACCAGATGCCTGGAAGAAGAATGCCTCATCTTCCGCCTCGGAACACTTCAACCCCAGGGCATCAATGTGGACTTCAACAGTTTCCTCGTTTCCCCTTCCCCCACCTCACCCTAGTTCTAAACTTCCAGCTCAGCACTGTCCCCATGACTTGTCCAGACTTGTCCTACCTGCCTATCTCCTTTTCCACCTATCCACTCCACCCTCTCCTCCCTGACCTATCACCTTCATCCCCTCCCCCACTTACCCATTGTACTCTATGCTACTTTCTCCCCACCCCCACCCTCCTCTAGCTTATCTCTCCACCCTCCAGGCTCACTGCCTTTATTCCTGATGAAGGGCTTTTGCCCAAAACCTCGATTTCAAAGCTCCTTGGATGCTGCCTGAACTGCTGTGCTCTTCCAGCACCACAAATCCAGCAACTAAACTAGCACCAACAATGCGGGAGAGTTGTGGCTATTTATCTCGTTGCTGCTTGTGAGATCTTGCTGTGTGAAAATTGGTTGCAACATTTCCCTTCATTACAGTAGTAATCACACTTAAAAGCAACTTTGTTGAAATTAAAGTAGTTTGGGGTGTCTCAAGGCTGTTGTACAAATGAGAGTTTATTAAAATAAAATTGTTTTCTTAGGAGGGCAAATCTGCATTATTCTTTGGAGCAGTGGAAAATTTACCTCATATACTGACTTAAAACAAATTAGGCAAGCACATGCTGTGTTGATGTCAAGCTTTCATATGTCTCCAATTTGCACAACATAATTCTTCTGTTGAGTTGTCTCTTATTGATTGTGGGTTAGTGGTGCTGGAAGAGCACAGCAGTTCAGGCAGCATCCAAGGAACTTCGAAATCGACGTTTCGGGCAAAAGTCCTTCATCATTTATTCCTGATGCTGCCTGAACTGCTGTGCTCTTCCAGCACCACTAATCCAGAATCTGGTTTCCAGCATCTGCAGTCATTGTTTTTACCTCTTATTGATTGTGCCCAGTCTGCTAGTCTGTACAGTTTTCGGAAGGGAGAAATCTCAAATTCTGAGCTGAGAGCTGTGAGTTCAGTTCTCAGGATTGCCTGCCATTTATGCCTGACTGCCCATGAGCTTTGTTGGTTCCCAATCTCTCAAGTTTGAACAAAGCAAGCTTAGGCCACAGGGTGGAAAATCTAACATTGCATGCAGCTTGCATCTCTACTGTCTGCTTCTCAATCAATGTCCTCTTCTTTCTCCCTCTTGCTCTCCCAGCTGACTGAGAGTCATCTACAAGGGAGGAAATGTGATCTGTTAATCTACTGATTGGACTTGGGCAAAAAAAACGGCATTTGACTGGCTTCATTTAACTTCTAAATTATAATAGAATTGACATCAGTGTTAACTAGCTGGTAAATATGTATAAAAAATAATTCATTTATGGTTTCATGGTAGCTGTCCAGGCATGATTTATTTTTCAGTGAACTGTTACTGATGAGTTCTGCATTTGTAAAAGCATTCTTGACGATCCCTTGAGTTAATCTATGAGTATAAGATGTCTGGAGATTTATAGTACAAGTTGTAAAGGTATCACATTATGACAGTGGTAAATTCGTGCCCCTTGCCCTCAGAGAGTATAGAATAGTCTCTCCTGTCTCGTTATTGATCTGAACAGAAGCGTGCAAATTATTAATCAAAATATGACTGTTAGTATTATGGAAACATCTCTTATCTCTGTATGTGATTATTGCAACTTGTTGTCAAAATATGTTAATGGGAAGTTGGAGGATTTGCTTTCTTTAAATATTTGTCTTTATGTTCTCTGAAACCACCTCTCTCTTTGTGTGAGATTTAGAAAATTCGGTCAAGTGTTTGTAGGGAAGTCCATATCACCATCTGTTTGAAATGTTTCAACGTAAACGGTGATTTTGAGGACAGGAAATGGATAAGCTATTATTTGTTCTCTAGAATTTAAGAAATCAGTCACTCCTAATGTGCTGTACATGATGTCCTGTTCTGAACTATAATCTGTTTTTAGGGTCTCTCCATCTCCATCCAGCCATACCACCCACATGTGGTCATTGACCTTTTTTTTTTCTGACCCATGGAAAAACAATAGAAATTAAAGTCAATAATATAAGTCACTGTTAGGGACCAGATACCATGATGGGTTACAACTTTAACTGAAGGTTCATATGGGCTTGAATGCTGGCCAAATTCAAGGGATTAAAATGCCTCACCTCCAGTTACTGTGAGACTCCTATGGGAAATGAGTTTTGGTAAATCCTTATTGTGATTTGCACCACAGGCCTTATGCAGTAATTATGCTTTTAATTGACACTAAGTTGCTATTTTCATTGTTTCTACTGCCAGTCAGCCCAGTGGGAGCACACCACGTTCTGCTGCAGTTTAGTGACCAGCTTTACAATGGTCTGTGAGAAGCAGTCCAGTTAATTATTAGTGGATTGCCTGCTGTTGATGCGAGTTTTGTCCACAGCACTGGTTTGTGCATTGGTGAAATCAACATTTAAGTTATGATCACAGTAACGTCAAGCATGGCATTGTCAGTGTCAAAAGTGTGGCGCTGGAAAAGCACAGCAGGTCAGGCAGCATCCAAGGAGCAGGAAGGTTGATGTTTTGAGATAAGCTCTTCATCAGGAATTTTGTCTTTATCAAACATTCCTGATGAAGAGCTTATACTCGAAACGTCAACTCTCCTGCTCCTCAGATGATGCTTTTACAGCACCACACTTTTGACTCTGATCTCCAGCATCTGCAGTCCTCACTTTCTCCATGACATTGCCAGGATTGAACATTCCAGTAATATGCACAGCGCTGGTTAGACAAGCAAGGTGGTTAGGAAGTGGGCTTAATCATTTGATTTCCAACATAATATAAATATTGCTTAAAAGGGATCAGAAATTTAGCTGGTTTGAGAAATAGAATAATTAATCTTACAATGCAGAAGACTGTAATTCAGAGGCTGTTTTAATTCAACTTAATTTTGTAAGTTTTCTGGATTGTGGTTGACTTGATAATTCATAAGACCAGAAGAAATATGACCAGCAGTAGGCTGTTTTGGCCTCTCAAGCCTGCTCTGCCATTCAGTAGGATTATCAGGAGATGGTGAAGTCGACATTTCGGGTCTAACCCTTCTTCGTCTACTTCTCCACTTCCTGATGCTGCCTGGCTTGCTGTGTTCTTCCAGCCTCCCGCTTGTCTACCTTGGATTCCAGCATTTGCAGGTTTTTTGTCTCTATTCAATAGGATTATGGCTGATATGACATTCCTCACGTTTACTTTCCTGACTTTTCCCATAACCCTTCGACTAAAATGTATTATACCGCAGATTTTCTGGCATTAAACTTCACTACTATTCCCCCACCTTCTCTATACTCTTTTGTGGTTTTCTCCGACTACCTCAAGTATTGCCTATATCTCTTGTTTTGTTAATGAATTCTGACACCACTTCTTCAATGTCTCCATCCAAATCATTGCAATAGGCATTGAGCTGAAATTATTTTAGATTAGAATAGATTCCCTACAGTGTGGAAACAGGCCCTTTGGCCCAACCAGTCCACACCAACCCTCCGAAGAGTAATCCATCCAGACCCATTTCCCTCTGACTAATGCACCTAGCAGTATGGGCAATTTGGCATGACCAATTCACCTGACTTGCACATCTTTGGACTGTGGGAGGAAACCCATGCAGACACGGGGAGAATGTGCCAACTCATCACAGACAGTTGCCCAAGGCTGGAATCGAACCTGGGACCCTGGTGCTGTGAGGCAGCAGTGCTAACTGAGCCACCGTGCTGCCCCTTAAACTTATGCTGGGGTGAGGAGACTACTTCCATATCCTTTCCCACTGGCCAAGTCAAGTTGCCATAGTCTTACCAGACCACAGGGCTGCTCTCTCATTAGAGAAAGATAACTGGTCGTGATTTACATAGTGAGGGCCACCATATCTTATGTGAGAGGAGAGATTGAAAAGCAGAGTTCTTCACGGTAACCTCAGCCAGTGTGGGGATTGAACCCACACTACTGGCATCATACTGTTTTGCAAACCAACCATCCAGCCAACTGAGCTAAACTGACTCCCTTATAAGCAACATTGTGCATCCATGGTGGGATTTGAACCCAAACTCTGTCACTTCACAAGCCCATTACTTTTCCTCTGTGCCACCAGGGGATGGTGTTGAGGTCGAACTGGATGCCATCAAAGCATGGGTGGAATCTGATAGCGTGTATTTGAATGATGTTGCTGAAGGCAGCGTGTAGATGAGAAATAGGAGAGGCAGAGGCAAGATCCTAATAACTTCTTAGTTGAGAGGAGAAACTATTCCAGAAGATTCTCTGGGTATTGGTTGATAGGAAAAAGTAGAAGTAAGGACATTCCGAAAGAGTTGGATTACTGGCATTGGGAGAAATCAGTGCAGTTAACAATGTCATACGTTGCTGATATGGTGAGAAGGATGATGGGGTGTTTGTTTGATTCAATCACTGTAAAATCAACCATAGTTCATTGTTTTCAAGGTTCCCTGCTGGAAAGAGTCGTGAACGTATCTGTGGAAGGGTAGGATAGGATTTTGTTTGGCTTGATGACCCCCTTGTCTTTGTTGTTGAAACAACAGCCAGTGCCCATTACTTGTAGCTGAAGAGTGGTCTGTTGGGTGAAGATTGTTGCTGCTGCCATTGTGCACCAGCCCTGCCAGAGAAAAAGACCTTCTGTTATCAGCATTTAATCGCAGTGCAAGAAAAAGAACATAAGACATAGGAGTGAAACCAAGGCCATTCGGCCCATTGAGTCCACTCCGCCATTTAATCACGGCTGATGGGCGTTTCAATTCCACTTACCCGCACTCTTCCCGTAGCCCTTAATTCCTTGCGAGATCAAGAATTTATCAATCTCTGCCTTGAAGACATCCAATGTCCCGGCATCTGCTGTGCTCCGTGGCAATGAATTCCACAGGCCCACCACTCTCTAACTGAAGAAATGTCTCCTCATTTCCATTCTAAATTGACCCCCTCTAATTTTAAGGCTGTGCCCATGGGTCCTAGTCTCCCCACCCTAACGGAAACAACTTCCCAGTGTCCACCCTTTTTAAGTCATGCATTATCTTGTAAGTTTGGTATATGGACACTACCACATGATGGTATTGTCACACATGTAAACATATTAACATATTCAGGTTGTACTGATTTCAGAAAGATTAAATATTGAAACAACTGGCAAAAGGATGTGTAGTTGGAAAAGCCGATCACCCTTTTACTAATGACTGACTTGAATAGCTTGAAAATAGTGAATGAACATATGTGAGGAAGTGCTGCAGCTATAACGCATATGGTCTGGATGCATGGTTTGGCAGCAGCCTTTTCAGATACTATTATTTATTGATCAAAATACTATATTCCAGCTAAAACATTGCTTCACATCACATGGACTCCTCAGAATGTTTGTGTGGCCAGAGGTTCTGAGTTTGTCATTTATGAGGATGGACAACCTTTGCTTACATATGCATATGTTGTACAGGCATGCATTTCAATTCAGTATGTTAGTGAACTCACATGGGTCTTCCTCTCCCCAGACTGCACAACCCAATGAACTATGGTTCAAGAAGCAACTGTGCAGTTCGTGTAAGAATATTTTGTGGTTATGATACCATATGAGTAATCTCAATGTAATGAGTTCATATCATATCATAGCAAGCTGTGACTTCAAAAAAAAAAGCCATGAAAGCTGCTTGGATTGTGCTCAGCAGATTGACTCTTAAAGCTCTCTGAAGTAGTTTGGCAAACCATTTAAGCAAGTCTGACATCACCATCCTGGAATGAAATTAGAAGTCATTTCATTGAGTGTACGATGCATTCTGTCGTCTTCTCGCAATGCTATTCTTGAGTGGGTTGCAAAACCACCTCAATGTCAACATGAAATAATCTCAGAACAAATATAGGATGAGTTTGTTGCAGCTCAGACATGGCCAGCAAAAATAACTAAGTAAAAAATAGCAGCTAACTGCAATAATATCTGTTGTTTCTTGCTGACGTTTGAGGCGCTCCTAAACAAGGTTATGGCTTTGTGCTGAGGGATTGTGCTCGCAAGCAGCTACGTTGAATTGTTCAGACTCTCTGAATGTACAAAGGGAGAAGAATTTTATCCCATGAGTCTTCACTGGATTTAAGAGTAGGTACCTGGAATGAAAGTAGATTGCAATCAGTTTCATTTTGTATAACTTAGCATTGTGAACAAAGTGTCGCCAATAGAATAGTGCTATTCAATAAAGACAGAGATTTATTCACAACTAGGAAAATAATATGTTATGCTAATGTGCCACCAGGGTACTTATATTGTGCAAAACTTGGCATTGTAAAGTAAACATCATCAGAAGGATAGGAGCATCCAGTAATGAGAGGGATTTATGAACAATTGGAAAATTCGATAGCAGTCTATGGGCTGAGACATAATAAATGCACAGTGAAGTAATTTTATGCAATAGGCTGCTATGAGTAGACTAACTGAACTATGCAGATAAGCTCACGCATGCAAAATTGAGAAAGTTAGAGTCACTGAATTAACTTTGGCTGGAGGTCATGTTTTTGTTGTCTATAGGAGCTGATGGGCGGGCTCCCACTCAGTAAAATATGGTGCTTAAAGCCAAGCTATTCTTTAGTATAAACTCAAAGTGCACACTGAGCTCATGCACACTCCCCTATGCTTTTCCCCTTCCGGGCATTTCAATTTGAGCAAAACGCAAGCCGCTCCCAATGCTATGGGTTTCATATAAAAACAGTAAGTAAAGTTGGCTGCATCTGACTGCAGTTAATTTTGGTTAATTAATGTTTGGTTTCTGCAGAACTGTGCTCACTAATTCAGGTGAACAGAAGATCAAGTTTTTTATTCTTCCATATGAGCCTTCTGCGTTTTTACAGTGGCTCAGTTATTTGGACCTGTTGAGAGTTATAGTTATTAATAGCATTTGTGTAGGTCTCTGACTGCAAGAGAAACTAAGATACAAGCAGTTATTTCAGCTTTATGCTGCCATTTTTCATTCTAGAGTTCACATGGCCTTAACCTTATTGGTGCACGCACCCATCACGTTGAGAATGGACTGTAGCTTTGATTCCTCCATAATTTTGGCAGTGCAAGTTGTGCTAGCGTTTCAATGTAGTCTTACAGTCAAGGACCCTCTGAAATTCATGAGTAGAATAGAAGCCCAGGAATACATTAATGATAATGGACTGTACAAGAAATAAGGCCAAGTGATAGATGCGAATAACAGTGGTTTGTCTAAAGACAATGTGATGTTAAACAGGTAATTATTGAATATTTCACCTTTATTATTGAGAAATGGCAGAGCTATCAGGAATGCCCTGAAGATACTGGTTGCTGATCTTTGAATAATTTATAATATAAATGTTCATAACCAGCAAGTAAATATGTTAAAAACTAGCTCATGAGGACACAACCCAGGAAAGGACCAGTTAAACTGTATTGTGCTTCCTGGTAAATCAATGGATGCTACAGCTCCAAATGTGTTATATTTTATAGACAAGGTTCTCATTGGACCCACATGCAACTTTGCAAACAGGAGAGAGGTTCCAGGACCTCTGAGATACCTCAGAACTGGATTGAATCAAGCAAACTGCAGAGTTGTGATCAAAACTAGGCCATGCTGTGGATCAGCACAGTATATTCTCAGCTTTGGATACATGAATAGGAACAGAATAGAGGGATATTCTTCCTGCAAGCGAAGACAGTTTGAGTTTGGAAGGGCAAAATGTGTCAGTGAAGGCTGGGAGGTTGGGGGGGGTGGGGGGGTTGAAGGGCTTATTCCTGTGCTGTATTGTTCTTTGTAAAGTTTGAAGAGTTAAAAGGACAGAAATCTCCTACGTGTTGGTTGTAAAGGCCCATCTGAAATGATTATAAACTCAGTTCTTCTCATGGTGGTAAACCCACATATGGATTTGACTGTAGTTTAGCATTGTTTGGCAGTAATTTGGCAATCTCATGAAAACTATTAAGATACCTACAATGGAAAGTTGAAAGTACTGTTACAGTTAAGTTATTGAGCTGCTTCTCCTGAACAGAGTGAAATCTTGGTTTCCTCTTTTTTATATCCCGCTGTCAGATCCACTCGATTTAAATATGCTTCCAACAGACCCTATACATATTGAGCTGCTTTCTCTGACCTCCCTACCACGGTTCTTTTCCTCTTTCATTGTAAGCTATTCACACTACAGTTGGGAGAATTTGCACCATTGGACAGCATTCAGTAACTTAATAATAAAGTTGTACATTGTAATAGTGCCTTTGCTGCTTTAACTATGCAGCTGTACACAGCACTAAGTGAAACATGCACTGTGATGTAAACAAGTAAGTACCCATGTAAATTGCACAAGCAGAACCATAACTGGCAGAAAGCAAATCCTATGGGTATGATTCACATCCAATAAGCACTGTGGTTCTTATTGGACTTAAAATGTTTTTTGGATCCTTTCTTAAAGGATTATTTTATGTCCACACTAACCATTATCTCAAATATGTAAGAGCACTTTAATGTGGGAATTTTCTTTCAGTGTATTAAAGGATGTTGGGTGTACATGATGAATAGTGCTGACTTCCTTGTGAACAAAATTAGCTTTGCAGAAGATGGGAGTCCCTTTGTGCTTGAAATAACAGGATGTATAGGAAGCTATCTCTTTTTCTCATGCACTGTTAACACTACCCTGTTTCCTCAGGCCTTTCATTTTCGCCCTTTAAGTGTGAATTCAGCTCATTCCAAAAGATCTACCCATTCTATAATGTTGTAAAGTTCAAATGCTTGGCTGTCTTAGATTGTAATTCCCAATTGACTAGCGAAGTGAGACAAATTGCAAGTAAATCATATTTGGGAACACTTTAGTATAAACATTGGGCATCTGGGTGGTCCTTTTAAAGCATTGACAGCATTGTATTTCCCTTGGGTCTAGGTGTCTGCCGGTTATTTCGAGAGTTTGTTGGCATAGTAACCTGAAGTCAGTATTAGTTTGTCAGCATTATTGGAAGTCATACGTGTTTCTTATCTCAAGTTGTTTTTTTAAATAAAGCTTATTTTCCCTTTTTAACTTTTTCTTCCCTTACCCAGTCTCTCCAATCCTAGTGAATTATGTGCCGATGTATCCCAGTGAGATAGGGTTCAAGTGAAAGATTGTTGAACTGTAAAAATGCATCTTGCCTCTGCTAAAGTTGCTGTTCAATCCCCACTTAAGAATAGAGGAATCCTTTCAGAAGCATGGCTGATGACCTGAAATATCAGTCTGAACTACTAAAGCCCCAGTGAAGAGGCCAAAGGCATCTCTTTGAGTGGGATGGTCTGTTTACACTGCATTGTGTTGCTTTGCTGGATTTGTTTGATATTTTAAAGCTTCGAATGAACATTTGTCATTCTGGTCATTTCACTAAAATTGGTTATTACAAACTGCCAAAACCATCGATGATATACTATGAGCAACTCTAATTTTGCTCAAATATGAAGAGAACCAAATTTTGATCTTTTATGACTACTTATAAAATAGAATTGCCACTGTGTTTTAATATTGTTACATCTGTAACTAAGAGAACCAGCAGCATCATTATTAATTTCTCAAGCAGGTTACCTTTATTAGATATACAAAGATCTGATGAGATCATGCCCATTTCACCAAAGTCAAGAATTGGGATCTTAATGTTTCAAAGCTGACATTAATGTGGTTTACTTTGTTGTCTGTTTGATGAATTTTGTTTTTGCACACTTATGTTCAGGGTGGGTTGAATGAAAATCAACTTCTTGATACAGAGGGTATGGTTATTTATAATGCACCAGCAAAAATGAAAATACACACCAAATACTAAAATAGTCTTTTAAGAGTCAGCTTTAATTTTTAACCTTTCCATTTTAAAAAAAATTTTAACACTCAATGTGGTTTTGTTTTATGTTTCAGTATATACTGTCTCAGCCAAAGTTCTGGGCCATTCAAGTGACCACCCTAATGCTGAGAACAAAACTGGAGAAAGGTAGTCCTCGTCGGATTGAACGTGCAATGATGCAGGCACAGGTAGGACGTTGCTGCTACTGTGGTTACAAAAATATTTAGTAAACTTTGCATACAACATTAGAATTAGGCAGGATATGTGTCAGCACATCCCTATCTATCTGGTGTGAAAAGGAAATTGGCACATTAAAATGTCCAGTTTGTATGAAACAACATCCTGAGCAGTGACCTACAGCTATAGATTCTGCGGATAATCTGTTCTGATAAGTAGAAACATCCTGATTGTTTGCATGAGCTCTCTTATTCACCCCACCCACTCTGAGTCATGTAGGAAACCTACTGATCCCACTGGTGCTATGGAAGCTCAGAATGTTAACGGGGAAGCACTAATTCTTGAATTTTATTTGGCAAGTGATTTGGTGGGTTAAGATTCCTCTGAGAGAAACTAGGAACTGGAAGTATTTATTTTGCTCACCATCAAAATCTAGAAATCAAAATTAAGTAGGTGCACACATCAGTGAGGCACAGATCTTATTGTCTAATGAAGCTTTTATTGCAGCAAGTAACATGCCAATATAGAATGCACTTTCATTTATATAACACTTACGGAATAGCTGCAGTGAAGAGCTCTTGAACCAAATAAAAACCAAAAGAACTACAGATAACGAGAATCAGAAATAAAAGCAGAAATTGCTGAAAAAGCTCTGTAGGTCTAGCAGCATCTGTAGAGAGAAATCAGAGCTAATATTTCTGAGGAAGAGTTACTGGACCCGAAACGTTAACTCTGATTTCTCTCCACAAATGCTGCTAGACCTTCTGAGCTTTTCCAGCAATTTCTGTTTTTGCTCTTGAACTGTTGTAGTCTCTGAGGTAAATATTGCAGCCAATTTATTTATAGCAGTAAGATAAATTACGAGATAATAACCTGGTACCAGATTATCAGTGGTGTTGGTTAAAATATAATTTACAAGACCAGGGCACAGAACTTCAGTAATGCTGTTGGTACTCAATTTCTAGCACAGTAAACCCCTCTGTGAAAATTAACGGATTTGAGCTTCATACCAAAAACTGAGTTTTCAATCGAGGTATACAGTCCAGTACAGTCCTGAAAGATTGATGCATGTTGGCTCTTAATAAATAAGAAGGCCATCACGGTGGCTCAGTGGTTAGCACTGCTGCCTCACCTCACCAAGGACCAGGTTCGATTCCAGCCTCAGGTGACTGTCTGTGCAGAGTTTGCACATCCTCCCTGTGTCTGCATGGGTTTCCTCCGGATGCTCCGGTTTCCTCCCACAGTCCAAAGATGTGCGGGTCAGGTGAATTGGCCATGCTAAATTGCCCATAGTATAGGTGCATCAGTCAGAGGGAAATGGGTCTGGGTGGGTTACTTTTTGGTGGGTCGGTGTGGACTTAGTGGGCTGAAGGGCCTTCTTCCACACAATAGGGAATCTAATCTAATCTAAAAAGCTGTAAACCAAAATCCTGTCTACTTTTGCGCTGATTATTGTCAATGACCAAATTCTTGTGGCAGTATTCAGAATGTAAGAGTTTTTCTAGTGTCTTGGCAGGTGTTCAAGTACCACCAACAATCATTTGCTTATCTCACTATTGTTGTGGAACAGCAAGTTGATGGAGTGAGCATCAATTCACTCACTGATAGCTATTAGTGCCTGGGTAGTCTAAATCTAGTTCTAATTAGATTAGATTCTGCACCAAATTATTAATTTATTACTATTTTACCAAATAATTGGCATTATGAGGAAATTTAGATCGACTTTACTCTGTGTCGGTCTATTATCTCTAAGCATACCCTCTTTATCCTTATCAATTTGTCTGCTAATTTTGACCCATTTGACCACACCAACTTCTTGCATCTCATTGTCATCCAGCTGGGTGGAACCAACCTCAGCAGATTCCATTCTCATCAATCTAAATGTAGCCAAAGAATGATGACTTCTTGTCTCACTCCCATTACCTCTCGTATCCCTCAAGGAATTATCCTTAAGTTCTTTCTCACTTCTCAGTTGTTTTCTTTCCGTCATCAACAACATCCAAAAGCACAGTGCCAGCTTTCACATGTCCTCTGACTGTGTCCAGTTCTCCCTCATCTCCCTATGCATCTGAATTCCTCCACTGTTGAACTGAAGGGCCTGTTTCTATGCTATAGATTCTATATAATGTAACATTGTGGTGAATGTTTAAAAAACTTACGTATAGTCTAAATTAAGCTACATTGCACAAAATATTATAACAAAGCACCATTGCATAGTTTGGATATTTACCTATGGATCTAAACAAGGAAACAGTATCTGGGGCGATCAACATGAGAGAAGGTTGTGATAATGGGACTGAAGTTTTCCCCTTTCCCCTTGAGTGCGGGAGTACAAATATATCCACTGTGATGCTACAGTGAGTGGAAACACTTTGCCCACGGGTTGGGGAAATGGAAGGTAAATGGTGGGCAATTTGCGGTCGTTTACTATCCTCTGAGAGCAACATTGGTGATTGCATAGTATTATGATCCCAGCTGACTTTATTATGGACAGGTTGCATCGCAGACTGAAACTTGACTTGATATTTTATGTAAAAACCAAAAGAACTGCAGATGCTGTAAATCAGAAACAAAAACAGAAGTTGCTGGAAAAGCTCGGCAGTTCTGGCAGCATCTGTGCAGAGAAATCAGAGTTAAACTTTCGAGTCCGGTGACTCTTCCTCAGAACTGATGGTAGCTAAGAAAATGTTGGTGTATATGCAAAAGGTAGGGTGGGGGGAGAGGAAAATGAGTAACCGATAGGTGGGAATACAGTCTAAGGAGAGAGATGAGCAGTTGGACAAGGGTGTAGGTAAAAATCTGACTAGAAGGGTGAATAGCTGTTAATGGAGACTGGTAGTGGCTAACAATAGATGTTGTGTAATGGCAGACAGTGTGAAATCAAGGCCTGGTGTGTGGTGTAGGGGCTAGGATGTGGGAGAGTTCATGCCCTAAAATTATTGAGGTACTGCAGTCCTTAACCTTTTTGAAAAAAAATCAATACCTTGTATGATGTGTCTGTGGTCGAGGAATATTTATAGTCAGCGAATAGTATGAATATTTGTACATTATGATCATCTTCAAGTTCACAGTTATTTCATATAGACCCTAATGCTGAAAAATAAATTTCTTGGATTGCCTCATCATTAAAATAAGTTGCAGTAAATTTTACTCATGGTAGTCTACATGTACATTTTGCTGTGGAATATGCTGAAAGGAGAACAGTCGAACCTAATTTGGGAAAATTTAGAAGCTGAAGAGGCACAGACTCATTTTACACTGAAATCTCATAAGTTTCTGACAAGGGCTGTTTATATAGAATCAAACATTACTATGGCAGAATGATTTTAGGAGAGATTATGATGAAAATTGTTTAGTGTATCTGTATCTCATAACTCCTAATATTGCTGGTGAACTATTATGAGACGGTCCCACTGCCATACAGGATATAATGTCCCGTTCAAACTCATTTCTTGTCTGCTCACTCTTCCTGTACAATTTCACTGAGTGTGTATGGATGAAAACTGGTATGTTTGTTTTACTGTCAGGAAATACATAATGGAAACCTGGTGATCACAGCTTGTACCAGCTATAGATTTAGGACAATGTTTTGTAAAGATATGATTTTATTTAAAGAATACCATGGCAAAAAAGACAATCTTTGACATACCAGGGAATCATTTAGCTTCTTGATTAATGGATTATTTATTTTGTGTTTCTGCATATGCACCCTTTTCACTATTTGTAACATGTACTTGTGACAATAAATAAATCAAGTCAAATATAATTCATTTTGTTTGTAGTTTCAATATATATTTATAAATCGGTGCTTATTAAATTTAACTAAATTTCTGTACAGAGAGGACATAATGCATCAGTTAAAACCCTTCAGGAGTTATGAGATATAGAGTCTTTTTGTGAGCGGTGGAGTCTTGGTATAGACAGGCAACTCATGAGGACTTTGGTAAGATTTTTGAGGGACAATAAACTTATATTTTGCCTGAGAAATATTCTAATGCAAGATCCTAGAAGGTTTATAACCTAGTCCTCCCTCAAGTCTAGAGCATAAATACAGCTATGAATTGTACTGCCATTGGCACTGACTTTCCCCTCACTAACTCTAACCATTAATTTTCAACGTGCAACATTATTTAATTCGGATATGACCAGGTTCCAAGTACAGGAAGTACAATTTGAAGATTCTTCAAGATGATACTGCTCCAATCAGGCAAATTGTGAGAGTGAGTAGCTGTGTGCCTAAGGCCTGAGTGTTGGGAATGGTGATGGAACGGAGTCTGTTAGGTTGGGGGGGGTTGCATGGTTGGGGTCAGGGATGGAGATTAGAGTGAGGTTATTCCTTTAATACTCATTTATTTAAATTATCAGTTTATTACTTTGGATTATTGCTCCAAAGTTCTTTGGAAGTAGCCTAATGCCATGGCATTGTGCAGAGAACAGGGGTGGAGGTCTTGCCAGTATTAACATTTTGTCCTTTTATTAATTCCACTCATCATTTAACCTGTTGCTGTTTGTGAAGAAGGCTATGCACTTGGCTGCTTACTTGCTCAAGAATTTCCTTGATTGATGTAGTCTTAATGAACATAGTTCTTCAGATCTTTATGTAATTTCATAAATTGGTGATGGTCTTCCTTTCAGCCCACTGCTTTTCTGTAAACTAAAATTCATAATTTCAGTATCTTACATGATTGCTTTTTTATTTTAGCAAAATGAATAAATAAACTGGAAGGGAATGACCGTTCACTCTGGAAAGCAGGGTAGCAGTGTTTCCACCTCTTCAGCTGTTTCATTCTTGAATAATCAGAATTTCATCTCATACAGGAAATTACTATTCCTTCCTTTTTTGTTCTAAACCATCTATTGCTATGTTGGAATGTAGAGCCCATGATGGGAATGGTAAAAGTGACTTGCATCATAATATAAAAACAGTTTTACTTTTCCATTCTCCCATCCCCCCATCCCACCAACCCACAAAACGAAGCAATTAGTTGTGTCCTTTGGGACTTGGCTATATAGCATGGGATCTTCTAATCCAAACGGAGACGTGCTAAATAGGTAAATGGTAGATATTCAGCATTGTTAAGTGAACCTGGAAACACCTGCAAAACTGTTACTTGAAGTAATCCTCACACTGTCACAACGTGTTATTGTGGGGATTTATTAGCAAATTGGGTTATTTATTTTGTCAGCTCATGTTGTCTGAGGCCAGGTGCCTTCCCTTACTTAGCTTAATAAAAAAAAATGCTGAGTCAAAAGCCTTGCATCGAGAGGATGTGTATTTGTGCCACCAGAGCTGTAATTGTGTGACTACTCGGACAAGATATTTATCTCTCGGCCCCCTTTCCTGTCCACGTTCCTGATGAAGGACTTATACCCGAAACATCGACTCTCCTACTGCTTGGATCCTGCCTGACCTGCTGTGCTTTTCTAGCACCACACCTTTTGACTCTGACTCTCCAGCATCTGCAGCCCTCACTTTGTCCTAGTTGCTGAAACCTTACTGCGAAGCCTCTTCCAAAGATGCCCGCATTAAAAAAGTTCTCCTCCTCCCTCTACAAAGATCTCAGCGAGTCAGTCTCTCTCTCTCTCTCTCTCCCACCCCCCCCCCCCCCCCCCCTCTCCCTCTCTCTCTCTCACTGCATCCCCCAGGTCATCTCCTCTGCCCTGAAGCTGTTCAACCACATCTTGAAATAGTCTCACTATTCTAAGTGTCCTCACCCCCATCTTATCCAAGATCCAACCCTCTAACTTGGCACCACCCCCTCTTGACCTGACCTACCTGTCCATGTTCCTTCCCACCTAATGGCTCCACCCTCAGCACCCATCAGTCATCTCCTACCTACATCCATGTATCGCCATCTCACCTACCTTCCCCCTGGCCCCAACCCCACCCCTTCCATTCATCTCTCAGCCCCTTTTCCTCCTCCACATTCCTGATGAAGGGCTTATGCCCGAAACATTGACTTTTCTGCTTCTCAGATGCTGCCTGACCTGTTGTGCTTTTCCAGGGCCTTACTTTTTGACTGACTCACCAGATTCTGCAGTGCTCACTTTCCCCTGGTTGCTAGGACAAGGTAGACAGACTATGGAAATGTGTTGCTGGAAAAGCGCAGCAGGTCAGGCAGCATCTAGGGAACAGGAGAATCGACGTTTCGGGCATTAGCCCTACGTCGATTCTCCTGTTCCCTAGATGCTGCCTGACCTGCTGCGCTTTTCCAGCAACACATTTCCATCTCTGATCTCCAGCATCTGCAGACCTCACTTTCTCCTCAAAGGTAGATAGACTAGTGACCTCCAGGTTAAACCACCACTAATTGTTTCTCTGTTATGAGAAAGCAATCCTATAGTCCTCAGACACTATCGTAACTTTACCTTTAACTCACCTATCCAGCAGTTTATGTGGGAACCTCAGCAATGAGATCTCAGAAGCCATCATTTGTTGCTGAGTAGCTTGCTCGGGCCATTTTAGAGTCCATTATTGTTGATCTGGAGTTACGTGTAGGCTTTACATTGCAGATTTCCTTCCCCACGACGACATTAGTGAACCAGATGGATTTTTCCAGCCATCAATGATAGTTGTCATGGTAATGATTACCGACACTAGCTTTCAATTCTAGATTTATTATTTGCATTCAGTTTCCATTAGATGCTATCGTGGGATTTGAATCCATGTCCCCAGAGATTTAGAGACACAAATAAAAGTAAAGTACAGCAGATGCTGGAGATCTGAAATAAAAAACAATGTGCCAGAGAGACTCTGGCACAGTGTCTTGGGAGAAAGGGTTAAGGTTTTGATTTCCTTATGACTTCTTCAGAACAGTTCCAAGTAAAAGTTTCCAGCATTTAGTTTTTTTTTATCCCCAGAGGCTTAGCCAGTGTCCCGGGATTACTAGTCCAGTTACAATTTATCAAAGACCATAGAAAATAGGAACAGAACTTTTGGAATAATGTGTTCAATTCTAGTCTTGCTGCTACAGGGAAGATGTTGTTAAATTTGAAAGGGTTCAGAAAAGGTTTACAAGGATGCTGCTGTGTTTGGAGGGTTTGAACTATAGGGAGAGGCTGAATAGACTGGGGCTATTTTCCCTGAAGCATCATAGACTGAGGGGTGACCTTATAAAATTGTGAGGGGCACTGATAGGGTGAATAATCAAGGTATTTTCCCAGAGTCAGGAAGTCCAAAACTAGAAGGCATAAGTTTAAAGTGAGAGGGAAGGGTATAAAAGGGATCTAAGGGGCAACGTTTTCATGCAGTGTGATTGGAATGAGTTGCCAGAGGAAGTGGTGGAGCATTTAAAAGGCTGGATGGGTAAATGAACTGGAAGGGTTTCGAGGGATATAGGCCAAATGCTGGCAAATGAGGTTAAATTAATTTAGGATATCTGGTCGGTCATGGACAAGATGGACCGAAGGATCTCTTTCCAAGCTGTACAATTCTCTATCACTCTATGACTCTAAATGGGCCATTCATCCCTTCGAACCTGCTGCGCCGTTCAATATGATCATCCAAGTCAGTTCCCTGTTCCCACTTTTGTTCCATAATCTTGGGTCACTTTGACCCTAGGAACTATATCTATCTCCTTCTTAAGGAAATCAAATAATCAAGATACTATTTTTAATTTACTGAACCTTATCATGCATCACTGTATAGGTTTATTCTGTGATGAATAATTCATGCTACTTGTGTTCAGAATCCTTGCCCTATTTTTTTTTAGCTTTGAATTAGCTGAATGTTCTCACGTGAATCCCATGTTTGACCTGTCAGTTTTATTTGAGCCAATTTGATCCACTGGTTTGGTTGATCTACAGTTCCAGAAAAGTTCATGCTTCAGATGACTGTGAATCATTCAGCCTCACATTGTAAGTTGGAAAATGGCTTGAGGTCAAAATAAGGAAAATCTGTGGGGAACTAGTTCCATAAAAAACCAAGAGATCTTACCTGTCAATTTCATCAAGAAGTCATGCATACTTACTTAATCAGTTGTTTTGAGGAAATTATCAGAGCCTAGGGAAAGGGATTATAAAAGTCCTTGATAAAGTGACATGTAGGATACTATAAGACCCATGATCTAAACAGAAGTCTATTAATTGGGAGATGCCTGAAAAATGGAAACATAGAGTAAGAGTATTCAGATGTTTTAAGATTGGCAAGACATTGCTACCGGTATGTCCCTGAGATCTGCACCTATGGCATCTTAGCCCAGTGTCAGTCAATGAATCAGAAATAGGCAAATTGGGATAATTGTATCATTTGCTAATGACACCAACTGAGGAGACATGACAAATGAGGAACAGAAGAGACTACAGAGGTGAGTGAACATAGGGAAGTTAAAGTCTGTATGTAACATTGACAAGACTAAATGCCATTTTATGCTCTTAGAGCAGAGAATGGAAGTATGCACATGATAAAAGTGGAAATGCGTCGAAATCCAGATTTTGAATTTTTTCTTTGATACAAAAGAACAAGTGGAATTTGTATTTGACATATAAAGGAACTGGAAAAATCATCGGAAGGATGTCATGGAAATGGTGTAGTGAGGACTGATTAGGAGTGTCACCTGCCCATAGTCTAGGTGATCTGTCTGGTGGGAACAATCAACATTGACACTGGAGAAGCCTCCTTTCTTTTCCTGCCCACCCTGTGAATTGTGCTGGCAGCAGCTATTCATTTCTATTTCACAGCCATTGCTTGGGATCCACAATTTGGGGAGGAGCTGCAAAAACAGGAGTTAATTGAACTTGCAAATAATGTCAAAAGTGAAGAAATTGTTCCAGCAATAGTATGTGGAGTTTGTTTTTTCAGTCTTCACAGTTCTCCTGCTGTGCACCAAGTTTTTGTAGCAACTTTTTTTTGCTGGAGAAACGTATTTTGTGTTTCACCACCTTTTTGAGGGTAATTGAAAAAATAAATTGTGCTACAGGTTGTTTATTGATACAAGTCAGGGTCATAATCACAGGAAGCATTTAATTTTATTGGCCTCTGATGTCAGACGTCTGTGGATTTCTACCACTGTTCCGTAGCATACCAGTTCATGGCTGTTAAAATAGTAGACAGCCGTGCTGGCAACTCATTAGTGTCTCAGCTATAGGCTCCATGGATGTACTGAGACAGTGGGAGTTGACTCATAACAGCTGTAGTTGGCTGCTGCTTTTCCCATTTCAGCTGTGCTCTTTCTCCATAAGATTGGTAACAGTTTATTTGCTATCTTTAATTACTTACTGAAAGTATGAAAGTACTCTAGTGTTTACCTTCTACACGTTGGAGTACCTAAGATTTCCTTTTTGCTGGAAGGAAAATATTTTTTTTGTCCATTATAGATTCATACAGTTCAGAAGGAGGCCATTTGATCCATTGTGCACATTACAGCTTCCCTTGAGTTTCAATCCTCTGCCCATCTCCAGCTCCATTTTGAAAACTTTTACAGAAATTGTTTCCAACAGTCTTTTTGGTAGTCCATTCCAGATGATCCTAACATACTGCATAAAAATAAATTATCCTCATCATGCTGTTGAAATTTTAATTTACTTGTACTTTCATGTTTATAACTGAAGTTTAAAATCAGGATGCAAAGGCTGATAAGTTATTAGAGTCGTACAGCATGGAAATAGGCTCTTCTGCCTAACTTGTCCATACTATGATATGAAAGTAAATTCCAGACAAGCCAGAGAAGATTTCATGATCCTCCTTAATGAAATAGATAGACATTGTATTAGTTTTCCTGCAGGTTTGATGATGTCTTTTAAGTATGTCAATATATAATCTTCCCATTTCAATATCTGGCTGTCACTTAAACAAGTGTCTGAGTCTCTCATTGCAATCTGTTCTTGCTTTAAATCATCACCTTGCATGAAAAGAACTACCACTCGGGGCTTTTGTGGTGCACTGCTAATGTCCCTACGTTTGAGCAAAGGTTCAAGTCCTATCTGCCCTAAAGAGTGTGTAATAACATCTCTATTGTTCAGCAAGCTAACAGGTCACCTGATTTTCCCATTGAAAAGATGTTCAGAACTGCAAAACAAGCTGAACTACAAGATTCTAACAATTTGAGGGTGGAGAAACAGTGGCCTTGTGGTATTGTCACTGGGCAGAGGCAGAGACAGTTGCTCTGGGGGCATGGGTTCAATCCTCAGCAGCTGGTGATCAAATAGTGAAGGCTGAGAGGTCACTTGCCATGCCGTGATAGTGTCCCTGCCTCTGAACTAGAAGGCATGGGTTCAAGTCCCTCACCTGCTCTAGAGGTGCATCATAACTTCTATGAACAGGGTTGGTCAGAAAATATGTAAATGGACTACCAGTGTTAAACTTGTTCCTCATTGAGCCTATGTCGTCTTGTCTTTTTAAATCTGGGAGTTGTTACATGTTTATTTTCTCTATCTCATCAGGTGTATTAATCTAATTCCACTGCCCAAACTCTGCCCTTTGCTTCAGTTTCCAATGTCTATCCAGTGTTGCCTTAATTGGTCCCTGTGGCTAATCTCTAATAATCCTTTATGGAAAACTCTTCGCTCATATCTTAAATTTGCCATAACAGCTCCCATTATAGATTCACTTATATTTGAGCAAGTAGTGTTTATCCTACTCTATGTAAAATATTTTTTATTATAAAGACTTTACTAAATCTCCTCTGGTCCTCTCTACTTCAATGAAAACAGTTCAAGTGTTTTACTTTTTCCTTTTAACTATAGTTTCCTATTGTTAGTTTTTTCCTGGTAATTCTACACTGGAGATGGCTTTGATATAATTTATACTCCATTTAATAATTTTTCTGACTGCATGTTCTTTCAGGAAATTGTATATTTTAACACTGGGATCTTGCTATTCATTGTGCTGTCAATCATTGTATAACCCTTTTCTTGTTTATCCTCCAAACATGTAGTGCTATTGCTAACTTCCAGTTTCTACTTTGCTCATTCTTCTAAGATATCTGTCTCTTTATGAGGTCTTTTATAGTTCTTCTTGTTGTTAGCCAAATCTCCACCTTTGTTCTAAATTTAAGACTCTGCCCTATATACCACCTGTTTACATTAAGAATGGAATTGCTCTCAGTTGACCTTTGTACATTTTTCACTAATGCACGCAACACTTTTTTGCACTTTCTGTCCATAGCCAAACCTCTATCCATGTGGCTGTTTCACACCAAACCCCTCAATCTTGTTGTTAATTCTTTTTGTGATGCACTGTACATTTCTATTGGGAAACATACATTGACTACATTCCTATTATTGGTTACTTCTTCAAAATCTGCATTAAATTTGTCAAACATGACAGTCAGAACCTGGCGATCGAACAAACTTTCTAGTTATTTCAGAACCGATTACTTTATAACAGCTGGCTCCATCAATTGTTCTACTTTGTCCCATGGCACAACTATGTTCTCAGTTCTATTTTTACTTCTTAAAAGGTATCCTCATCCTCTACCATTAAAATCCTTCCGTCAACCTTGAGTGGTGCTGTCCTTTACATCACTATTCACATGCGTATAAACACCTTTTTTATTTATCCTTATATTTGTACCATCCTTCTAATCTCTTGCAGAGCCTTATTCATTTTCTGTATTGGTTTGCAGTACTATTTGTTATTTATTCACCAATTTTTCATTTAATATCCCACACCTTATTAGCATTGAAATGCAGAGGGATCTGGGCATGCATGTCCACTGATCCCTGAAAGTGACAACAAAGGTGGATTAGGTGGTTAAGAAGGCATACAGCACTCTTGCCTTCATCGGCCAGAGCATCGCATGTCAAAGTTGGCAAGTTATGTTTCAGGTCAGGCAGCATCAAAGGAGCAGGAGAATCGACGTTTCGGGCGTAAGCCCTTCTTCGTCGATGCTGCCTGATCTGCACTTTTTCAGCAACACATTTTTCAGCTCTGATCTCCAGCATCTGCAGTCCTCACTTTCTCCAGGTTATGTTACAGTTGTACAAAGCTTTAGGCCACATTTGGAATGCAGATCGTTCTGCTATAATGCACGTTTCGTTAACGTTAATTCGCTGTAATGCAATTGATGAATTGGGGACACAGTTTCTAAAGCAACAACTTTAAAACATGTGTTGCCTGTAACATGATTTCATCGCCAACATTTTAAGTACTGTGTCGAAAACGCGATTTTTCTATAATGTGGGGCTACAGAAGAATACAGCCATCGCGTTATAGAAGAACTACCTGTATTGCCTGCACTTCTGATTGCCACACTACCAGAAGGACGTGGATGCTTTGGAGAGGGTGCAGAGAAGGCTTATCAGGATGTTGCCTGGTCTGGAGGGTTTGAGTTATGTTGAGAGGTTGGATAAACTTGGATTGTTTTCACTAGAAAGACGGAGGCTGAGGGGTGACCTGATAGAGGTCAACACAAATTATGAGAGGCATAGATAGGGCGGATAGTCAGAGGCTTTTTCCCAGGGTGGAAAGGTCAACTACAAGAGGACACAGGTTCAAGGTGAGAGGAGGGGAAGGTTTCGGGGAGAAGTGCAGGGAAAAGTTTTCACCCAGAGTGGGTGCTTGAAATGCATGACCAGTGGAGGTGATGGAAGCAGACACATTAGCAATGTTTAAGGTGGATCTTGATAGGCAGATGAACAGGAAATGAACAGAGAGATAGAAACCGAAGGGTCTATTCCTATGCTGTATTGTATTTTCATTTTCACTGTACTTTGGATGTCTTTATTTTTTCTGCTTGACCATAATCTTGTACTTTGCACTGCTGATCTATCAATCTGCTTGTGAATTTTTCTGACTAGCTAATTTGGGCTGGCTTCCTTCTTATTCCTAACTTTGATTTTCTCCCTTAAGTCCAGCACATTATCTGTCAGTAATTTCATTGCATCAAATTGAGCTGTTACATTACTTGAGTAACCAGAATCTGTTCTAGATAGTGATTAAAGTGCCTTTGGCTAATCTTATGGCACACACAATCAAGTTATTCATCAGAAATGTGAAGAAATCCTGCCATAATTTCTATTTCATTGCTGTTTAAGTGTCTGATGATGAAGTTCACATAAAGCCTTTGGTAATCTTTTGTTATGGCTACACTTTAAAATTAAACACTAGCTGTTCTCCCCTGGTGTTGCTCATGACAAGTCTGGGTCATGGTTGTGATGGCTAACAGCGACAATGGGGCTGTGTTAGATCTGTTCTGAGCCTTTCTTTCAGGTCACTGCAATTCCTGCATGCAGGGTTAATTAGGGACATCCTGAGACTAATTATTAAGGACAGTTTCTGTAAATCAACTGCATGTAAGACTTTGGCTTCTGTCCTTGGGGAAGAGGACATGTTATCAGTATTGAATCAGGAAATGACTGTCTAGCTTTCTTCTTTTAAAGAAAAACTCACTTTTGACAATTAAAATCTGCATATTTCAAACTTTAATTACATATGCTATTTCTAAGCTGAACTGACTAAAGTATTCCACTTTAAAAAAAATGTTCTCTGTGTTATGTTGTGAGATGACTTTTCCAAAAGGGTTGCTTTGAAATATGCACTGCATTGTCATAACTTTGAAGAGAAAGATTAAGTGATCTTCAGCATGGAATTTGATTGATGGGAGGGGTCAATTTCAGTTTTTTTTATTTCCTAGTAGGTTCATTTTTGTCCTCATTGCTTCAGACTGCAAAAGATTTTTGTAGTCAATGTCTGCTCCTGTAGCTCAAAGCCATACATAACTCTAGTTTTATTGCCCTGTGTTTCCAGAGAGACCTGCGGGCAGTAACTATGAAAATCTCCTTCTCGAATGATTAGAAAACAAGCTGGCGATAGAGAAAAATGATAAGTTTTAACCCACTGTACAGTGTATGACCATATGCCACAGTAACTCTCAAATAGTGGGCATCAAGTCTCTCTGGCATGGAAAGGTGAGCAGAGTCCAGGTTTAGGCTTGAGGCCTGTCTAAGCAGACCCATACAATCTGCCTGAGTGTAGACAAATTGGGCTGCATCTTATGTTTTTATTTTGGCTGTCCAAGTTGTGTTGTGTTTTTCAGAGAGATTACCAAACTCACAGTGTTAACTACCTGTCCTGCCCCTGTCACATTCCAACCCCATCTTACCACATATTATTCCCAGAACAAAACACTATGCTGGATATCTGTTGCGAAACTGCTTCCCTTATACCTGGGTCATCTTTGAAAGGCTGTTGTGCTTTGGCAGCCAAATATTGCTTTTCACTGGCAACTTCATGGCACAGCAGCCACAAAGCCCTGGTGCCTGCAGCACAGCTGATGTAGCTAACACTCCTTTCACATATAACCTCACTCACTCACCCTATTCACTGTTTAACCACCACACCACACACTTTCCCTGTCAGTAGCTACATCTTGTCTGAACAACCTCCAAGTCAATGTAGACCTCCAGTTTGTCATGGTCCAGTAGGGGAACATTGCATGCAGGTAAGCGATCAGTCAGGATATTGCACAATAGCGTCATGAGTCTTGGTTATAGTTGGTAGCCTTATTCCCTCAATAACCAGCCTGGAAAGGCACCTGGACCCTCAAAGACAACAGCTACAAGAAATGTTCCAAGAAGAATCACGGCAGTTTGTCGGGTAGCAGCCACACCGCTCCAGGATGTGGTAATGGTAATCACAGATCACCTGAACATTAACTAAATGGAACCCCTTCCTGTTGATGAATTTTGCAGCATTGTGATATGGCCACCGTGAACATGAGAACCTAGCTCTATTCCCAAATCCTAACTCCTGGGCTGCAGCACTGCTCAGGTCATGGGGTAATGGAATAAATTGGTGTGACCTTTCAGAGATGGCATCAGTCATTGAGTTTGAGACATCCCACATGGAACACCTCCCTGGAAGGAGACAGTTGCAGGAAGGTTTAGAGTGGCAGTCACCTTCACAGCCACTGGGAGAGGATGGCCTTGCATTCCTACTGAGGACCTGCTCCAGCACCCTGCAGAGTTCTGTCACAGTTTTCTGTGACATATGTATGGAGCTTGTGTTGACACTGTGCCCTACTCATCCCACAAGAAATGAAATTGGAGCCAAGACTCTAGGTCTTCTCCGCATCCTGAGGGGTATTGCAGCAGGAACCTCTCTGCGCTGGGTGCTCTCATCTTCCATGTTGGCTTGCTCCTGCTCCTGAGCTTGTTGCTGGCCCTGATCCTCCTGCATTCACCTTCACCTGGTTAGGTCAGCAGTCACAGCAACCAACATTCAGCACGATTCTCAGTGGAAATGATCCATGTTGAGAACAGGACAAAAAGAGTCATCAGTAGCCACCCCATAGCTGATGACTGAGCACACCTGTGTCTACAGTGCAACATGCTGAGAATGTAAGACCTTTCCCTAATTTGCCTTGAGTCTCCCTCTATTACTAGCCTTGGGCCACCTTGTGAATGCCTTTGCATTCCCCCTATCCTTGACTCCCCTACCTCTTTTTGGCAGTGCCCCTGCAGGCCCTCCTTGTACCCTTATCAGCTGTTGTTAAACAAATCTCAGAGTTTCCACTCACCACAGACCTCTGATCAACTTTGATGAGCAGCCCCTAGACGAGACTGACCAGACTATGAGCTGTGTTTACAGCTTCCTGACAGACAGTACATGATTGCCATGACAGCTTGTGATGGCCTTCTAGGACTGATTGTTGCACCCTCTCCAAACTGTGCTGGGACACATCCCTTGACCATGAGCATTCCAAGCGGATGACTGATCATGACTGGATTATGACTAGCAGTACTGCAAGGCATATGGATGGGTATGTGAATAGGAAGGGTTTGGAGGGATATGGGCCGGATGCTGGCAGGTGGGACTAGATTGGGTTGGGATATCTGGTTGGCATGGACAAGTTGGTCCGAACGGTCTGTTTCTGTGCTGTACATCTCTAAGGCTCTATGACTCTAACTCACTGACATGGTGGCGGAGAGGGAGAGAGAGACACACACAAAAGGTAGCCCTATTAACATAGAGTCATAGAGATGTTCAGCATGGAAACAGACCCTTCGGTCCAATTTGTCCATGCCAACCAGATATCCCAACCCAATCTAGTCCCACCTGCTAACACTCGGCCCATATCCCTCCAAACCCTTCCTATTCAGATGCCTTTTAAATGTTGCAATTGTACCAGCCTCCACGACTTCCTCTTGCAGCTCATTCCATACCTGTACCACCCTCTGCGTGAAAAGGTTCCCCCTTAGGTCTCTTTTATAGCTTTCCCCTCTCACGCTAAACCCATGCTGTCTCGTTCTGGACTCCCCACCCCAGGGAAAAGACTTTGTTTATTTATCCCCATGTCCCTCATGATTTTATAAACCTCTATAAGGTCACCCCTCAGCCTCTAATGCTCCAGGGAAAACAGCCCTAGCCTATTCAACCTCTCCATATAGCTCAAATCCTCCAATCCTGGCAACATCCTTGTAAATCTTTCAAGTCTCACAACATCTTTCTGATAGGAAGGAGACCAGAATTGCACGCAATATTCCAATAGTGGCCTAACTAATGTCATGTACAGTCGCAACTTGACCTCCCAACTCCTGTACTCAATACTCTGACCGATAAAGGAAAGCAGACCAAACACCTTGTTTCACTATCCTATCTACCTGTGACTCCACTTTCAAGGAGCTATGAACCTGCACTCCAAGGTCTCTTTGTTCAGCAACACTCCCTCAGACCTTACCATTAAATGTATAAGTCCTGCCAAGATTTGCTTTCCCAAAATGCAGCACCTCGCATTTATCTAAATTAAACTCCATCTGCCACATCTCAGCCCATTGGCCCATCTGATCAAGATCCGTTGTAATCCGAGGTAACCTTCTTCACTGTCCACGACACCTCCAATCTTGGTGTCATCTGCAAACTGACTAACTATACCTCTTATGCTCACATCCAAATCATTTATTGAAATGATGAAAAGTAGTGGACTCATCACCAATCCTTGTGGCACTCCACTGGTCACAGGCCTCCAGTCTAAAAAGCAACCCTCCACTACCACCTTCTACCCTTGAGCCAGTTCTGTATTCAAATGGCGAGTTCTCCCTGTATTCCATGAGATCTAACCTTACTAACCAGTATCCCACGGGGAACCTTGCCGAACGCCTTACTGAAGTCCATATAGATCACATCTACTGCCCTGCCCTCATCAATCCTCTTTGTTGTTTCTTCAAAAAACTCAATCAAGTTTGTGAGACATGATTTCCCACCCATGAAGCCATGTTGACTATCCCTAATCAGTCTTTGCCTTTCCAAATATATGTACATCCTGTCCCTCCGACAACTTGCCCACCACCGACTTCAGGCTCACTGGTCTATGGTTCCCAGGCTTGTCCTTACCGCCCTTCTTAAACAGTGGCACCATGTTAGCCAACCTCCAGTCTTCCAGCACTTCACCTGTGACTATCGATGATACAAATATCTCAGCAAGAGGCCCAGCAATTGCTACCCTAACTTCCCACAGGGTTCTTGAGTACACCTGATCAAGTCCTGGAGATTTATTCACTTTCATATGTTTCAAGATATGCAGCACTTCCTTGTCTGTGATATGTACAGAAAGATTTTCTAAATATGTAGTTGTTTTTAACTCCTGAAATTAAAATCCATAATATCTTACCATTGTTATTTCAGAATTTGGGCTCTAAAGTGGAGGAAAATGGATTTTAGTTTTGAGTTCTATGAAGATATGAATTTTTTTAAAGGTCAGAAAGTCATTTTGGACAGTGAGTTCAAAACAGCATTTATAATGCTGCTTTAGCTAAATGACCAACAAGCCCCCTCAGGCAGATAGTTGCCACGGTTTTTCTTGAATCGCAGAGAGAGAGAGAGAGAATGGGACAGAAGTCGGTCCATGTGTGGGAAGTGACATAACAGCAGAGGTATGGTTACTATCAGTCTCCAAACATTTTGGGCTCGGGCAAGTTCCTGAGTTTTTTAGAAACAACTGATAAGAAAGTTCCAGAAGCAGGAAGTTGTGGGACTAGCGATGAGAAAGACATCCTGTATCTGACAAAGCTGTTGATGGTAGGAGTGGACTGAGTTAACGGTGTGTTTTAAAGGTCTCATGCAAAGATATAAACTGAAGAAAACAATATCTAGTGAATGCATTGTCATTTGCTGGAAGTATACTGTTTGCATCCATTCCAACTGAGCAAGAAGTATCAGTGTGGAGATAAGGGTGGCACTTCACTGAGGTTTAATCAATTGCTAGGTTATTGCTACAGTAAAAGGGATTAACCATTCTTTCTGATGTTTGTATTGAGATTGCTCACATAGTTGTTACCTGGCAGAATTTGTGTTTTTTTTTGTATGTGATAAATTTGTATGTTCTTTTGTTAAAGTATTTTACAGCCTCTTGTAACATGTTCAGTGACCCACCTCCCTAGTAAACAAAAAAAAATGGTCTGTCAAACCAGGGCTCACTCTGGGATTTGACTTGTCCAAAATTACCATTCGCTCCAATCATAACATACTTTTACATTGATCTGTTATTCACATTTGAGCTGGAGTGCTGTATTTCTTGTCATTGTTTGTTGTACTGTAAGATATATTTTACTGGTCACCTTCAGAAGTTTGTCTTGAATTATAGCTTAAGAGAAAGATAGAAAGACCAAGCTAGCCAGTCCATAGAAATCACTCACTAATTTTAATTTCTTCCTATCTCTGCTTCTGAGTTTTTTGAAGTGTTTTTTGAAGTATTTTTGTAGATTTTTTCCTCAGTTTGCAGAAACAAAATAGAAACACAATGGTGTGTTTGTGCTCCTATATTTTTAAATACCTTTATTTGTAAAGTTCATTTAGGATGTGGCATGGCTAGCTGGGAAATATTTATTGCTCGTTGTAGTTGCTTTTGGATCCTTGTGGGATTTGGTTCATTAGCAGTGGATGTACTTTATTTTCTTCTCTGATGACTACTATGTGGACACAAGCCTTGCCTATAAATTCTTCAAACGTGGCGTGCCCCATCCTATTCTCCATGACTGTTCACATGCCTACTCGATTCCAGAAGGATGCTGAATAATGACTTTCCGTACCCTGTCAGAGGGGAACTGAGATCAACTTTGCTACATGTAGCACCATCCGAGCAGAGATTGTCTGATTTGGAGCTTGCTGTACTGTGTAAGTTAATGCTTTACTTTACCTTTCCTGCTTAGGCTCTTACAGATCACTTTGAAGACAAGACCACATCTGTAGTGGAACGCCTGAAGATCTTCTACTGTTGCCAAGTGCCTCCACACTATGCTGTTCAGGTATGTGTATGAATCTTTAATGCCGCCTTCATCTCTAAAGAGCATAATCTGACTAGTTTAGCATCTTCTCTCAGTACTGCAAAGATGACAATCTAGATTTTGTGTTAGAACGTTGTGGATTTTGAGACTTTGACACATACTGACTCAGACTCGAGAATACAGCCACTAAGTGTAAGTGGAAACCTGAAATGTGCTTTTTCCAAGTTTATACTTGGTTTTACATGCAGTGACACTTCATCACTCAGAGTTTTTGTCATCCAGTCTCAGAATCCACTAAATTTGACAACAAAGTTAGCATCTCCAAATTCACTTAGGTGTTGAGAAATTTCTTCTTTAGCAGTTATCATTTAAAGCTCCATTATTGAAAATATTATTTATGTCACATGAATAATAAGTCAGATGAATGTATTGTTGGAATTTTAAAATCTTTATTTTTTATCCTTTTCTATTAGCGTCAGCTTGCGACTCTTCTGTTTGACCTGGGTTGTAATAGCTCAGCTCAACAGATCTTCGAGCAGTTGGAGATGTGGGAAGATGTTGTTATTTGCTATGAAAGAAGTGGGCAACATGGAAAAGTGAGTGAGCACTTCCCTTGGAGTTAACAGTTGGGCTGTATTCCGCACTGGAGAGTTTTGTTTTCATGGAAATAAAGACAAGATAAGAACAATTTATTCTTTCAACGTGCTTGTTCTCAGTAATTTGAGAGCTCTAGCATTGAATTGATCTTTATCCCCATCTCTGTACAATATTAACTAAATTTTATCAGTTTGTTCTAAAAGTTTTCGAAATCTTGGGAAGGAAAGATTAATGAAAAAGGAGATGTTCATCTGAAAGGCTTAAAAGGAGCAATTAAAACTGTGACTCTTTGTTTTTAACGGTTACAGCTGCTCAGATAGAAATTGCAGTGCAAAAAATTTGTCTTCCAGCAAAGCTTCTCATTTTCCATTTCCCAAAAGGAAGGTTTTCAAATGATTAGTGTCATTTTGTAAAATCTGTATTTGGCACCCAGAAATTTCCTGTTTCACGTTAATTCGTATTCCTAGCTACATCCCCCCCCTGTGCCCCACTCCTTCTTCCATTTACCTCTCAGCCCCCCCCACTCCCACCCCCCACATTTCTGATGAATAGCTTCTGCTTGAAACATTGACTCTCCTACTCCTCGGATGCTGACTGACCGGCTGTGCTTTTCCAGCAACACAGTTTTTGACTCTGATCTCCAGCTGCAGTCCTCATTTTCTCCTAATTAATTCCTTCGATCCAAAGGAAGAACTAGCATTCTACACTCTAGAGATTTCCTTTATTTTAATACTCTCAGGTCTACACACTTTGCAGTCTTCACTGCCTTCAGCTCTTTCTTAACATTTTCTAAACTTTGTTCTTTTTTAATAAATGTGTGCATCTCTGAGAAGGCCAGCATTTGCTTACCAACCATCTGCTGCTTCATCAATCATCTTCCCTCTGTTATAAAGTCAGAACTCGGATGTTCGTTGATGAACGCAGATGTTCAGCTCTATTCATGACTCCTCAAACACTGAAGCAGTCCATATTCAAATATAGCCCAAAGAATATCCAGGTTTGGGCTGATATATGGCAAATAACATTTGCACCACGCAGAAGCCAGGTAATGGGTAATTCCAACAAGAGAGAGCTTAACCGTCGTCTCTGGACATTCAGTTGCATTATCATCACTAAATCTCCCACTCATCATCCAAGGATTACCATTGAGCAGAAACTGAACTGGACCAACTATATAAATATTGTGGCCATAAGAGAAGGTCAGAGGTTAGAAATTCTGCGCCAAGTAACTCATTTCCTCTTTCCCCACGCCCACTTGATGGAAGTGTGATGGAATACGCTTCATTGTCTGCATGAATGCAGCTCCAACAACAATCAGGCTCAACACCATTCAGGACAATACAGCACACTTGATTGGCACCACATCCACCACCTTCAACACTCCCCTTCTTTACCACCAATGGACTGTGGTACCAATTACAAGCTGCAACAGCTTACCACTATGTCACCACAGCATCTTCTAAGCTCGTGATCTTTATCCCCTAAACCATAATCTTTGAGGAGAAAGTGAGGTCTGCAGATGCTGGAGATCAGAGATGGAAATGTGTTGCTGGAAAAGCGCAGCAGGTCAGGCAGCATCTAGGGAACAGGCGTAGTCAGGTGCTGAGGAAGGAGATGTGGCTGTGGTAGCGAGTCTGTTTGAGAATGTGGCTGAAGAGCTTCTGTGCAGAGGAGATGACGTAGGCAGGTGCTGAGGAAGGGCTAATGCCCGAAACGTCGATTCTCCTGTTCCCTAGATGCTGCCTGACCTGCTGCGCTTTTCCAGCAACACATTTCCATCCCTAAACCATAATACCCAACTCGCCCCCACAACTGAGACACACACCATCTTGACCTCGTAGCTTATCACTGCAACATCAGTGTCACTAAGTCAAAGCCTTGGGTCTTGGGACAGCTCACCACCACCTCTCGTGTGCAGTAATAAAAAGTAGCCAATCAGTGATGTCACATCATATGAATCAATAACAAAAAGAAATGCTCTTGCGTGACTTGCTCGGCCATTTCAGGTGACAAGAGTTAACTACATTTCTATGAATCTGGAATCATAGATAGTATTTAGAAGGCTAACCTGCCCAAAGCATTAACTTAAGTGTCTGGAATATTAGTCCAGCAACATTACCACTATGCCACCTCATTTCCTTTGTCACATGGAGTGGACCAAATTGGGTGATATGTTGTTCATTTTGAAGGGAAGAACAGAGGAGCAGAGTTTTATTTAAATGGAAAGGAACTGCAGAAAGCTGCAACACAAAGGGACTTGGGGGTACTTGTGCCCGAAATACGTAAGCTAACACAGGTGCAGCGGATAATCAGGAAGCCTAAAGGAATGTTGGCCCTTATTTCAAGAGGTTGGAGTATAAGAGTGGGGAAGTCTTACTGCAACTGTATAAGGTGCTTGTGAGACCATATCCGCAGTACTGTAAACAGTTTTGGTTGCTTTGTTTAAGGAAAAATATTATTTAATTGCAGGCAGTTCAGAGTAGGTTCGCTGGGATTGTCTTAAGAGCAAAGGCTTAAAAGGTTGGGACTCTACTCACTGGAGTTTAGAAGAACAGGAAGTGATCTCATTGAAACAAAGGATTTTTAGGGGGCTTGACAGGGTAAATGTTGAGAGGGTGTTTCTCCTCAGGGGAGAGTTTAGAACCAGAGGGCAGTGAATCAGAATTAAGGGGCACCATTTAAGACTGAGATGAGAAAGAGTTTTTTGTCTGAGAGGGTTGAGAGTCTTTGGCACTCCTTGCCACACAGAGACGTGGGGGAAAAGTCCTTGTTATATTTAAGGCTGAGATAAATAGTTTCTTGATCAGAACAGGAATCAAAGGTTATAGGAAAAATGCAGGAAAATGGATGTGAGGAATGTTAGATCAGCCAAGATCCTTTTGAATGGCGAAGCAGGCTTGAGGGGTTGAATGGTCCTCTCCTGTTCCTATTTCTCACAGTTTTATGGCCTTATTTCTGTGATGCTGTGGATTGAGGAGGAACCTTGAGATGGATTATCCATCCAATTTAGTACTTCTGTCCAAAGATGATAACAAATACCTTTGGCATTGATGTTCTGTGCTCCACTAATACCCCCATCATCGAAGATGGGAGTATTAGTGGAGCTTCCTCCTCCATTTAGTTACCCAACACCATTCACAATTCAATGCAGTGGAACTGCAGAGTTTTTGATTATGGGCTCACATAGTTCTGACTATAGCATGTATGTAACCCTATGATGTGGCTTCTCCAGGTTGGCAGATAATTTTTAGTATGCTAGGTATTACTTCTCATAGTTCAATTCAGTAATAAGAAATAGATTGAGGTTTCGAGTATTATACATTGTTTAAACACACTGCTGGTTCTTGATTTATTTGATTATTGAGTTAATGTTCATCATCTGAATCTCTTACTCTTATTTTGGTTGAGCACAGTATCACTACTGTTTGTTTTAAAAGGAGCTCTCTAAGTGGCTCACAAAGCAGAAAACAGAAATGCTCCAGGTTGCAGATCCCCAATCCAGGTTCAATAATTGAGTCAGGATATGGAGGCAGATTTGTGGTTACAATTTTCCTTAGCACCTCTGGATTAATTAAACCAAATCAGTTAGTTTCCCACTCCAATTGTATTTCAAGTGACCTTTTATGATATTGAATGATAGATGGATTAAGCTTCACTGACGCTGCTGACATTCCTGCTTAATACATCATCAGGATCCACCGATGAGTAATGATCATTTTAGTGAGGGGAGAAAGACTGTTGAGAATAAAAATATTCTTGGTTCTTGAAAACAATTGGTGCTGATTTATAATCAAGAATTAAAAATGGAATTAATTTCCAATCTCTTTTGCTTTCATCATTTTTGACTGCTCAATGTTTCCTATCCACTTTTTTTTTTATTTAAAAAAAAGTTTTCTCTTGATAAAGCTATATTTTCCCACACAGTTGCATTGAAGATTGGGGTATTAGTTTGGTCGGAGGTTCGAGGATAAGGGAAATGCCAATTATTTAGCACTAGCAGGGCTTACCCAAGCTGAGCTGATGAGAAGAACATGTTGAACAGCTAGACTGACAGAAGTTGCAATATTTTTTAACCACACAAATTGAGACACTCGATTTCCACATGGCGCCATGGTTGGTCCCCTAGCTCAGAATGAACATGTGTGTCTGGTAGTATAGTACACTGTAGCTTTTTATTCTACTGCTTAATCACTGGATGTGGAAATTAGCTTATGATATTGATATTGGCACTAACTCTCTGTGACCTAGTGCCAGAGTTTGAGTGATCATACATAACTATGCCAGTTCATAAGGAGCCAATTTATTTTGTTTATTGATTATACCAGGCTTTACTTCCCTGTTGAAGCATTCTACCATGGAGCAAGGGAAAAGGGGCTCAAACAATATGTTTCCATGATTGAGGACTATTCAGTATGACCTTTGAAAGCCACAGCCGCAAAATATATTTAATACCTTTTAAATCCTTATTTTCCATGCTACCTCACAAAGTACTTTTTTTTACTGTAACTTTGTGTACAAAAAAATCTTTAGCTTGATGCTCTGGTTGTCAAAACTTAATTCATTACAGCCAAGAATAAATTGCAGAACAATTATTGTTGCTTGAGGGTGATTGCCCAAAGGTTCAAACAGTCATGGCTTCGGTAGTTCTGTGAAAAGGGGAAAAAAAAATTGCAAGGAGTTTCATTTCACTTGTGCTCTGGGAGTAACAAGCCTATTGGTAGGTCATAAGATCAGTGAAGGCTTTGATAGTGATGCAAGGTAACACTAAGGGCTGCACAACAGTGAAAGAATTAACTGAGGGTAAAAGATTTTATTTCTGTGGACAGACTAAAGAAACTAAGATCTTTCTCTTTCAAACTGGAAGGTCAAGGGGAAATTTAATAGATCTGTTAAAAATTATGAGGTGTTTTGATAGATGTAGCATTGATCACAGGAATATCTGTAACCAGAGGTGAAATATTTAAAGTAATTTGCAAAAAAGAACAAGAAAGATGAGAAATGAGTGTGCACAAATTATGATTTGAAATGTGCTAGTTGAAAGGGCAGTGTAAGTAGATTCACTAGTAACTTTCTAGTGAATTGGACAAATCCTTGAGAAGCATACTCGAAAGTTAGGACAGACTAGACTTTACTGATTGGGACAGTGAGGCAAGATTTGATTGAGATGTACAAAATTGAGTGTGACCTGGAAAGAAAGGGAAAGGCTTGTTTCCTTTTGCAGCTACAAGATTAAAGGTAATTGGTAGAAAGATTAAAGGCTGATGAGGAAGATGTTTTTCGCTCAGAGGATGGTAGGGGCCTTGAACTTGCTGCCAGAAATAGAAGCAGAAACCTTTGACTCATTTATGAGATATATCAATTACTATACCTACGGGTCTATGAAATCAATGCTGGAAATGAGATTAGACTAAGTGATTCTTTTGTTTTGGGCTGGTGTAGACTCTATAGACCAAGTGGACTCCTTTGTGCTGTAAACTTTCTATGATTCTAAAAGAAAGCGTTTACACAGACACTGAAAGAGTTGGACTTCGTGACTAATTGGAGAGCTTGTTCAAAGAGCCAGCACAAATCTGATGAACCGAACGTCCACCTTCAGTGTTCTATGATTCTCCCATACCTAGTATAACACAGATAAGGTACAGTATGCCAAAAAGCATGTTTATTATATCTTTAATGAGTTAATTTTGTTGATGAAAGCACACTTGTGAATTACAACACTAAGGAAAAGCACGCAGTGGAGAATGAGCACCCACCTGTGTTGCTGAACCTGCTGGATTTGTCCAGGGTTTGATTTCATCCTCTGGTCATTTTTCAGGCAGAAGAGGTTCTTCGCAGAGAGCTGGAGAAGAAAGAGACACCTACTTTGTACTGCCTCTTGGGAGATGTGCTGAATGACCACCAGTACTACGACAAGGCCTGGGAACTGTCCAATTATCGCAGTGCCCGTGCTCAGCGCTCCAAAGGGATGCTACACCTCCGTAACCATGAGCTCAGACAATGTGTGGAATGCTTTGAGCGATCAGTGCAGATTAACTGCTTACAGGTGGGGAGCTCACCTTCTCTTGTTGAGCTTAATGTTGTGTGGGATAATAAAATGGGTTTTGAATTATGTTGGAGGGAGGTATCTGCATTGAAACCTGCATACTTTTAATATGTCATTTCACACCTGCCAGTAATTTTCAGTCAATACTGCAATTTCCTGGTTGATTTGTGTAGTCTGTGTTTCTTCCGAGCCAATAGGTCCACTGCCTGCAATCACTCAGACCCACTGGATATCAACGCAATGTAAATTGTTGAGTCTAATGCTAAACACTTTGGATAATTGAGCTACACTGTAGTTCACAGTTACAGATGATTGCTTGTTGCCTTGTGTCAGACAGAGGGCCTCCCATACCACATGCACGCAGCTGAAGTGGAAACTGTTCAATATGAAAAATAAGAAAGCTGATCTATTGTGCCTGGATTAGAAAGGTAGGATGTGAGGCTCTTCAGTGGATTGAACATAACAAGGAGGGAGAACATATGATGTTTGGGAGTAAAGATGTGATTGAGCGATGGGGCTGTGATGATGAGGTGTTGTAGATTATTGGTATGGAACAAAATTTAACTGCGAACTATTTTCAAGTTTGAACAGGTTAAGATTTTACTTCACGTGCTTGACAGAAATGGAAAAAGGGATAGCTTCTGCATGAAACCAAGCTTTTGGGTTATGTAGGTTGTACAAATAGGCTGTAATTTCAGCTGCTACTTAGCACTAGCCGATATTCTCATGAAGACTATCACTATCCTCTTCACAGTTCACAATACTTACAACTTTTGTGTCCTCTGCAGATTTTGAAATTGTACCCATGCCTGGGTCATTTCAAGAAAAGCAATGATCCTGTTAATAACCAAAGAGAACTCTATTGTGTAACTGCGTCCATTCCAAGAAAGAACCATTCGTCGCTACTCTGTTTCCTGTCACACCCCCAACTTCTCACCTCTGCTGTGACTGTCCATTTTATTTCATGGACCTCAACATTGCTGACAAACATATGTCACTTTAACAGCACATCAATGGCATTACCCTCTACAACCATCTTTGTTATGTCATTAAGTTAGTTTGTTAAACA
The DNA here is from genome assembly GCF_037043375.1 of Chiloscyllium plagiosum. NCBI lineage: Eukaryota > Metazoa > Chordata > Chondrichthyes > Orectolobiformes > Hemiscylliidae > Chiloscyllium > Chiloscyllium plagiosum. The sequence continues at coordinate 24,179,130 of NW_028270148.1, read as the reverse complement.
CAACTTACCTTCAATAGTTCCATGCAAACTTTCCTTACTTAATCTGCATTTGTTCAAGCAACTTAATTTAATCCCAGATTATAGATGCTAAAAGCGTTCCTTCTACGGAGTTGAATTGAGTGGCTGCTTGTTTCTGGGTAAATTTGTTTTTGAACAAAGATTTGCCATTCTCCTCTAACACCACCTGTGAATCCAAGGAAGATTATGACTAGTACCAGTGCAGTTTCCTCCCTTTCTTCCCTCTACATCATCAAAGGCATCACAGCTGACCCTGGTGATGTTTAAATACCTGTTTTACATCTATTTTCAGGCCATTCAGCGTCTCAATCTCCTTACCCTGTGACTTCAGCAGTATTATCTTCATGAGGATGGCAAGTTGCCACGTGATCATTTAATGCGTCAGACATGACCCATGTCTCCATGCACAGGTCCACTTTTTGTTCCCTGGTTGCCCCAATCCTTTTCTCACGATACTTTTATTACCTATACACCGACAGAAGACTTCTGAATTTCCTTTTATGTTGGTCACCAGTCTCCTCTCATACTCCTTCCTATCCTTTATCCATTTTACTTTCCTTCTGTCCGTTTTATACATGACTAGGTTCTCGTGTATATAATAAATCTGTTCTTTTTCTTTTTCGTCTTTCTCTCTATTTCGATTATCATCCGGGAAACCTTACTAATTCTCCCTTTCACCTTTGTGTGATTATACCTTGGCTATAGCCAAGCCATATCATTAGAAAAATATTTTTGTGTTACATTTTGCCTTGAGGTCTTTGATTCTGATTGATCTGGTCTGTTCTTACCCCAATGTAATTAACCCTCTTTTAATTAAGTATTTCTGCTCCAGATTATTCCCTGTCCTTTTCCAAGGTCAAACCGAGCATTCTAATACTAAATTGACTGTGCCCTTACTGACACTAGGTTCCTAAAATCCATATTTTTCCTCAGAACTTGCTCCAGCCATGCCTTCTTCCTTAGTGAGCTGAAATGTACTTATCAAGAAAATTCTCTTGAACACACTTCACAAACTCTTCTCCCTGTTTTGCTCTTTTATCTCTTTTCCATCATTTGGTGACCTATCCTCATTTCTTATCATTAACTAAACTACTACTTGCTACTACCCAAAAGAAAAATTGTTCTTGCCTCTCTTGGAGGAAAGCCAATAGGGTAATTTTCTCATTATGCTGCCACCCCTCATTTCTTTCCTTCCCAATCTTGCCTGAGCATAATGTATCCAGAAATATGTAATACCCAGGACAGAAATGATGGACCAAATTATGACAATTCTGTCATAAATTCTGTGATAATAACCAGTGATGGAGTATGTTGAGCCAGGTCTCCATTGTTGACCACAGAATCGCATTCTTCTATCATTACCTGCATCTACAGCTCATCAATCTATTTTACCCTGTAATGTGCATCATTATATCTTCACTGTCTGCCCAAGTTAGATCTTGTTGATTTCCCGGAACTGTATTCCTATCTAAGAACTTACTATTTCATTTTTGAGAGCTATATGTCTCTCTCAGTACTTTGTACATTTTTATTTATCCTTTCTGGTAGTATCCCCTGGTTCCCTTCCCTAAAATACATTGTAGACAGCAAATTGCACCTCAAGGGATTTGGCTCTGGTGAATACTGCACAGGTCCTGTCTACAAAGAACTGGTCCTAATGCCCAAGGAACCTAATACCCTCCCTCCTGGAACATCCCTTCAGCGTGCATTCCTTCAAGCCTCTCATGAATTGTAAAAACCAGGATGAGGGTTTACTTTGCAAGCTCAAGCACGACCCTGGTTTACATACTTGGTTACCCTCCTCTCAATGTTAAGTGGGGATGCCGAGCAGCTGTTAAGAGGCCTGTCTGTCACTTGGATCATGTGAACAACTGGGTGCAGCTTTTTCTTTCAGATTGCTTATTACCCAGATGAGAGGCAGAGCATCAAGAGTTAAAAATTCCAACATCACTTCCCCCTTCCAATCTAAACTGTTTTTCCAAAGAGAGAATGCCTGTTAGTTTAATTTCATGTAAAGTAAATTTTCTTCTGGAGCGAGATGTAGTATGCTGCATATTGTGCAAATTTTTTTTGTTAGACTTGCTCACACGGATTAATGATACTCTAAAATAATTAAGTTTTGTAGCTATGAAACTCCTTGTCTTTTTTTTAAATCCTGTTTCAGTCCATCAGTTACTGTGGACCACAGACCTTTAAAGCCTTGCCATCACGTTACTTAACCACTACTTGATTTATGTCAGCTTCTCCTACTCCTTTAACCTTAAAACTATACCTCAATAGATTAATCAGTTTATTTAGCAGGATAAGGATTAATAAGTAACTTCAGTTGGTCCCTGATAAATGCACAGTTGTTTTATGTAGACTCTTAAATCTAATATGTGTATATCAGTAATCTATTTGGTTAAAAATATCTGTTATAACACCAGTTGTAAATAGTCATTCCATTATAAGTAGTCCTCTACAGATTGGTAATCACTGCTACTGTTTGATTCAACACTTTTTTTTTCCACTTCACCCTGACAACCGTCAGACCTGTACAGTTCATGGTCAAGTCCCACCTTCGCACTAGTTGTGTCAGAGCATATTTGAACATGGTGATTAACAATATCTCCAATTCCAGCCTTGGGCTCTCTCACTTCGCCATTTGCAGCTGCATCCTTGGCTGAAATTTACGCCCTCAAATCCCTTTGTACTCCTCCTCTTTTAGAACATAGTGCAGTACAGGCCCTTCAACCCTCGATGTTGCGTGCCAACCTGTGAAAATAATCTGATGCCCATCTAACCTACACAGTTCAATTATTATCCATATGTATGTCCAATGCCTATTTAAATGCCCTTAATGTCGGCAAGTCTATTACTATTGCAGGCAGGCCGTTCTATGCCCTACTACTCTGAGTGAAGAAACTACTGCTAATATCTGTCCTAAATCTATCACCCCTCAATTTAAAGCTATGTCCCCTCGTGTTAGCCTTCACCGTCCAAAGAAAAAGGCTCGCACTGTCCAACCTATCTAACCCTCTGATTATCTTATATATCTCGATTAAGTCACCTCTCAACCTTCTTCCCTCCAACAAAAACAGCCTCAGTTCCCTCAGCCTTTCGTTATAAGACCTTCCTTCCATACCAGCCAACATGCTAGGAAATCTCCTCTGGACCTTTTCTAAAGCTTCCATATCCTCCCGAAAATGTGGTGACCAGACTGCATGCAATACTCCAGGTGTGGCCTTACCAGTGTCTTGTACAGCTGAAGCATGACCTCGTGGCTCCGAAACTCAATCCCCCTGCCAATAAATGCCAACACACCATATGCATTCTTGACAACCCTGTCAAGCTGGGTGGCAACTTTCATGGACTTATGCACCAGGACGCCGAGATCTCTCTGTTCATCTACATTGCCAAGAATTTTACTATTAGCCCAGTACTCTGCATTCCTGTTATATCTTCTGAAGTGAACTACCTCACACTTTTCCGCATTAAACTCTATTTGCCATTTCTCAGCTAGCTCTGCATCTTATCTATGTCCCTCTGTAACCCACAACATCCTTCAGTACTATCCACTACCCTACCTTAGGGTGATCTGCAAATTTACTAATCCATCCTTCTGTGCCCACATCCAGATCATTTATAAAAATGACAAACAGCACTGGCCCCAAAACAGATCCTTGCGGCACACCACTGGTAACTGAGCTCCAGGATGAACATTTCCCATCAACCACCACCCTTTGTTGTCTTTCAGCGAGCTAATTTCTGATCCAAACCGCTAAATCACCTTCAATCCCGAAACCACGTATTTTGTGCAATAGTCTACCGTGTGAAACATTATCAAATGCCTTACAGAAGTCCAAATAAACCTTGTCAACTGCTTTACCTTCATCCACATCTTTTGTCACCTTCTCAAAGAACTCAATAAGTTTAGTGAGGCATGACCTACCCTTCACAAAACTGTGTTGACTATCCCTAATCAAATTATTCCTTTCTAGATGATTATAAATCCTATCTCTTAGAATCTTTTCCAACACCTTACCCACAACCGAAGTAAGGCTCACTGGTCTGTAATTACCAGGGTTGTCCTGATTTCCCTTCTTGAACAAGGGAGCAACATTTGCTAGCCTCCAGTCTTCTGGTACTACTTCTATCGACAATGATGACATAAAGATCGAAGCCAAAGGCTCTGCAATCTCCTCCCTGGCTTCCCAGAGAATCCGAGGATAAATCCCATCCGAATCCAGGGGTCTTATCTATTTTCAGATCTTAGAACCTCCTCTTTGTCAACCTCAATCCCATCTAATCTTGTAGCCTGTATCTCCGTATTCTCACTAACATTGCCCTTTTCCAAAACAAATACTGACGATAAGTATTCATTAAGCGCTTCCCCTATGTCCTCAGTTTTCACACACATCTTTCCACTACAATCTTTGGCTCTAATCTTACTCTAGTCATTCCGTTATTCCTGATATACCTATAGAAGACCTTAGGGTTTTTCTTGATCCTATCCACCAACAACTTCTCATGTCCTCTCCTGGCTCTTCTTAGCCCTCTCTTTAGATCTTTTCTGGCTAACATAGAACTCTCAAGCCCCCTAACTGAGCCTTCACGCCTCATCCTCACATCATTATCTTCCTCTTGACAAGAGCTTCAACTTCTTTCGTAAACCATGGCTCCCTCTCTCAACAACTACCTCTCTGCCTGATAGGAATACACTTATCAAGGATCTGCAGTAGCTATTCCTTGAATAAGCTCCGCATTTCAAGTGTGTCCATCCCCTGCAGTTTCCTTCCCCACCATATGTATCCTAAATCTTGCCTAATCACATCATAATTGCCTTTCCCACTGTTGTACTTCTTTCCCTGCAGTATATACCTATCCCTGTCCATTGCTCTTGTAAACATAACCAAATTATGGTCACTATCGCCAAGTGCTCACCTACTTCCAAATCTAACACCTGGCCGGGTTCATTCCCCAGTACCAAATCCAATATGGCATCTTGTTGGCCTGTCTCCATACAGTGTCAGAAAATCCTCCTGCACACATTGAACAAAAACTGACCCACCTAAACTACTTGAACTATATTATTCCCAGTCAATATTGGAAAAGTTAAAGTCCCCCGTTACTACCCAACTACCCTGTTACTCTCGCTCCTATCGAGAATCGTCATTGCTATCCTTTTCTCGACATCCCTGAAACAATTCAGAGGCTTATAGAAAACTCCCAACAGGGTGACCTCTCCTTTCCTGTTCCTAACCTCAGCCCAAACTGTCTCAGTGGATGAGTCCTCAAACGTTCTCTCAACTGCTGTAATACCACCCTTGATTAACAATGCCACACTCCTCCTCTCTCTCTTCTCCCCCCCCCCCCCCCACCGCCAACCTTTATCATCATGTCTGTTCTTGCTGAAACATCTGCATCCCGGAATCTGCAACATTGCCCTTTAAACCCTATCTCTTTGACTAAGTTCTTAGTCACCTGCCCTAATATTTCTTTATGCAACTGGGTGTCAAATTTTGTTTCATAATACTTGTGTGAAACGTGTGCCATTAAAAGTGCTATGTAAAGGCAAGTTGTACTTCAGAATTCTATTTGTGGAAATGTCAATGTGAGGGAAGAATATGGAGGTGAAGTTGTTTTTCATGTGTTCATTGACAAGAGTTATATCATCTCAACAGGCTGCATCAACATAGAACCGGAGATGTAGAAAAATATTTCAGAAGTGAAATTGACAAAAATCTCAACAACTTCAGGATATTTCATCAAAGACACTTAGTCATTATAAATTCATTATAAAAGGAGTTGCACAGCAGAACTGCGGAAAAAAAAGTATTCTGTTCTCTTGTGGGAAAAAAAACTGATGGATTCATTTTAGTTTACCTTAAATGAGCTGGTATTCTTCTTTATTTTTGGAGGTTTTTTTTGGAAAAGAATGTGTTGGGATCAGTACCCATTTCCCAGGATGCTAAGTTGTAAATCTATTAACATAGAATTTTGAGTGACAAACTAGCAAGTTTCTGAAAGATTTTCTTTTTCATCACATTTTCTATTCCATGGAGTATTTCATTAAACTTAGCCCAAACCTGTATAGGTATCTTCAAGAGCATACTCGTGCCTCCAATAAGTTGAAAGATTTTATTGTTTATAACCGGATTTATAAGTGCCACCTTCTGGATTTATTTAAGAGCTCAGCATGGTAGAACTTCCATTCCATATTTGCATAATTACTGGCGTCACTTCAAGAACATTGTGTTAAACTCATATCCTGCCAAAAGTGCCCATTGAATGTTGATGAGTCTGTTTTGAATCCAGGAGTTATGAATTAACGTCTAATATGAAAAAATGTTATTTTTAATGTTCAAAATGGCATTTGTCCCCCAGTGACACCTCATTGTGAGACGTCGTCCAGGACAAAATGCTGGTCTACCAACATATGAATGGAAGTGAACCAGATTTAATATTTCAAGTTCAGTGAGTCATTTTGAACTCCATGTTAACTCTGTTTCATTTTCCATTGATGCTGTCGGGTTTCTCCAGCACTTTGTTTTTCTTTCAGGTTTTCAGTATGTACAGTACTTTAGTATTATACTGGAACATATGCAGTTTGGTCCTTTTTCTTGAGGTAGGATGTAATTTCTTTGGAGACAGCTCAGAAAAGGTTCACTACATAAATTCCAGAGGTGAAAGGCTAGAAGTTCCAAAGGTTGGGTGAAAATGTCATCAGTGGTCATAGAGCAGATGTTTCCCCTTGTAGAAAAATCTAGAACAAGAGGTCATAGTTTTAGGCTAAGGGGAGGATTTAAAAGAGCGATGAAGAGGAATTACTTCTGTCAAAAGGTTGTAAATCTGTGGAATTCACTACCGTGGAGCGCGGTGGATGCCGGGACACCAAATAAATTTGAGGAAGTAGCCAGACCTTTAATTAGTAATGGGTTGAAGGGTTATGGGGAAAGTGGAGTTGAAGCTGAGGTGAGATCAACTGTTTAAGGTGGAACGGGCTGATGGGGCTAAATTGCCTGTTCCATCTCCTAGCTGTTGTGTTTATCTGAATGGAAGCGAATAGTTCAGGCATATCACCCTTCAGAAATTGAAAATTACAGATGAGCAGAATTTCAAAGGAATAGAAACAAAATGGGGAAGGAAACACATGGGTAGTGGAATGACCTGTAATGAACTTAAAAGTAATTGGAAATACTACTCAAGAGGGCTGCACAAAACTGTGTATTTTTATTCACACATGGGGTGTGAGTGTCACTGGCTGACCATTTATTTCCGTCCCTAGTTGACCTTGAGAATGTAGTGGTGAGCTGCCTTTTTGAACCTCTGGAGTCCACAGCTGTAGGTTGTCCCAGAATGCCATTAGGGAGGGGATTCCAGTGACCGAGTGACAGTGAAAAAACTGAACTATTTCCAGTCTGGATGGTGAATGGCTTGGAGAGAAACTTGCAGGTGGTGGTATTTCCATGTATCTGCTACCCTTGTTGTTCGTAATGGAAGTCTTGTGAGTTTGGAAGGTGCTGTCTAAGGATCTTTAGTGAATTTCTGTAGTGCATATTGTAGGTAGTACACACTGAATGTTGGTGGTGGAGGGAGTAGATGCTTGTGGATGTTGCTTTCTTCTGGATGGTGTCAACGTTCTTCGATGTTGTTGGAGCTGCACCCATTCATGCGAGTGGGAAGTACTCTATCACACTCCTGACACATGCCTTGTAGATGGTTGACGGGCTTTGGGGAGCCAGGAAATGTGATACTCATCACAGTATTCCTAACCTCTGACCTGCTCTTGTAGCCACTGTATTTATGTGGTGAGTCCAGTTAAGTTTCTGGTCAATAGTAACCCCCAGAATGTTGATAATGGGGGTTTCTGTGATGGTAACACCATTAAATGTCAAGGGGTGGTGGTTAAATCATCTCTTATTGAAGATGGTCATTGCGTAGCATTTGTGTGGCATGAATGTTACTTGCTATTTGTCAGTTCAAGCCTACATATTGTCCAGATCGTGTTGAATTTGAACATACACTGCTTCATTTTTTGAGGAGTTGCAAATGGTGCTGAACATTGTGTAATCATCAGCAAACATCGCCACTTCTGACATTATGATGGAGGAAAGGTCATTGATGAAGCAGCTAAAGATGGTTGGGCATAGGACACTATTGGGCGGAATTCCTGCTGAGATGTCCTGGAGCTGAGATGGCTGACCTCAACCAACCATTGACCATCTTCCTATCTTGCATCAAGTCAAGATCTATCTCTCATAATCCAATAGTGCACTGACTGCTGTTTTGTCTGACCAATGAGGCACTAATCCTAAACTTTGTCACGGTTAGGTTCCCTACAGTTTGGAAACAGGCCCTTCGGCCCAACAAGTCCACACTGACCCTCCAAAGAGTAACCTACCCAGACCCATTTCCCTCTGAATGATGCATCTAACACTTTGGGCAATTTAGCATGGCCAATTCACCTTGCCTGCACATCTTTGGACTGTGGGAGGAAACCCACGCAGACACTGGGAGAATGTGCAAATTCCACACAGATAGTCACCCGAGGCTGGAATCGAACCTGGGCCCCTGCTGCTGTGAAGCAGCAGTGCTAACCACTGGGCCAACGTGCTGCCCCAGGCAGTTAAGAGTCAACCGCATTGCTCTGGGTCTGGAGTCAGGTGTAGACCAGACTAGGTAAGGATGACAGATTTTCTTTCCTAAAGGACATGATTGAACCAGATGGCATTTTAACGACCATTGTTGAAGGTCAGGATTACTGAGACTAGCTTTCAATTCCAGATTTATTCATTTTAATTTAAATTCCACCAGCTGCCATGGTGGGATTTGAACTGACGTCCCTTGGGCATAACATTTGCTAATCCTGTCACATTACAAAGTTGTAACTTCAACTTTCCTGAAATTTTCTGTCAGTTTCACTGTGTATTCTTTGCTTTATGTGCAATATCTTTCACTGATCTGTTTTCTTTATCTTGAGCCTTTGCAACTATTCTCTGCGCATTACAGGATGTGGAATATATTTTCCGACAATGCAGGGCAATCCACAAAAGAAAATTGGAGGTCAACATTTGAATTAAAAGCCTTCATTGCTGCAGCACTTCCCTATGTGTCTGCTCTATTTTAAACTGATCTTAATGTTAAATTGATGTGCAATTAGTTTTTAATTCTTTGTCTGCTGGAAAGCTTAACTGTGGCTCCCTTGTGAGAGAGTGTTGACTGTTCTCAGCCCTCCTGAGTGGGAGAAAGAGTAAAATGATCTGAGACAAAGTCTTGTGACTAGTCTGCCATAAGGTAAATAGCGTCTGTTTGATATCACCTCACTGTCAGTCAAAATTAACCAAACCTTTTGTAATGCTTAAACATTAATCACAGAGTCTGCTGGTTTTGAACAAAAAGCTTGGCTTTTAGTTTCATTAAAAATGATTGCACAGGATAGTCTACAGTAAGCAAAGAACAATTTGCTTAGCTCTGTCAACCTAGCTAGTGTTTGAAAGTCTTGTCAGTGAATTGTAAAAAGACCTTTTTTTTTGTACAATCCAAGTAATTCTTTCCCTTGGCTTAGACGAGTCCCTTGCCAGCTGCAGCGGTGTGCCTTGGATTTCCAGTACTGTAGACAAATTTGCTACTGAATAGTTGGATAGATGAGCGACTTTTAACTTCAGTTCATTCCAAAACTAAACTGACCATTATAGATATACTGTCATGTTCCTGCCCACTTTGCACCAGATTTGCAAGCCACTTTTGATCTCTTCACTTTTGCATACAATAAAAAAAAGTCCTTCAATGTAATTAGAACACATCTTAAATGTCTACCTATACCTGATCGGCCAGCACTCTACCTTCCATGTATGTTTGAAGGTTAGACCCTGGGTTTTGTTGAGTACTTCCCACACCATGGCAGCCATCTTTTCAAAATGTCAAGTGTGAGATCCACACTGTGCCGGCTCAGTCTTCTATAAACAATGGCGGTGAGTATTTGACAACAAACACCATTGCAGATCAACAGAAGTCCTAGTGTACAAAGCAGTTGTCATGTTCATACTCCCTTACTACAGTGAGACCTGGACCGTGTATCACTGAAATTTAACAGTACTCGAGAAATTCCATCTGGCATGCTTCCATTGCATCCTCTGGTTCAATAGAAGGGCCATCAAACAAACACCAGTATATATCTTAGGAATAGTTCCACAAAACTCCTGCAAAATCAACTTAGATGAGTCCAGGTGACCAAACACAGTCTCCCCAGCCAAGTCCTATTCTTTAAGGTTTTAAAAGACCAAAGTTCAAGGGGAGGACTGAAAAGAAAGCTTCAGTCACTCTGATGCTCTCCTTGAAGCATGGCAAAATTAACATTAATGCTTGAAGGAGCTTATAAAAAGGGAGTAAATCCTGAACTTTGGTCTCGCAACTGCATTGTGGAATATCCCACCCCATGTGCCCAAAGATCCAGAGACTAAAAATAATCATCTTCAGACACATGAAGACTCATGGCAGAAACTCGCAGCCCTGAGTAAACACCATCCTCCATTCAAGGAACAAGTGGAAATCTTTTTTCATCCTTGATGTTTAAAATGAAGTTGATTTCAGCATGGTTTTATTCATTTGTGGCCAAATCCACATTTGTCAACTATTATTCTGTTCCTTCAACCCATTGCATCCAGATGGTTGAAATATCCGTAGCAGACTTGTGGCCTGGACGCTGTGGAGCTGTAAACAAAAATGTGGTAAATGCAATATTTGGAAAAAAAATTGTTACGTTCTTCTGTTTTGGCTGTCTGACAGGCTACGTTGCAAAGTCCCATCCTTTGGCTTGTTGCTGTTTTCATGGTAGTTAATGTAGCATGGATCTTGTCTGTCTCTAGGGGTAACATAAATAACTGATAGATCTCAAAATGCTGTTCATGCTGTGGTTGAAATCAGCTGAGGGTAAAATGGGTGCTGTCATTGATGAAATGCTATTTACAAGATTATTCCCCTCTCTGTTTTTCATTTTAAAAAAAAGTCATAGCTTGCATTTCTGTAGCATCTTCACTGTAGTGAAACACAGACACTAAGAGCAGGGGTAGACTATTCAGCCCTTCAAATCTGCTCCTTATGACTGATCCTATATCTCAGTACCATATTCTTGCCTTCTCCCCATGCCTTTGATGCTTTTAAAAACTTTTGTGAACATGTTCCAGAAATATCCCAAGGTGTTTCTTGGAAGTGTTAATGAGCAAAGCTTAACACATTAAGGGAGGGAATTCCAAAACTTAGGTCCAAGAGAGGGCATGACTTCCACTGGTGGGGCAATTAAAATTGAGGCTGGACCACAGACCAGAAATGGAGAAATCCAGTTATCATTTTGGTCTGGAGGTTATCATAGAAATAAGGTGGAGTAAAGCAATGGAATGATATGAAAATGAGGATGAAAATTTTAATTGAGAAACTGCTGACTCAGGAACGATATTAATCAGTGAATATGTGATGCATGAACAGGATTTGATGAAAGTTAGGATATGAGCTGCAGGACTTTGGGTGAATTAACTTTACAGAGTATAGGAGTTATGAGGTTGGCCAGAAAAGCATTCAAATAATCAAGCCTGGGAGTACAAAGGTATGGAGTTTTTTTGAAGAAGAAACAAAGAGGACTGATGAGGGCAGAGCAGTGGGTGTGACCTATATGGACTTCAATAAGGCATTTGACAAGGTTCCCCCGGGAGACTGGTTAGCAAGGTTAGATATCATGGAATTAGCCATTTGGATACAGAACTGGCTTGAAGGTAGAAGACAGAGTGTGGTGGTGGAGGATTGTTTTTCAGACTGGAGGCCTGAGACCAGTGGAATGCCACAAGGAAAGGTGCTGGGTCCACTGTTTCTCATCATTTATATAAATGATTTGGATGTGAAAGTAGGGGGTATAGTTAGTAAGTTTGCAGATGATACCAAATTTGGAGGTGTAGTGGACAGTGAAGAAGGTTACCTCAGATTACAGCAAGATCTTGATCAGATGGGCCAGTGGGCTGAGGAGGGGCAGATGAAGTTTAATTTAGATAAATGCGAGATGCTGCATTTTGGAAAAGCAAATCTTATCAGATATACGCTTAATGGTAAGGTCCTAGGGAGAGTTGCTGAACAAAGAGACCTTGGAGTGCAGATTCATAGCTCCTAGATAGGATAGTGAAGAAGGCGTTTGATATGCTTTCCTTTATTGGTCAGAGCATTGAGTATAGGAGTTGGGAGGTCATGCTTTGGCTGTACAAGACATTGGTTAGGCCACTGTTGGAATATTGCATGCAGTTCAGGTCTCCTTCACATCGGAAGGATGACGTGAAAGGGTTCGGAAAAGATTTACATGTTGCCAGGGTTGGCGGATTTGAGCGACAGCAAGAGGCTGAATAGGCTGGGGCTGTTTTCCCTGGAGCATCGGAGGCTGAGGGGTGACCTTATAGAGGTTTATAAAATCTTGAGCATGGATAGGATAAATACACAAGGTCTTTCCCTTGGGGTGTGGGAGTCCAGAACTAGAGGGCATAGGTTTAGGGTGAGAGGGGAAAGATATAAAAGGGACCTAAGGGGCAACTTTTTCATGCAGAGGATGTGCCTGTATGGTATGAACTGCCAGAGGAAGTGGTGGAAGCTGGTATAGTTGCAACATTAAAATGGCATCTGGATGGGTATATGAATAGGAAAGGGAGGGATATGGGATCGGTTAGGATATCTGATCAGCATGGACGAGTTGGACCAAAGGGTCTGTTTCTATCTCTGTGACTCTATGACTGAAGATTCAGTTTCTGAAGATGCTTTTCCAGTAATTTGGTAGCCTTATGATCCCTGCTGATTTTACAATTGGACAGCTCAGATCCTAGACTGAAAACTGGCTTGACAGATCTTTTTTTTCTTATTTCATGAATCTCACTGAAATACAAGCTACAGATTTGTTTTTCACAATAAAATACAAGTTTATTATGCAAGCGAAATGAAGAAACGTGGAATAAACAAACTATTCACATATAATTTGAAAAATTTTGAAACACATGATAAAAATACACTCCCATTTACCCCCAAAGCATCACTTTGTGATACTCAAGTAGCATAGAAATTTGCCCCTCTATCACAACCATGGGTTTAACTTGGCTAGTTTTTCCAATTCCTGATCTTGAGAGTTTAATAGTGTCTTCCTTAATTATCTGCTCTGTTCTAACCAAACACTTTTGGTCTGGAATTTTAAATTGAAACCCTGACACTGAGAGAGCTCTTTTATAGGAGCAACTGTTCCTCCATCTAATTTCAACCAGGACATCTGTAAACTGAAACCAAAAGCTTTCCAAGTTGTGAGTTTTCCCTAAGCCAAAAAAACCCTCATTCTTTTCAACTGAAAGCAAGATTCTCAATGTTGACTGTGTCCGATCATAAATCTGTCACAATGTGAACAAAGTTCCACTGTCACTCCTCCAACATGCTCTCTCGCAGTTTAGAAAGTCATGTTTTTAGTTCAATATTGAAACTCTGAAATAAATTATTTTAATTTATAATGATCACATACCTTAAATCTTAGTTGGCAAATGCTAAATGTATTGTATGGTGTTTAACACATCAGAAAACATCTAAGTTCAGTATTTGATGTTTGCTGTGTTAATTGGTCTCCACAGGGACAACAGTGCAATTGGGGCCACACAGTCTGTGACTGTGACAGTTAGACAAATTTTGCCTTGTGGGAACCTCTGCAAAGGTTCAACTTTGGGGCTGCCTGCTTCATTGCTTAAAATCGATGAGCTGCATAGACACAGTAACAATAAAGCTTGCCCTTTTGAAGCTATTGATTGGTTTATCCACATGCGTGTCATGCTAAGGCAGGGTGAAGTGTTAGATCCGATTGGGTACTCCATCATTAAACTGTACAGTCCTGCATTTGTTTTGGCACTGAGTCTAAGTTAGATTCACTGGAAGTTACCATTTGATTAAAAGTTTAAAATCTATAGTAAAACTCAATGTTGACAATTATGGGGAGTTCTATTTCTATCACTGTGGTGTCGATTATAAGGAATAAAGATTTTTTTTTACTTGCTAATGGAGTTAATAGCTATCAAAACATTCAAATGTGCCTTCTATATTTTGTACAGCTTGGAGTTTGGTTTTCTTTGGGCTGTGCATATCTGGGATTGGAAAACTTCGAAGGTGCTGCAAAAGCATTTCAAAGATGTGTGATGCTGGAACCTGATGTAAGTACCATACAGCAAGGACCCGGTCTCAGTACAGAAATAACTTTCAAGGCAACAATTGTGGTATAAGAGCCACTTTCCTTTCATTTGCCTGAAGTGTAGCCTGGCTGAAATGTCCAGGTGGGCATCTGTTTTAGCACGCATCTGTATTTTTCAGATTGTGCACTGCTTCTCTGTTAAGGAGGTAATTATCATCATAAGAGGCAAATCACTTGCCCACTTTATGTAGCATAGCACCGTAACTCAGCAAAGAGCCTCCATTATATATGGAAGGCATTTGTGGAGATCCTTTATTGAAGAAAAAAATTCTGGCTTTTCACAGAGGCTTAAAGAATACTGTTTGATGTTTGAATAATAATCAAGTTTGACATGAGAGACAGAATTTCACTTACCCAAATATTGAAAATGTTTGATCTCTGTGGATGTGAAGAAGACAATATTAAAACTCAGCTAACCAGGCATCGGAAGACAGAAACTGAGGCTTATTATTTATACAATAATAAACACAGACAAGACTCCAGATAATAAAAATAGAAAATGCTGGAGAAACTCAGCAAGTCTGGCAGCAGAGATACAGCGTTGACTTTTTCAGGTCTGTGGCCTTTTACCAAAACTGGTCTTGAGACTCTTAGAAGCTTTTATTTACTGAGAGGCCATATACTTATTAAGTACCTCCAACCAACTGTCCCCCTTTAAGTCTGCTTCCATAACACAAACTGGTGAGTCCCTAGTTATAGCCACCATCTAAATACAATCAACACCTTAATTGATGTACATTTTACCTATAACGCTATTTTCAGGTTGGTGCTGATTCAGTACTTCTGTGTTATAGTGCAAATGTATCTGGATTTATTTTTGAATACTTTTTCTGAATAATATGGGATAATATCTGCATAATATAACTACTCCGTTTGGCATCGAAAGTGCTTGGAGCTAAGAACCCGAGCACATCTTTGAGCCTGCAGTGTTTCGTGAGATTTAAAGTAACGTTAGTTTCATAATCTGAAAAAGCAGTTAAAGCGAATATAATTAATGGATGTAGTCTGGTGACTAGACTTAAATGCCCAGCAGTTGTGTAGCTTATAATGTATGCTTAGTATTCACATAACCAGGGAAGAGGGAGCAGCTGAAAGTGTTTTTTAACTTTGACTGCATGTTACTTAAATAAACTACCACCATGATAATGATTTAGAGGCAAGCACATAAAGTGTTTTAATTCATCACCCATTGATGTGTAATAGAATTGCAAATCATTCTGAATAGTATATACATGTGGCTAAAACTGTCCCAAAGGGATTCTATGAAATGCATTTGCACTTTATATTTCTGTAAATATTTTGATTTGGCATTTTGATGGCTCATAGCCACTTGTACAATTTAATGGGAACAGTCCGTTAGCTTACACTAAGCCCGGAGCTCCTACAGATTTATCATTGCCACCGTCACAAGCAATTTCTTATTTTAAAAATATCAAAAGTTTTTTGTTGAAGGAAGATGTGCAAAGCCAGCTCTTTCCACTTAATGTCTCTCCAAATTATTTATATTTGTTGAAATGCTGTGAAATCTTGCGCTTTTTGTAGATCCACCAATTCAAAGCTCTTTCCGTCCTCACTTAATTTGTCATGCCTTATTGGGGTAATACACTGGAAATCAAGACCCATTATTCCTGGCGTCATCGCAAAAGTTAAACATTTTATAAAAGTATGTGAAATTCTCTGATTTAACTGCTTTTAGACTCAGGTTGCCAGAAAGCACAGACCAAGTTTCTGAACTTATCAAGAATTACTGTTTATTACAAAGAAATATATTCTACTAACAGGTAAAAAATTATGAACTGTCAGTGTATAACTGTACCAGTTAAAACTCTGAACCCCTTCTAAAACTCCCCAACACATGCACACACACAAACACAGACAGATGTAAAATATGTTATGGATGGAGGGAAAGGCTGGGAAGACAGTTAAATGGTCCTGTCCTCAAGGTTCACTGATATGATCCTTTTGGCTTGTCAGAGATTTCTGCTTCTCAATCTCTGTTCTCCACGAACTTTGCTTACAATAGGTATAGAGTGACTGATACACAGCTTATGAAGTCTCTGGCTTACTGGTTGAAAGCAACAGCTTACTGCAACTGGTAAGGAGAAATACACTGGCATTCTTCAGGCCTTAAGTATTTTTTACTGTGGGAAATTGACACCACCTATCTTTCCAGAGGTCATAGGCCTTCTGACCATACTGTTTACATCCACAAGTTGTTCATCTATCTGGGAGCCAAACACATCATTGTTAGCAGGCAGAAGGCCTTTGTCATTGGTCTCAGGACGGTGACCAGTTGTCAATCAGCTATTTGTTGCAGGCCGAATTTTTCAGTGGGCCTAGAAATCATGTAATTTACTTTTTGTGTCACAGCCGCTTCAGAGATCTGTTGATGTCTGTCCAGGTGGTTGATCATCAAGGA
The DNA here is from genome assembly GCF_037043375.1 of Chiloscyllium plagiosum. Taxonomy (NCBI): domain Eukaryota; kingdom Metazoa; phylum Chordata; class Chondrichthyes; order Orectolobiformes; family Hemiscylliidae; genus Chiloscyllium; species Chiloscyllium plagiosum. The sequence goes on along the minus strand of NW_028270148.1, from coordinate 24,162,469 downwards.
CACAGTTGGCAGAAACACTTAATTTCACTTGCTGTGCTACAGAAAGAAGTCTGAGATTTGCTGTTTTGATGTCAGGTAGTTGAGTATATTTTGTGTAGAATAAACGCATGACAGGAAACAATCTTTGTGAGACTGATCTTATATCTTTGCAGAATCCTATGATTGGAGATATATTTAATTGTGAGAGAGCTTCTTGATATTCCTTTGTTTGAACTTTGAGCTATAAACTGGGTGTAGCCTTCACACAGTTTGTTTATTTTCTTATTTGGGCTGTAGGTGTCACTGGCTGGACCAGCATCTATTTCCCATTCCCAGTTATCCTTGAAAGGTAAAGACCCACCTTGAACAAGTGTAGTTCATGTAGTGTAGGTACATCCACAAATATGGTGAGGAGGGGATTCTAGGATTGTGACCCACTGGTGTTGAAGGAATTGCAATATATTTTCGAGCCTGAATGATGGCACAAACTCTAATATACCTGTTGTCATAGTCATAGAGATGTACAGCACAGAAGCAGACCCTTTGGTCCAACTCATCCATGTGGCCAGATACCCTAACCTAATCTAGTCCCATTTGCCAGCATTTAGCCCATATCCCTCAAACCTTTCCTATTCATATATCCATCCAGATACCTTTCAAATGTTGTATTTGTACCAGCCTCCTCCACTTCCTCTGGCAGTTTGTTCCATACATGCACCACTTTCTGCCTGAAAACGTTGCCCCTTAGGTGCCTTTTAAATCTTTCCCCCCTCAACCTCTAGTTTAACACTCCCTTACCCTGGGGAAAAGACCTTGGCTGTTCGCCTTCTTCACTCACATCTTCAAAATGGAAGTTCAGACACATGTTTAAAAAGCATTTATTAAAAGAACACATCTCAATTTGAATACATATGGAATTAAAGCAAAATGTACCAGGACCACTGATGGTCAACCAAGGGACTCAGCACAGTCAACCCCACAATGTACTTCTCACTAACATCTGAGAATATGTGCCAAACTTGGGAGAGCTGATTCATAGACTAGTCCAGAACTATACATCAAGATTTTACAAGTGGAGAATTGGGTGATTGACATATATTTGAGTTTGGAATTTTGAAGTGGGTGACTTTGTTATTCTATCTATCAGTCACTTTCACGGAGGTAAAAATGTTTGGCTCAGTGATTTTAATAATCTTTATTCAGTTCCTAGTCAATAGAGAAGAATATGTTCTGGTCAATCAAATGTGGAAAAATTCACAACAGGGACTGCTGCTCTTGCTCACTGGTCACATTGATGGGCAATCCTAGTCACATTGATGGGCAAACAGCAGTCATTGTATTAGGTCGTTGGCTGTTCAGTGGTGGGTCTTGTTTGGAAACTCACCTGTGTAAATATATATGATCAGGCTAAAAGATGGTGTGGTGGTTGGAGGTACACAAGATGTATTATGTGTCTATTGGTGACATTTGTCCGTGTAAAAAGACTAGAATCCAATATGCTATCCCTCATTTGGCTGTTTTGAGTTCTAATAGTTTTACTGAGCAAGTGTTCCATGCTGTAGAAATGCTCAATACAAACAATGGGCACCAAAAATAAGAGAATGGTCCCATTACTGACATTCCTCAGTATGACAAATATGAAATTAGAGATCATGTGAGCAATTACAGAGAAAATTGCGTGGAATGGAACATTATATGCCCCATGTGGTGTACATCTTAACTAGAACATTCAGTTAGCTTCCATAAAGCGCCAACTTTTAGACCATTTATATTTCCAGCTTTTCCTTTATAATGAAGTACAAATGATTTTGAAAACTGCAGCTGCCAGGGATCCAAGAAACGTTTAAAATGACCTAACCATCAGATTTAACATGGTCTCGCAGTGTACCTCTAATTTTCTTTTATTCTTGGTTTAACAGAATTTTGACACAGTTTGATTGTTGTAGCTGTTGTTCCAATCTGGGCTCTGAATAATTAATGCCATATTGATGATGGATCAATTTGAAGGAATCATACGAGAAATAATTTGGCCCATTGCGTCTATGCTGGCTTTTTGAATGAGCTGGTTCTACACCTTTGCCTTTCCGATGCTCCCCTTCAAATGTTCCTCCTACAGGTATTTCGCCTGAATCTTTGATATCAGAGAGCTTGAAAGAATTGGTAAGGAGGTATCATGAGAAATATGGCCAAGGATGACCGTTTACACCTTGCAAAGAACAGTTTTAAAAAGCAGTAACATGATCCAACTTGTCAGCCATCGTGTGAACCTCGAGCTGTTAGAAATTTAGATCCAACAGCTTCTCTTAAATATTTTAAAGTCAGAAGTCATACAACACTAGGTCCAACAGGTTTGTTTGGAATCACAAGCTTTTGGAGCGCTGCTCCTTCATCACATGAAGCTTTCGAAACCTGATGTCGTGTGACTTCGGACTTTGTCCACCCCAGTCCAACACTGGCACCGCCACATCTTAACTATTGTAATTGTGCAGAAATAAAATAATTACATTTGATTTATCTCCAGTTGAAGGTATGGATTCATTGTACATGTTTCTGTTCTTTCAGAATGCAGAAGCTTGGAACAACTTATCAACAGCATATATCCGATTAAAGGAAAAGTAAGTTGCATACTTGTACCTGTTATTATGCGACTAGAAAATATCGGTTTGACCAATAAAGGAATTCTGAGCATTTTAAAATATATTTTATACTTCTGACCCTTTTTGATTATTTAAGAGCATACAGGATTAGGGTGTAGGTTTGCTCGCTGAGCTGTAGGTTTGATATCCAGATGTTTCATTACCTGGCTAGGTAACATCATCAGTGGCGACCTCCAAGTGAAGCGAAGCTGTTGTCTCCTGCTTTCTATTTATATCTTTCTCCTGGATGGGGTTCCTGGGCTTTGTGGTGATGTCATTTCCTGTTCATTTTCTGAGGGGTTGATAGATGGCATCTAGATCTATGAGTTTGTTTATGGCGTTGTGGTTGGAGTGCCAGGCCTCTCGGAATTCTCTGGCATGTCTTTGCTTATCCTGTCCCAGGATAGATGTGTTGTCCCAGTTGACGAGATTAGAGTGGTGCTGGAAAAGCACAGCAGGTCAGGCAGCATCCGAGGAGCTGATGAAGGGCTTTTGCTCGAAACATTGATTTTCCTGCTCCTCTGATGCTGCCTGACCTGATAAATAGGGCTGCTTTGTTAGTGCATCGCTTAGTTTATTATTTTGAAACAATTGGTATAAGCACGCACAAAGTTGTTTAATAGACTGATCCCTATTGCTCATGCCTTTTCTACAGTAATGTTTCAATACAGTAGAACTACATTGAATATCAGAGCCAGAAACCATTGAACCTGTTGCTTGATGAAACGATTAAGATATTTTGTCTCAATTGCAGTATTGAAACTTGAGGGCATGTTCTTGTGGTACAAAACCATATCAAAATTTGTGCTATTGTATTCTTGGAATGTACTTGACTTAAAAGAGAGAAAGATTTTTTATTTTCATTTGCAAAGAATAGATAAGTCTTCCTTTGTAGAGTTAAAAATCGCACAACACCAGGTTATAGTCCAACAGGTTTAATTGGAAGCACACTAGCTTTCGCAGCGGCGCTCCACAATCACCTGGTGAAGGAGTGTCGCTCCGAAAGCTAGTGTGCTTCCAATTAAACCTATTGGAGTATAACCTGGTGTTGTGTGATTTTTAACACTGTTTAAGAGTTAATAGATGCAGGGAAAGTATTTTGCCTTACTTTGGTCAGTCAAACTCAATGCAAGCATAAAATGCAAAAAACTCTTAAGATGAAGGAAGTATGTCTGATCTGTTATATAATTCCATATTACATAGAAGCAAAGCATTGCGAACTCTCCAAGAAGCCATTAAATGTAATTATGAGCACTGGCAGATCTGGGAGAACTACTTACTTACCTGCATTGATGTTGGTGAATTTGGCGATGGCATTAAGGCATACCATCGACTCATGGATTTGAAAGACAAGTACAGAGATGTTCAGGTGAGCTTTTGTTTTAAATTATTTCTGGATTTTGCTTTCTGATCTTACGGTCAAGTGAATGCTAAGTTTTCAGTGAAAAGGAGCGATCCATGGCATGTCACCTGTTCAGTTACTAGTGCTTTCTCCCGCTGAGCAATTGTTTCTCCTGATTGAGGAACTTTGAACGCAGGGGCACAATCTCAAGGTAAAGGCTGATCATTTAAAACTAAGGTGAGGGTAACATTTTTCACTAGAAGTTTTGTGATTCTTTGGAATTCTCTATCCCAGAGGATGATAGACACTCTTGTTGAATATATTTAAGACTGAGACAGATTTTTGGTATCGGGGGATACAAAGAGTGGGCAGGAAGTTGGGGTTAAGACTAATGATCAGTCATGATCGCATCGAATGGCAGAGCAAGCTTGAGGGACCATGTGGTCTACTCTGACTCTTGTTTCTTCTGTTTGCCTTTAAATGTTTCTTTAAAGTGGAGGTGATGGTTGTGAAGCTCACATATTTCACAGAGGTTTTGCAGATCATGTTATTTGCAAAAGATTTCACTATACAGAGGCACCTCGATTAACCGAACAAGATGGGCGGGCACTATTTCGTTCTGATAATTGATTATTCGGTTAATTGATTCAGTGCCTGTCCGGCCCCCCCCAACCCTGCTCCCTGTCCGACCCCACCCTGACCCCGCTCCCTTTCCGACCCCACCCTGACCCAGCTCCCCATCCGACCCTGCTCCCCATCCGACCCCCTGGCCCCGCTCCCCGTCTGACCCCCCGACCCCACTCCCCGTCCGACCCCCTGACCCCGCTCACCGTCCGTCCCCCCAATCCCGATCACCATCCATCTCCCTCCCCCAATCCTGCTCCCTGTCCGATCCCTCCCCAACCCCGCTCCCCGTCGTACCCCTCCCCGACCCTGCTCCCCGTCTGTCCCTTCCAACCCCGCTCACCATCTGACCCCCCCAACCCCGCTTCCCGTCCGACCCGCCTGACCCCACTCACCGTCCATCCCCCCTCCAATCCTGCTCCCTGTCCGACCCCCGCCAACCACGCTCCCTGTCTGAACCTATCCTTCCCAACCCCATCCAACTGTGCCGCCCAGTCCACCACTGCCTGCACCCCCTCCCCCCAAACTTGTCCAACCCAGCACCCCTGGTCCACTGCCTACACCTCCAACACACATTCCACCCCAACCTCGTCTGTGCCCCCGTCCGACCCTTCTGCCCTGCCCATCTTCACTTCCACCCACGGTCAGACTGGACTGGAGCAGAGCCTTTGGGGTGGGGGTCGGTGGGGTGAGTCTCCAAATACAGCGAGTGAGCGCGCATGCACGCACACACACACAACTTCTCACTGCGACGTTTTGACAAGTTCCACCTTTGCCCGATTGGAGAGATTGTCTGGGGAAGGGAGGGGTTAGGGTAGAACTCCAGGGAAAGTGTGGGGAGACCGAGAGAGAGGGCAGGAAGTCAGTCATTTGGGGACGTGCCTGGACTCCCATTGATGTGCAGGACTGTTCTCGGCAGCTTTTCAGTAGGCTAAGTTTGTTTTTGATCATTGTTAACAAAAGACACGATCAGTGTTGGAAACACCTCTTTGATGTAATGTTTCTATCAGGACCTTGAGATCTCCTTCGGATAATCGAGGTTCCTCTGTATATTTATCACTTTCTTAGCTCTGAAGTAAATTCAAAGGATAACAACATTTGTGAACATATTTTTAAACAAAATATGAAAAATAATCACCATTTATTTAGTCCCTTATCATATTTCTCAAGAATGTTTCCATGCTTTATGGAAAGGGTTGCTTTGAAGTGCCCTGACTCTAGGCAAATGAAACATGGTTAATTTGTGTATTAGACTGCAAGAAGGTGATTGTGGTTAGTCAAGAGTTAATGTATGTTGTGTTGTGTCAGTGAACTTTCGGAAGCTTGCTCATAAATTGACTCCACTATAAAGGGACACTTTTTAGATTGTTTGTAATGTCTGATACATTGTTATTATGAGCTACACCCAGAAGCTGAAGCTTGTAATATATCAACCTTTTGGCTGTACTTAAGTTTGAATGTAGAGATTAATTTACAGCTTTCACTTTTATTGTTATTGTTGTCTTGTCTTTTGTTTCAAACAGTAAGAGATTACAGCCCTGATTGTTCATTCAAGTTAAGAAGAAATATAGCAGAATGAGCAGAGTGGGTGATACTATGAGTTAGGATATCACCTTTGATCCCTGCAGCCAAAGTTCAACTCTCAACTATTATATTCCTCTGCCAGATGTTATCCCAGTGAAAATAATGCTCCAGCTGGTTTCTAAGTCCTCAACGTCACTATTTAAGAAATTGTTGCCTGAAACATACCCTCTAAGTTGCATGATAGCTCAGAGGGTCCATGCTTGTTGCTTGGCATTGACTTCCAGTTCCAGAGGTCATTATTACCATGGATCTCAGTGATCTGTGTAATGGCGGGAAAGATTAGATGGAGTGCAGATTGGTTGTGTAAATAGTTTCATCATTGACACCAATCCTTTCTTTGTTTTAATTACAGTGTGAGTAAAGTGCAGAGTGGTTTTTCATAACAAAATATTGGTTTTAAGTAAGTGTTCAGTTTTGGTGCAGTCAGTTTGATTGTCTTCCTCAGCCCTTTACATTTTTATACTTGTATTTAGCAATAATCAAGGCATGGGGGGGGGTTTGTCTCATCTCATCAATATTCATGCACAGATTGTGTAAATACTACCACTATTGAGAAAACATTCAAGTCCAACAGAAACACTTAACCAGTCAGAACTGTCAGTCATGAGCATACACAACCTGTTGGAAAGATCCTGCCTGAAACACCAGGTAGATGAAGAAGGCATATACAGAAATTGTGTTTCAATAAATGTGGAAATGTGAGCAGACATTACTGGAAAGGTTGTTTTTTTAAAAAAACAAGCACCAAATAAGTGTTCTGTTACCATAATGTAGCTGCACTGCAGGTGGATTTGCAACCCCTCTTTCCGAATATGGCCTCAATTTTCCAGAATTCAAAATGAATTTTAGTGCTTTAATGTTATCAACCGATCCTTCAAGTTTCTGAAGTAATGTCTGACTTTTGGGCCAGGGGCTGGGAAGAGGGGGATGCAGGACATGTTTACCTCAGACTTTGTGTGTCTAGAGAATTTCTGGCACAGCGTATATAGAAACTAGGGATGAGCACAGGTCTGTGCCAATTCAAGATATCAGTATAAATTAGCTTGGCCTTGGTCATCTTTGTTATTTCTTGTTCAATGACTGGATTCTTCAGATGAGTATAGAATATTCTTTCCACCAACACCATATGTAATTTGAAGTGAGAAACATTCTAACAAAAGACTAATTATTATCTAAATTAACTTCCTCTGTACCTTTTATTTTTTTAAAATGCCATGTTGCAGATTCATATAAAGTAGCGCATACAGGCATTTGTGCAAACACGTTAACTGGTTAACTTAAAATAGCACACAAAGGAAATTAAACACATTTGAGTGGTTTCCAGACCCTTTTTGGCACTCAGTTTAATCAGCCGCAAGCAGTTTGAACCCAGGTCAGGTTTATTGTGCCTGCCTGTACAAATAAGGAAGAAAAGTCCAGACAAATAGGACTAGAAGTATCCCTGTAATTCCTCTTCAACATAGTTTAAAAGTGAACGGCAGAAATGTTGCCGTACATCTGATTTCTAAACTGGGAAAAAGATTTGCAGGCCTCTGGTTCCATTGGGTTGTACATGTGTTGACTTATGTTCACCCAAGTCTAAATGCCAGTTCAATTTTAATGCCAACTCAAACTGAAAAAACAAATTAAGAATGACTTTGCAAAAGTTGTCAGGCAAACCAAGCATTTCCTGAAAAAGCCATTTTTGTTTTGTCAGTGACAACTATTAAGCACCTGCTGAGCTCGGGCTTGTGTTCCAAATTTCAATTGTGTGATATTCTAGTCAAATGTACCACGTCTTCCATCCACATGAAGCTTAAACCTCTTTAAATTTCTTAGAAACAAAATATGGCTTATCTAGAAATCTCTAATGACTAAACTGCTGTAGGAGTTTACATTCTGGATTTGGTTACTAATAAGCTGCTGCCTGTAGTTTATTAGTGAACTAACGAGCCTTTCTTTAGAGGTATCTCATTGTATCAACCTTTTGTACTGTCTGGCAGGGGTCATAAATGTGAGGCACCATTAATCGAAGTAATGTTTTCCATACTGGCGTTTTTACAACATGTTCTTTTCAGTGCATTTGATTAACAAAACACAGTGTGGGCATAGTAAATACTGGCTGAGAAAGAAATGCTTTTCAGTTTATGCATTGGCGAGGAATTGGAACTTCAAACTAAAACAAAGGGCAAAGACAGAAAGCAAAAAATTCAAGGAGCAAGAGTATGTATCTTTGTTTTTATTTGAAAAAATGGCCTTGATGTTATGGAAATGTAACAGTTATAATAACATAAATTTATCCTTGACACTCTTCAAATTAACCTATCACCTCCATCCCCACCCCCATTCACCTATTGTACTCTTTGCTACCTTCCCCCACCCTCCTCTCTGACCTATCAACTCCATCCCCACCCCCATTCACCTATTGTACTCTTTTGAATTAGATTTTTTTTTAGATTTGAATTAGATTACTTACAGTGTGGAAACAGGCCCTTCGGACCAACAAGTCCACACCGACCCGCCGAAGCGCAACCCACCATACCCCTACATTTACCCCTTACCTAACACTGCAGGCAATTTAGCATGGCCAATTCACCTAACCTGCACATCTTTGGACTGTGGGAGGAAACCGGAGCACCCGGAGGAAACCCACGCAGACACGGGGAGAACGTGCAAACTCCATACAGTCAGTCGCCTGAGGCGGGAATTGAACCCGGGTCTCGGGCGCTGTGAGGCAGCAGTGCTAACCACTGTGCCACCGTGCCGCCCTTTTCTACCTTCTCCCCAGCTCCCCCCGCCATTTATCGCTCCACTCTGGAGGCTTTCTGCCTCTACTCCTGATGAAGGGCTTTTGCCTGAAACATCGATTTTTCTGCTTCTCGGATGTTGCCTGACCTGCTGTGCTTTTCCAGCACTATTCTGATCCAAACTCTTCAGATTAAGTTGCAGTTCAACAGGTTTGCAAGGGAAAGAATTTTTTATCCACTTTTGGGACCTAGGCATTACTGGCTGGCCAGCATTTTATTGTCTGTCCCAAGTTGTCCATGAGAAGATGTCTCTGAGCTGCCTTCCGCAAAGACCGTTCCCTCCGTGACTAACTGGTCAGGTCCACGCCCCCCTACAACCCACCCTCCCATCCTGGCACCTTCTCCTGCCACCGCAGGAACTGCAAAACATGCGCCCACACCCCCTCCCTCACCTCCATCCAAGGCCCTAAAGGAGCCTTCCACATCCATCAAAGTTTTACCTGCACATCCACTAATATCACTTACTGTATCCGTTGCTCCCGATGTGGTATCCTCTACATTGGGAGACTGGACGCGTCCTAGCGCAGCGCTTTAGGGAACATCTCCGGGACACCCGCACCAATCAACCACACCACCCTGTGGCCCAACATTTCAACTCCCCTTCCCACTCTGCCGAGGACATGGAGGTCCTGGGCCTCCTTCACTGCCGCTCCCTCACCACCAGACGCCTGGAGGAAGAACGCCTCATCTTCCACCTTGGAACACTTCAACCCCAGAGCATCAATGTGTACTTCAACAGTTTACTCATTTCCCCTTCCCCCACCTCACCCTAGTTCTAAACTTCCAGCTCAGCACTGTCTCCATGACTTGTCCTACCTGCCTATCTTCTTTTCCACCTACCCACTCCACCCTCCCCCCACCCCCGACCTATCACCTTCATCCCCTCCCCCTCTCACCTATTGTCCGCTATGCTACTTTCTCCCCACCCCCACCCTCCTCTAGCTTATCTCTCCACGCTTCAGGCTCACTGCCTTTATTCCTGATCAAGGGCTTTTGCCCGAAACGTCGATTTTACTGCTCCTCGGATGCTGCCTGAACTGCTGTGCTCTTCCAGCACCACTAATCCAGAATCTAGTTTTCAGCATCTGCAGTCATTGTTTTTACCTGCCTTCTTTAACTGCTATAGTCCCATGTGCTGTAGGTTGATCCACAATGCCCTAAGGGAAGGAATTCCAGGATTTTTGACCCAGCTACAGTGAAGGAATGGCAATATACTTCCAAGTCAGGATGGTGAGAAGCTTGGAGGAGAACTTGCAGGTAGTAGTGTTCCCACGTATCTGCTACCCTTGTCCTTCTAGATAGAAGTGGTCATGGGTTTGTATGGTGAGAATCATAGTGGGGTATTCAGTGATGGTAACACCATTGAAAGTCATGGGACAGTGATTAGATTATCTCTTATTGGTGATGGTTATTGCATGGAATTTGTAGCAAAAATGTTACTTGCCACTTGTCAATCCAAGCCTGGATATTGTCCAAATCTTGTTGCATTTGAACATGGAGTGCTTCAGTATCTGAAGTGTCTCAAAGAGGCTGAATATTGTGCAATCATCAGTGAACATCTGCATTTCTAACCTTGTGATGGAAGGAAGGTCATTGATGAAGCAGCTAAAGACAGTTGGGCTTAGGCTACTACCCTGAGGAACTCCTGCAGAGATATCCTTCAGCTGAGGTGACTGAGCTCCAACAACCTCAACTATCTTCCTATGTTCTGGATTAGTGGTGCTGGAAGAGCACAGCAGTTCAGGCAGCATCTGAGAGGCAGTAAAATCGACGTTTCGGGCAAAATCCCTTCAGGAATGCAGACAGAGAGCCTGTAGGGTGGAGAGATAAGTGAGAGGAGGGTGGGGGTGGGGAGAAAGTAGCATAGAGTACAATAGGTGAGTGGGGGAGGGGGTGAAGGTGCTATGTCGGGGGCGGGTGGAGTGGATAGGTGGAAAAGAAGATAGGCAGGTAGGACAAGTCATGGGGACAGTGCTGAGCTGGAAATTTGGAACTGGGGTGAGGTGGGGGAAGGGGAAATGAGAAAACTGTTGAAGTCCACATTGATGCCCTGGGGTTGAAGTGTTCCAAGGCGGAAGATGAGGCGTTCTTCCTCCAGGCGTCTGGTGGTGAGGGAGCGGCGGTGAAGGAGACCCAGGACCTCCATGTCCTCGGCAGAGTGGGAGGGGGAGTTGAAATGTTGGGCCACAGGGCGGTGTGGTTGATTGGTGCGGGTGTCCCGGAGATGTTCCCTAAAGCGCTTTGCTAGGATGCGTCCAGTCTCCCCAAATGTAGAGGAGACTGCATCGGGAGCAATGTATGCAATAAATGATATTAGTGGATGTGCAGGTAAAACTTTGATGAATGTGGAAGGCTCCTTTAGGGCCTTGGATGGAGGTGAGGGAGAAGGTGTGGGCGCATGTTTTGCAGTTCCTGCGGTGGCAGGGGAAGGTGCCAGGGTGGGAGGGTGGGTTGTAGGGGGGCGTGGACCTGACCAGTTAGTCACGGAGGGAACGGTCTTTGCGGAAGGCGGAAAGAGGTGGGGAGGGAAATATATCCCTGGTGGTGGGGTCTTTTTGGAGGTGGTGGAAATGTCGGCGGATGATTTGGTTTATGCGAAGGTTGGTAGGGTGGAAGGTGAGCACCAGGGGCGTTCTGTCCTTGTTACGGTTGGAGGGGTGTGATGTGGACGAGATGCGTTGGAGGCCATCTTTAACCACATGGGAAGGGAAATTGCAGTCTCTAAAGAAGGAGGCCATCTGGTGTGTTCTGTCGTGGAACTGGTCCACCTGGGAGCAGATACTGCTGTGCTCTTCCAGCACCACTCCTCGGATGCTGCCTGAACTGCTGTGCTCTTCCAGCACCACTAATCCAGAATCTGGTTTCCAGCATCTGCAGTCATTGTTTTTACCTATCTTCCTATGTGCCAGGTCTGGATCCAACCAGCAGAGAGTTTGGCCCCCGATACCCATTAATTCCAGTTTTGCTGGGTCCGTTGATGGCACACTCAGCCTTGATGTCAAGGGATGTCACTCCCAGTTCATCTCTGGAATTCAGCTCTTTTGTCCATGTTTGAACAAAGCTGCAATGAGGTCAGGCACTAGCGTCACTGAGCAGGTTATTGCTGAGCAGGTGCTGCTTGATTGCACTGTTGATGACACTGTCCATCACTTCACTGATGATCGGCAGTAGATTGATGGGGTGATAATTGGTTGGGTTGGACTTGGTCTGCTTTGTGTGTGCCTGGGCAATTTTGAATTTTATTGGTTAGACGCCAGTGTTCCAACTGTACTGGAAGAGTTTAGCTCGGGAAACAGCAAGTTCTGGAGTGCAAGTTGTCAGTACTGTTGTCAGAATCTTGTCAGGGCACATAGCCTTTGCAGTATCCAGTATCTCCAACTATTTCTTGATATTACTTGGAATTAATTGAATTTGTTGATGACTGGTATCTGTAACACTGGAGGCCACTGGAGGAGGCTGTAATGGATCATCTACTTGGCCCTTCTGGCTGAACGTTGTTGTGAATACTTCAGCCTTATCTTTTGCACTTCTGTGTTAGGTTCTTCCATCATTGAGGATGAAGATATTGGTGGAGCCTCCTCCTCCTGTGAGTTGTTTCGTTGTCCACATCATTCACAACTGGGTATGGGATGACTGCAAAATTTAGATCTGATCCATTGGTTAAGGGATTGCTTAGCTCTGCCTATCACTTGTTGCTTAGGTGTGCCTAGTGCTGCACCTGGCATGCCCTCCTGCATTCTCCATTGAATCAGGGTTGTTCCCCTGACTTAACGGTGATGGTAGAGTGGGGGATATGCTGAGCCATGAGGTTGCAGATTGTGTTGGAGTATAATTCTGCTGTTGTTGAAGGCCCATAACGCCTTATGAATGCCCAATCTTGAGTTGTTGATCTCTTTGAAGTTTGTCTCATTTAGCACAGTGATGGTGTCACACAGTATGTTGAAAGGTATTGCCCATGTCAAGACAGGACTTTGTCTCCACAAGAACTGTCATGGACAGATGCATCTGCAGTCAGCAAATTGGTAAGGATGAAGTCAAGTATGCATTTCTCTCTTGTTGATTCCCTTACCAACAGCCACAGACCAATCTAGCAGCTATGTCCTTTAACACCCGATCAGTTCCATCTGTAGTGCTGCTGCTGAGCCATTTTCAGTGGTGAACATTGAAATCTCCCACCAAGAGTACATTTTTGTGTCCTTGCAAGCCCACAGTGCTTCCTTTGAGTGTTGTTCGATATGGAGGAGAATATTGATTCATCAGTCAAGAGAGGTCAGTACATGGTAATCAGCAGGAAGTTTCCTTACTCATGTTTAACCTGAAGCCATGAGAATTCATAAAGTTCAGAGTCAATGTTGAAGACTCCCAGGGCAATTCTCTTCCAAGTGTATGCCATTCTACCACCACCTCTGCTGGTTCTGGTGGTGATGGTGGTGTCTGGGATATTGTCTGTCAGGTATGGTTCTGTAAGTATGATTACCAGACTATTGCTTGAATAGTCTGTGAGACAGTTCTTCTAATTTTGGCACTCGCCCCCAGGTGTTCGTAAGGAGGACTTTACAGGATTAGAGAGCTGTTTCTGCCTTTGCCTTTTCCGGTGGCTAGGTCAAGGTCAGGTGACCTGTCTGGTTTCATTTCTTTGTTGAGGTTTTGTAGTGATTCCGACAACTGAGTGGCTTGTTCAACCGTTTAAGAGGGCAGTTGAGAGTCGACACATCTGGAGTCACATGTAGGCCAGACAAGGTGAGGGTGGCAGATTTCTTTTTCTGACCAATGGCAACAATTTCATGGTCATCAACAAATTCTTATTTCTGGATATTTTTTATTGAATTAAAATTTCAACATCTGTTGTGGCTAGATTTGAACTCAGGTCCCCAAACTATTGGCTAAGTTTTTGGATAAATAGTCTAGCTATAATACCACTCTGTCATCACCTCCATCTATTACTATTTGAGTGCAGGTGTGTAGGCCTTTAAGATGGACGATATGACTTAATTATTTGTGGTTCATTGCTAAAGTGAATCCTATTAAGTTTGGTGGAATAAATCTGCATGTTTCACAATAAATTTGGACTGATCATAATCAATGATGACTGTAACAAAGTTGTTACCGGAAGTTGATATTATTTACAAAGCTTTTGATTTATCACATGGACGCATTTTTAGTCAAAGTATATCTGTGCATCAAATTGGCCAAACTGTCACTACTGAATAGAGTAGCTCAATTTGGAGAATTTCTCAACTTGGCAGATGTGCCTCAGCAGGAAGTGAGCTTTCAGATTAGTTTTCACCAGGAGGTGAAGGGTGGAGGTGACAGGTGAGAGATGGACGTGGCCCAGCTGCCTCACCAAACAAATTGGTAATTGGCATCAGGTCAGCCAAATGTTGAAGTGGATTGTTGAAAGGGCTAGCCACGACTCTCCGTGGATTCATCCCTGATGTTTGTGATTTTGGCTGTCTAGTTCTCACCCTTCTCACTTGGCTACCTACTCCAATGTCAATACATGCCCCTCACTCACCTGCATGGCCTCCTCATACTCTCCATGCTAACTCACACACTTCTGTGCTCATTTACTAAGTATACACTCCAGAATCAACACTGTAGTAACTAGTTGATGTGAAACTGTTTGAAAAACTCCCGCTCATAATTTTCTTTAAAATAGAATTGCTGTTGCTACAATCTTCTAAAAGTGTCAGTCAATCAAGCCTTTAAAATAAGAGTAGCAGAAGCTATAAGCCTTTAATAACATTTTATCTTGAGTATATAAGCATTGATCCATTAACAAAAGAGATTGCAGAGAAAAAAAAGCTTGTTTGACATCATAAAGCTGTCAATCTTCTTTGGACCTGTGGCATCACTTCAGGAAGCACATTAATCTAACTTGTGGCATTTGTCACCATTACTGCGAATTCCTGGCCATTCCAGACTGCTGCACTTGTAAAGTCATTTTTATAAAGCAGAAAGAGAAAGGGAGCCAGTTAGCCGTGTGGATGCAGGATGGTAGCTCTCAGCAGGCCCCCATGATCAGGCATGGAAGGTTGCAAGCAAGCCCATATCGGTTTGCTTGTCATGCTGCTTGCTTGGCGAGTCTCCCACTCTCTCCTGAGTTCTACCAGCAACAGCAAAATGAGATTCTTTTCGGCTGTTTAGGTTCTCCAGCCTTTCTTAAATCAGTAAAACTGATGGCTGGGGCAAGTGGAGGTTGATGCTCATGGCAGTTCTTAACAATTGGCCATAGTGTAAAAATCTGCTGGCGCAAGTGCATTTTGAACTGACGACTAGCTGGTGTAGTTGAACTTCACCATCCACAATGCCTTAACTATGGTTAAGGATCATTTGGTAGTAGACTATCTGGTATTGACAGATGTGAGACTCCGTTTAATTTCTTTTTTCAAACCATGAGCTTGTCTTTTCTGAAGATTGATCCATATTTCCAGAATTGTGAACTAATGTCATTGTTCCAAACCTGGGTACATAGTTTACATAACCACAGATAGTTGCTTCTCCACCTGCCTTGAATATTTCTGCAGTGACATTACCTCTACTGGGAGTCAAGATTAGAGTGGTGCTGGAAAAGCACAGCAGGTCAGGCAGCATCCGAGGAGCAGGAAAATTGATGTTTTGGGCAAAAGCCCTTCATCAGGAATGAATGTGTGCCTGCTGTGCTTTTCCAGCACCACTCTTATCTTGACTCTAATCTCCAGCATCTGCAGTACCCACTTCCGCCTCCCTCTACTGGGAGATTTGTTGTTCTTGAGTGCAGCAATTTCCTTTTCCACCACATTTTCAGTGAACTTCTCTATGCATATTGAAAGTTAATTTAGGAGAGTGGGTCCATTGAGGATTTTGTGCGAGTGTTTTGCCCATATTGATAACTTATCTAATTTGAATGAGAAATGAATGCTTAAAAAAATTCAAATTGCAGGGTATTTATATCCACTGCTGTAATATATTTTACAATCAATCCTTTACAAAATGTCAGTCCTAATCCTTTAGAGTCTTGAAAAATGGAAATATGTCCCAGACATGAAATTCCATTACAGCCATTATCTGAAGGTTCTAAATCCAAAGTAGAGTATTCCAAGATTAGGTTTCCAATTATGGCCTTGTTCAGAAACTGCAGAACCAAAATAGTACACTGTCACATGTTCATGGTCCTCAGACATCTTTAATTAATGCCCAAAAATGCTGGTGTATCTATCCTTTAGTATGCCAACCTAATTAAAAGACATGATGGTTTTTCTATGTGGAAATTGGTGTTGCCTGGCTTTGCTTGTGAGTATCATGTAGTAGACACTACAATCTGGAAACAGCGAAGAGGTCCCAGGAGCAATTCACTCTAACAGCATGTATGGTCTGTGGAAATTGTGGTTGTTCAGATGAAGAAAGCATGCACAAAGTATTTATTTTCCATGTGTGCTAAAGTCCCTCAAAGATTTCAGGATATGCACATTTTCTGTCTGTTGCAAAACAGTGATGTCTAATAAACTTATATTTTGGGCACAGTTATTATGAATTTGTAGAATGCGTTAAATTGCACTGGACTCCTAATGTCTGGAACTGCATTAACCTTTCCGTAAATAAGCACCTTGTATTTTGAATGAGTCGACTAAGGAGGAGGTTCCATGAGGAAGTTAGATATTCCTCAAAAAACAGGAAATGGGAAAAATCAGGGAGTGAGATTTCAAACAGGTAAAGTAAGTGTGTGACACACTGTAAGGGAGCGGTGTTAGTATCATGATGATGTCATTCAAATAATCCAGAAGCCCAAATTAACACTTTGAGGATATGGTCTCAAATCCACCAAGGCAGCTGGTGTAAACTTAATTCAGCTAATAAATCTGAAATACCAGCCCATTATCTCAAGGTGGTAAAGTACAAGGTACTCTGGTGTCCCAGCGATTGTCATTTTAAAAACCACCTGATTCACTCGTATCCGTTAGGGAAAGAAAGCTGCAGTCCTTATTTGATCTGGACTACATGTGATTGCAGATGTAGTTGACTCTGAAACAGCCTCGCAAGCAGTTTGTGGGGAATTGGAGATGGACAACAAGTGCTGTCAGCTGCACCCACATCCTATGAAGAATAAATGACAGCATCACTGTTATGTACCTTCTAGAAACCAGTTGAAGAATGATAATGATAAGAGTTGTCTGCACTCAGTCACAGTCAGAGTAAAATAGTTGGTTTGCTGAGAGTTAAATTTGCCGTGGCCTAGAAATAGAATGTCAGGGTAACCTTAGGTGTCATGGTGATTTTAAATGGTGCTGAGAAAAATAATCCAAGCAGAAAAGAAATGTATTAAACCCCAGGATAGAAACGCACAAATCTTGGGAAAAAAGTATTCTCTCAATATTTCACAGTTTTCTGTTCCCCAATAAAACCTACATATTTGCAGTATGGCCATTGGCTCATAATTGCATACTGTTAAAGTTACTTCAGATTGGATTCAGAGAGTCTGGCATTAGTGATCCAGGTCTTGGCATTTACTTTGCTAAATCTGGATCCCTTCTCCTTTCAGTGAAATTGTAGACCAATTTGTCATGAGTCTGTGAGTCTAACACTGAGATAAAGGACTTGAGTGTAATGGTTTAAATGGTGAGCAGCCAAAATTTAAATTAAAGTAATGGACATATAGACAAGACTTTAGATTAAACAGTACAACTATTGGGGCATAATTAGTATGAGGGCCCCTTTAAGAAAAATTTCTACCATGTTCAGTTAGACATTGCTTGTCGAAACTGTCAGCTTTTTCTTTCTAATCAAAAAAGAATTAATAATATGTAATCTTTTGAAACTCAAGAATAACTCTTGCATTTAATTCTTATAAAAATTCCTTTCAGTTGAGTCCATCACATTTCCAATATTGCATTTGCTATTTCAGGACTTTGAAAGCATCTAAACAGCATTATGATCACAGTGTTGTAATTTTTAATTTGTTCTTTTTCTTTTAAAATCTATATTACAGTGCTGTCTTTGGCTTTTGTCTGTATGGACTGCTTTGATCAGTATAAAAATCCATCCATTGGTTTAGGATCTTCTCCCCTTGTTCTGGGTGAAGTCTTACCAAATGGGTCAACAATTGTTGTCGTCAGTACTCAGTATCTGATGTTACAATAGGGGTGCCTCTGTTGGGTGGATGATGCATGGGTTTCATCATCAGTGCCATTTTTGACCAGGACAGAGTTGGTTGTTGGATGAGATTGTACAACTAATTTGTAAATAACATTACTTGAGGGAAGTGGGTGATAACTAAATTTTGAACAAAAAAGAATTCTGCATACTGAATTAAATTACGTTTTGAGATGTGTGAGTATCATCCATATGGAATGCCTTTAGTTTTGGATGCTGTTTTTGACAAGGGTACTGGTAAGGTGACGAGTAGATAGGAATTACTTTTCAGTGGGATGTGTTGAATGACAAATTTATAAAAATGTTGTTTCAGAGAGCTGTTTACTTAAAACCATGACAGAAGGTATCCTCCCTAGGGTACTAGCAGGAGATGCCATCTCTCCCCACTATGGTCAGAGGGGAAGCAGACTCTCTTCCTCCTCCTCTCTGTAGGGTATGGTCACATGCCATGGTGACCCTCTTTGGGGTGCATTCCATCTAGTCCAATGACTGTTCCTCAGAATGAGGCCATGACCTGCTGCCCCCGTTATTAAACAATGTGTTCTCTTTAGGATGGAATGTTTGGCAGAGAAGAGAAAGGAACAAGCCTAGAAACAAGTTGAACCGTTTGGAGGTTGAGTTGATGGTGGGATGGAGGTACAACCTTGGCATTGGACGGATGGGATGAGGATGATATGGTTATGGCATTGGAAGAGTGGAATGGCATGAGATGGGGATTTAAATAAGTACAATATCAAAATGGATACCAATTTTAGTAGAAATGTCTTACGGGACTCTGTTAGTATAAAAACAATCTCCCATTGTCAATGTTGCTCACAACTTACCACCACCACCAAACTCAAGTGATGAGATGTGAGCACCATTTTACCAGTTTGAGTCTGTGGTAGATTAAGTAGTCGGGTAACTTATCAGTCAAGTAACTCAGCTACTCAGAGCAGGCACCAGGAGTCATGCTATTCCTGAATTAAGTAACCTGTTAACTTGCTGCACATAGCTGAGATGATGAATTTAGAGTCATAGAGATGTACAGCATGGAAACAGACCTTTCGGTCCAACACGTCCATGCCGACCAGATATCCCAACCCAATCCAGTCCCACCTGCCAGCACCTGGCCCATATCCCTCCAAACCCTTCATATACCCATCCAAATGCCTTTTAAATGTTGCAATTTTACCAGCCTCCACCACTTCCTCTGGCATCTCATTCCATACACGTACCACCCTCTGCATGAAAATGTTGCCCTTTTTATATCTTTCCCCTCTCACCTTAAACCTATGTCCTCTAGTTCTGGACTCCCCGACCCCGGGGAAAAGACTTTGTCTATTTACCCTATCCATGCCCATCATAATTTTCTAAACCTCTATAAGGTCACCCCTTAGCCTCCGACGCTCCAGGGAAAACAGCCCCAGCCTGTTCAGCCTCACCCTGGCAACATCCTTGTAAATCTTTTCTGAATCTTTTCAAATTTCACAACATCTTTCCAATAGGAAGGAGACCAGAATTGGACACAATATTCCATCAGTGGCCGAACTAATGTCCTGTACAGCTGCAGCATGACCTCCCAATTCCTGAATTCAATACTCTGGCCAATAAAGGAAAGCCTACTAAACGCCTTCTTCACTATCCTACCTACCTGCGACTCCACTTTCAAGGAGCAATTAACCTGCATTCCAACATCTGTTTATTCAGCAACACTCCCTAGGACCTTACCATGAAGTGTATATGTCCCGCTAAGATTTGCTTTCCCAAAGTGCAGCACCTCACATTTATCTGAAATAAATTCCATCTGCCACTTCTCAGCCCATTGGCCCATTTGATCAAGATCCTGTTGTAATCTTCGCTGTCCACTACCCTTCCAATTTTGGTGTCATCTACAAACTTACTAACTGTACCTCTTATGCTCACATCTAAATCATTTACATAAATGACGAAAAGTAGAGCACCGATCCTTGTGGCACTCCACTGGTCACAGGCCTCTAGTCTGAAAAACAACCTTCCACCACCACCCTCTGTCCTCTGCCTTTGAGGCAGTTCTGTATCCAAATGGCGAGTTCTCCCTTTATTCCGTGAGATCTAACCTTGCTAACCAGTCTCCCATGGGGAACCTTGTCGAGCGCCTTACTTAAGTCCATATAGCTCACATCTACCATTCTGCCATCATCATTCCTCTTAGTTACTTCAAAAAACTCAATCAAGCTTGTGAGACATGATTTCCCTCACACATGTTGACAATCCCTAATCAGTCCTTACCTTTCCAAATACATGTACATCGTGTCCCTCAGGATTCCCTCCAACAACTTGCCCACCATCAATGTCATGCTCATTGGTATATAGTTCCCTGGCTTGTCCTTATCACCCTTCTTAAACAGTGGCACCACGTTAGCCAACCTCCAGTCTTCCTGCACCTCACCTGTGACTATCGATGATACAAATATCTCAGCAAGAGGCCCAGCAATCACTTCCCTAGCTTCCCACTGAATTCTAGAGTACACCTGATCAGCTCCTGGGGATTTATCCACTTTTATGCATTTCAAGACATCCAGCACTTGCTCCCCAGTAATATGGACATTTTTCAAGATGTCACCATCTATTTCCCTACAATCTATATCTTCCATATCCTTTTCCACAGTAAATACTGATGCAAAATATTCGTTTAGTATCTCCCCCATTTTCAATGGATGAGGGAGTATCGTGAGATCAAATTTCTCTAAAGTTGTACCAGTACATTGTGATATGACACCCTTCCCTGTCATACCTTAACCCATGTTTTAGGGCACATTGGCATGGCGTGCTATCCCATGACAATCTCTCAAACCTTTATGTACAGTGACTGTCCAACTACTTCAATTTACCTAAACAATTTCTTGGGCTATAATTTCTGTGAATTAACAATCAGTGGCTGTGATTATATTCTACCCATTTTATAACTCAGTGTTAAGCAATCTTGAGGAATATATTCCCAGTGTTCTGCACAATAAAATTGATTCATTACTTTGCAGACTGTCCAGCCCTGAAAAGGGAATTTGGAGTTGATACTCTGCATAGGCAATCTACTTTACTCATGACTAAGATATTCACTGAAATGAGCAAGATGTAGTTTAACGGGACTGTAACTTGTAGGGCACATTCAGCCTGCAACACGTTTGTTTGCCACAAGCTCCGTTCTGACTGTATAACCATTTCATCCTTGAGCCAATAAGTTGAAATAGATTGAGTTTAGCTTTTGTCAGATAGTGTCTGTCAAATGTTTTGAGATTTTGTCTATAGTGTACCAAATTCACTTCATCCTTCGACAACTGATGAACATTTGTTCTCAACTAACCAGTGTGTTGATCTTAAAATCCTCATCGTTATTTTCAAATCTCTCTAGGTTCTCACCCTAACCTTTCCATATAATATCTTTTAGCCCCTCCAACCTCTCAGATGTCTGTACTCTTCTACAGGAGACATCTGGTTGGCAAGTCAATGCTGATGCATTGCAGTAGAAAAAGCGAAGGGGATCTGTACGTCCTCTAAGTTCCCAAATAATTCAAAAGTGCTTCAGGGCTTGAACTTTCTTGCAGAGAATTGGTCTTTTCTTCAAGAGAATATGTCCTGGTGTATGAATATCTAGCCCTCCTAGCAAACATAAATGAGTCCCGTTACAAGCTTGACTGATTATTAAATTGGTTGTTAGTGTAGCTGTTAACAAACCACTGCAGAACAGCAGTGTGAATTGATTTACTTTGCCTATTCTCTGCAAACAACAAGAATATAATCATCTGAAATGTTGAAGAGTGGTTTAAATTCAAATCTTCTGACTCAGAATTGAAAATATTACCAGCTGGGATAAACCAACACTCATTTAGTTCAAAGGAGTCTCTGAACCTGACAGTTCAACAGAAGAGAGTTCAATATGTCCATTTGATACTAGATTACTCATTCAGTGACCACACCTTGACGTTGTCAGGGCCCGTAACTTTGGCAGTATCCAGTGTCTGCAACTGTTTCTTCATATAACACGGAGTGAATCAAACTGGCTGAAATCTAGTATCTGTGATGCTGGGGACCACTAGAGGAGGCCAAGATGAATCATCCTTTCGGCACTTCTGACTAAAGGTTGCTGTGAAAGCTGCAGCCTTATCTTTTACACTGATATGCTGGACTCTTCCATCATTGAGGATGGGGATGTTTGTGGAACCTCCTCCTCCAGAGAGTAATTTAATTGTCCACCACCATTCATGACTGGATGTGGCAGGACTGCAGAGCTTAGATCTGATCCGTTGGTTGTGGAATCACTTAGCTCTGTCTATCACTTACTGCTTATGCTGTTTGGTACACAAGTAGTTCTGGTTGGTGGCTTCACCAGGTTGACATCACATCTTTAGGTATGCCATGTGTTGTTCTTGGCGTGTCCTCCTGCATTCCCCATTGAACCAGGGTTGATCCTCTAGCTTGATGGTTGAGTGGGGGATATGCTAGGCCATGAGGTTGCAGGTTATGCTGGAATGCAATTCTGCTGTTGTTGATGGCCTATAGCACCTCATGGATGCCAAGTCTTGAGTTGCTATATCTGTTCAATGCCTGTCTCATTTAGCACAGTGATAGTGCCACACAACGTGATGGATGTTATTCTCAATGTGAAGGCAGGACTTTGTCTCCACAATGACTGTGTGGTGGTCACTCTTACCAATACAGTCATGGACAGATGCAGTTACAGCTGGCAGATTGGTAAAGTTGAGATCAGGTATGTTTTTTCCCCCTTGTTGGTTCCCTCACCACCTGCCGCAGACTCAGTCTAGCAGTTATGTCCTTCAGGACCCGTCCAGATCTGTAGTGCTGCTGCTGAGCCACTGTTGGTGGTGGACTTCAAAATCCCCCACCCAGAGTATATTGTGCCCTTGTAAAGCTAGTCTTACTTAGTGTGGAAACAAGTCCACCCAGACCCATTCCCCTACATTTCCCCCTTCACCTAACACTACGGGCAATTTAGAATGGCCAATTCACCTAACCTGCACATTTTTGGACGGGAATTGAACCCGGGTCTCTGGCATTGTGAGGCAGCAGTGCTAACCACTGTGCCACCATGCCGCTCACAAATGGTGATGCTTCATGTCAAAGTCACTAATACAACATCTTCCCAATGTTCTAAGAAAGTTTCATGTTTAGACAATTCAATTTTAAAAACTATTCAGAACAGAGGAGACAGAGATTTCTGTATCAATCGAGTTAGCACTGCTGCCTTACAGCACTAGGGTCCCAGGTTCAATTCCAGCCTCAGGCAACTGTCTGTGAGGAGTTTGCACATTCTCCCTGTGTCTGCATGGGTTTCCTCCGGTTGCTCCGGTTTCCTCCCATAGTCCAAAGATGTGCAGGTCAGGTGAATTGGCCACGTTAAATTGCCCATAGTGTTAGGTACAGTAGTCAGAGGGGGGTGGGTTGCTCTTCGGAGGGTCGGTGTGGACTTGTTGGGCCGAAGGACCTGTTTCCACACTGAAGGGAATCTAATCTCAAGTGGGTTATATCAATCTCTGAAAAAGGTTTCAAATGCAGTTGTCTCTCAGGAACAAGTTCCAGGATAATCGTTGAGTGATGATTGCATTGATGAAAAGGATGAAGCTGTACATGCTTTAAATTCAAGGTTTAGAAGTAAAGTCAGGCTTGAGGAACAGCAGCTCATCTTCAGATTATGCAGTTTAAAGCCATCTATCATAAGAATATAATCATCTGAAATATTGGAGTATTTTTCTTTGTTCTTTCATGGGATGTGGGTATTTTTGGAGAGGCCACTGATTGTTGCCCGTCCCTAATTACACTTGAACTAAGTAACAGTCTTTAGAACATTACAGAGGGCAGTTTAAGAATCTGCCACGTAGCTCCATGTCTGGAATCACACATAGGCCTGACGAGGTAAGTGCAGCACATTTCCTTTCCTAAAGGGCATTAGTGGAACCAGATGTGTCTTTATAACAATGAGTGGTAGTTTCATAGTCACCATTACTGGAACTAGCTTTATATTCCAGATTTATTAATAAAATCTAAATTTCACCACCAGCTGCTGTAGAGGCCCACAGAGCCTCTGGATTATTAGTCCACTGACATTACAACTACGTCACCATCTCACCCAGATGAACTCTGAAGTCTGTTCTCCCTTTTGATTCTTTTTTTCTCAGCACCAGTTTGGACTTTTGTTTTTTGATTCTGTTTTTCATTCTGCCATTAATGCTTACTCTTGACCAGTGCTTTGATTCATCACTGCAATCACTGGATTTTAAATTGTGTTTTATTTATTTCTTTACCACAACCACTCCCATTCCCTTTGCCTTTGTTCCATGACATCTTTGCCATTTTCTCTTTCCTGGCCTCTACCTGACCTACTTATTTGTTCTAACTGAAACTCTTCCCCTTTTTAACAAAATACCCATCATATTTCTACTGCTAAAATGTGTAAGATACATACTAGACCTCAGCTGGAGTATTTTGTACAGTTCTTGGCACTCCATTACAGGAAGAATATCAACACATCAAAGGAGTGCAGCAGTGAATTTACAAGACTGTTTTTAGGGATGAGAGACTTGTCCATGGAGAGAGGAAGGCTAAGGAGAGATCCGATAGAGGTTGTCAAAGTCATGAGCAAGCTGTATAGAGTAGATACGGCACGGTGGCACAGTGGTTAGCGCTGCTGCCTCACAGCGCCAGAGACCCGGGTTCAATTCCCGCCTCAGGCGACTGACTGTGTGGAGTTTGCACATTCTCCCCGTGTCTGCGTGGGTTTACTCAGGGTGCTCTGGTTTCCTCCCACAGTCCAAAGATGTGCAGGTCAGGTGAATTGGCCATGCTAGTGTTAGGTAAGGGGTAAATGTAGGGGTATGGGTGGTTTGCGCTTCGGCGGGTCGGTGTGGACGTGTTGGGCGAAGGGCCTGTTTCCACACTGTAAAGTAATCTAATCTAATTGTTCCTACTTGTGAAAAGAACAAGAGGGTATAGGTTTAAAGTGATCTTCAAAATAAGCAAGAATGAAGTGAGGAAAATCATTTTCACTCAGCAAGCAATTGGGATATTGACTGCCCTACCTCAAAGTGTACTGGAGGCAAGCTCAATTGAAGCATTCAAGATGGTATTGAATGATTATTTGGATAAAATAATGTGCAGGTGTATGGGGGAAAAGCAGGAGATTGGCACTAGGTTATAATGCTCATTTAACGAATTGATGCAGGCATGATGTGCTGAATGGCCTCCATCTGCACTTTAACACTTCTGTGATTCTAAACTTTTGGAGAAATCTACTGGTTTTGAAACATTAATTCTGTTTCTCTGCAGATATTGCTAAATTTGCTGAATTTTCCAGTAATTTCATGTTTTTCTTTGGATATCCATCATCTGCAGTATTTGCTTTTATTGATTCAGTGCTTTTTCGGAACACTGTCATCTTTATTAAACAACTTTTGGTGGTTTTCTAAGCTGGTACATATGTTATAAAGCAAAAGTGAATAATGGAATGGTATGTTGTTAATAAGTACATCAGATAGTTGACCGTAAAATCTTAAATAAAAAAGCAGTTGTCAGCAAACATGACTGTGAAGATATTCAATTATTAAATTAAATACAATTGGTGCACTTATATTGTTTTGGGAAGGAAACTACCCCCCCCCCCCCCCCCCCCCCTTATCTGGTCTGGCCTCTACGTGACATGAGTTCCATGGATAGACACAGTTGCATGGATGGACAATACCAGTTTTGCCTTCACTGACTACATTCCAAGAAGAAAGGAAAATGTACTTCTGATCTGAATACATCACATCTGAATTTAACATCTTTACTCTCTTACATTGCCTTCCGGTAGCGACCACAGTAGATGTATTGTTCTTCTTCTCTGTATTTATAGAGACTAGATATTTTTTCCTTCAAAATCAATGTAGTTTTTATGTACCTCACATGTTTCCCTGCCCAACTTTGCTTTCGGTCATCTGATGATACAGGCCTGTTGCAGAAGTGTGCTTCTTGGGGATGTGGTGAGACTTGCTTTGGCACTCATGGCTTCCCAGATGTTGAGAAGCCAGGCTTTTGGGGACATAGAGGTGAAATAAAAACAAGATACTTCCTGCCAGGGAGTGAGAGGGATTAATAATCAAACTGTGTCAATTTTCTGTCACTTGGCTTCTAAGTGCCATCAGTCTGCCAGTTCTGGAGAACAATGTACAGCACTAAGAGGGACTGAAATGGGGAAGCATTTTCAAAACTGTACTTCATCTCTCAATAAAACTGCATTATTCTTCACATGAGTTGCTAAGATGCTTTGGTTTTTTTTTTGTTGATTATTTGTTCATCATTACTTAGAAGCTGAAAATCACAGTAATGATGTGGGAGCAGCAATTTGATTCCTTGCATTATTGGAGTAGATTCACATTTGTGAAAGTAATTGCAGGCAATGACTAATCAGTGATTCGTTTAGTTAAAATTTTATTACAGGAATAAAAAAAACTTTGAGGCTTTTTATTTACATTTTTTCATGACTAATTTGCGAGTTGAACAGCAAGTTGATAAACTGCCATTATCTTGTAGGGGATGTTTTACTAGCTCTGCCAGCAGAGTGGATTAAAGAAAGAAGAACAGTGTATAGCTCAGTGTGGTAGCATATTGTCTTTTCAGTTTGGGAGCCTGGGGTCTGGAGTGCAGCCCAGACTGGTGGATTAAAGTTTCTTTTATTTGCTGGCTTCAAGTCTCCTTGGGGAAATTAGTTTAGGCAGTCTCTATCTAGTTCCTAATGGGTAGCAGTTAACAGCATATATTACTCATAATTAAGCACTAATTGACATTAAATTGGCAATTCCACTTATAACCGACAAAGACGCCTGGTGTGGGAAATGGAAATGTCACATTGTTGTAGTGGGCCATGCTTTTCCAAAGCTACAGTTTTGGCCATGTTGACCATAAGTTACAAAATTGCATTCCCTATGTCAACAGATTAATGTCAGTCATCAGTTTCTATCTCTGTAGATTTTATAGCTTATTATATTGTACTCTATCTGCTCGTTAGAGCAGTTCCTAGCATTTAAAAAGTCCATAGTTAAGGGGCAGCACTGGTGCTTGTCAGTACCAGGGACCAAGGTTCAATACCACCCTCGGGCGACTGTCTGTGTGGAATTTGCGTGCTCTTCCTGTGTCTGGACAGGTTTCCTCCGGATGCACTGGTTTCCTCCCACAGTTGAAAGATGTGCAGGTTAGGCAGATTAGCCATGGAGAATATTGGTTGGGTTTGGGAGAAATGCTTGTCGTAGGTTTGGTGTGGACTCTGTGGGCTGAATGGCCTGCTTCCACACTGTAGGGAGTGATTCTATAAAATACAAACGCAACTGTCTTGAGTAGAAGATTTGACACATTGCCTTCAAAAACCAGATTAGTCACAAGCAAAACCATGTGATAGCCCCCCTCTGATATGTAACCTACCTGCAAGAGGCTATTCACCTAATCAAAAATCAACTGCTCTCTGGTGAGAATATTAAATGGTGCCTAGATGGACTAACCTCAGATGCCTCTGTGCCAAAGTTGAGCTGACGACCTAGATATACATGTTCGACAGTTTGCAGATGACTGCAGTTTTATTGCTCAATCTACAACTGATTTGTAAACCACTCTCAACCTCTTTAATCCCGCATACAGGACACTTACAGTTTGCTAAAACAAAACTCAAATATCCACCTGCACGTAACCAGTCAAACAGTCCTCCTCCTTCAATTTCCTTTCATCTTCCACCTATAACTGCTACCATCTGGAAGGACAGGGGCACCAAATACATGGGAATTTGCAAGCTCCCGTCCAAGCCACTCACTGTCCAGACATGAAAATATATTAGCTAGTGATGCCTAGATCCATGATCGAATAAGAAGCAGGCACTGCAATATGTTGAGTGCTTTGGCTGCTCAGTCAAAAGGTCACCATTGCTGAGGAGATCCAATACCTGATCAGTTGCGCTGACTCAATTTTCCACAAACTACAGTGGTGAGTGTTTGACAAAAAAGACCTCCAGAAGCCAACTAGTCACAGTGCACAGAGTATTCTCCTGCACTGTGTTTCTATAAATTTAATGTGCTTGAGAAATTCTGTCAGCAATCCCTCTTGCACCTCTTCTGGATTCAAGAAAGTGCCAGTGAATGAATGTCAGTTCTTGAAGAACGCTCCACAAGCATTCAAGCATATCAGCAAAATCAACTGCATTAGACTGTACACTGTCAGAATTACCAAAATATGATAATTTCATTCATGACTTCAAGCTCATTTTGGTTTCAAAACTTATTTTCATGCTAGATTAAGTTGAAAGTAGTTTGAGCTCTTAAATAATAGCATTACTAATTTTTTTGTTGTTACTCCTAACAATCCAATTTGGCCCATATGTTTGAAAGTGAAATACTGGAAAGCTGGAGATCTGAAATAAAAACTGAAAGTACTGAAGAAACTCAGAAGATCTAGCAGCATCTATGGAGAGAGAAGCAATTTTAATGCTTCAAGTCCAGTGACTTTTCTTGGGATCTAAATTAAGGCTTCTGATTTCTCCCTGAACAATCTTCATTGGACCAAGAGTATTATAAAGTAGCCACACTTTAGGGCTATGCAACTTTTACTTGCAGGAGACAGCATATTATTTATTAGCTATTTTAGTCACTTAAATGTTTTGAACTGGATGGATCATTTCTAATTGTATTGACCATCACAGTTAGCAAGACAAAGCATGTTCACACAAGCATGGAGAATGTAGCAGCTCATTTTCTGTAATACTTGTTTTACTTTGACACAATTTTATAGACATTGAGGCAGGACATTGCTGAGATTCCCTGGCTATGAAGAGCCAGTCTGGTCCAGTGGTAGCACTTACCTCTGAGCAAGACAATATTGTGTTCAAGCCTCTCTCCAAGCATTCAGCTCTTCATGTGGTATTGTCACCATTAAGCCAATGTTACATTTCAAAGGTACTGTCTTTTGTGAGAGTCATTGAATTCTGTGGCATGTGAAAGATTCTGAGATACTAAAGAAGAGCAGAGTTTCTTGGATGACTGAGCCAACATTCAGCTTTCAACTAAAATCAGGAACGTATCTGTTATGTGCAGCAGGCTTCCCATAGTGAAAAGCTTGAAAACCATTGACACTGAAGAATTTAGCTCCAATCATCCCAGGATTTATGTTGTTAATGGTAAATTAGCCAACTCAGCTGACTTGGACTGAAATCTAGAGGACACCTAGCCTAAATGGCTCAGGCACTTACTCTTTTAAACAGTAAGCTGTAATTTGTTAGCCATGATGTAGAGGCACTGGTGTTGGACTTGGGTGGACAAAAGTCAGGTGTCACATGATACCAGATTATTGTCCCAATAGGTTTATTTCAAATCTCAAGCTTTCGGAGCACAGCCCCTTTGTCAGGTGTAATGAGAGAGAAGAGCACAGACACAGAATTTATAGGCAGAGAGATCAAAAGATCATACAACTGGTGTGAGTAGAGTGTCAAATAGTAAGGGCGCAGTGGCTCAGTAGTTAGCACTGCTACCTCACAGCACCAGGGTCCCAGGTTCGATTCCAGCCTTGGGCAACTGTCTGTGTGTAACGTTTGCACGTTCTCCCCATGTCTGTGTGGGTTTCCTCTGGGTGCTTTGGTTTCCTCCCACAGTCACAAAGATGTGCAGATCAGGTGAATTGACTATGCTAAATAGCCCATAGTGTTAGGTGCATTAGTCAGATGGAAATGGGTCTGGGTGGGTTACTCTTCAGAGGGTCGGTGTGGACTGGTTGGGCTGAAGGGCCTGTTTCCACACTGTAGGGAATCTCAGTTAAATCTCTGCAGTTGACCCAGAATTCAGATGGCGTGAATAAAGTGTCAGCAGCTGAATAACAGGTGAAGGGATGACCTACAATCTGATTAAATGAGGCAGAGAGCCAATTACAAGACTTAAAAATAAGGTGGTGCTGGAGACAAGTTAAATGACTGGAATAACATGATAGGAATAAGAGTTGCATGCAGAGAGTCTAACCAAAGTAATAAGTAATCCAAAATTGTACATATTAATTAAGGTAGAGAGATTACAACAATTTATCAAGGTAATGGTAACAGGACAGTAAGGAAGATCAACACTCCATTCACACCAGTTGTATGATCTTTTGATCTCTCTGCCTATAAATTCTGTGACTGCTCTTCTCTGTCATTGTACCTGATGAAGGGGCAGTGCTTCGAAAGCTTGTGATTTCAAATGAACCTGTTGGACTATAACCTGGTACTTTGTTAGAATTTGGGTCAGCATAATTCATATTGGTACCTGGATTAGACATGTGGGCTATCTAACAAATTTATTGCATTTTTTCAGACTTTATTGAATTTGTGTAACGTTTTTCACAGCCTCAATACATCTTAAAGTGCTTCACAGCCAATGAGGTAATTTTAGAATGTAGCTCTGTTGTAATTGGGAATCCTGGCACCCAGTTTGCCCAGGCTGTGCATATAAATATTGGCCAGGTAATCTGTTTTTTGGGATGTTGATTTAATGTTAAATTATTGGCAAGTATTGTCCCTTTTGAAAAACAACACTTCTAACAGTTCAGTACTCCCTCAGCATCAGATTATCATGCCCAGATCTCTGGCATTTGACTTGAAACCATGATATTCTGACTCAGAAACAAAAGTACTTTCAAGCAAGCCAGAGCTGATAATAATTAAACCATACAAACCATACTGCCAAGTAATACTTTAAGTAACAAATTTTCCATTTTAAATAAGTTGATCCCAAGATTTAGGTGCTCTCTGGTACTGTAGGCAATACACCATTCCCTAGCTAAGGGTGTACACCTGCAGGAAATAACCTCCTGACAATGTGTTCCAAGCCAGTTTGAGGTAGGTCACACCCTCCACTTCCTGCAAAGGAAGCATCTGCCTATCGCTGCTTCTTTCTTCTTGCTGATGACCTGAACATTAGCCAGCATACATGATACCATAGGTGTGGCCTGCATTTTATAATGAGTGGAATGCTGCTGTGTTGGTGCTCGTATGCACACAGTTTAGTACAGAAGAGTAACCTGAAGTTAGTGGTCATCTGACTCTGATGGCTACTTTAAAATGGATAGCAGGAAAAGACCAACTTGGTACTCTTAGCCTTTAACAATGTAAATTGGCTGGGACATTATCACCTGACCTAGGCTTCCTACCCAAGAAAAGACACACAAGAAAGCCCAGGGCCAACAAGTGAAAAAGCGCTCTCGACCCCTTCAGAAAATTGAAACAGTTTATGTTACGGTGAGATCCTTTTTCTGAATTATTTATAGCAAATTTTCCTTTTTTTATGGTTGATACATTGAACAATACATTTCCAAGACATTCTACCCCTTCTGCTGGAATTTGATGATTTTGCCAAATATGCGAAAACATCAATGAAAAGTAGAAGAAATCCTAATTGCATTTTTCCCTGTTGAATTCTTAAGAATTTGGCTTCTAAATTGGAGAGAGCAACAATACTCTGTGTGTTGCTATGAGAAAAGTCATAATGTGCTTTTATCAAGATTTAATGTTCCAGGACACTAGTAACAGTGCTTGTTGTTCAGAAATTCTGCATGTTTGCAGACTCAGTCTTTACAAGGACTTCTGTACTTTCCTTTATTGGTCAGAGTTGGGAGGTCAAGTTGCGGCTATAGAGGACATTGGTTAGGCAACTGTTGGAATATTGCGTGTAATTCTGGTCTCCATCCGAAAGGGTTCAGAAAAGATGTGCAAGGATGTTGCCAGGCTTAGAGGATTTGAGCTAAAGCGAGAGGCTGAATTAGCTGGAGCTGTTTTCCCTGGAGTGTCAGAGGCTGAGGGGTGACCTTATAGGAGTTTATAAAATCATGAGGGACATGGATAGGGTAACTAGATAAGATCTTTTCCCTGTGGTGGGGGAGTCCAGAACTGGAGGGCATAGGTTTAGGGTGAGGGGGGAAAGATTTAAAAGGGACCTAAGGGGCAACCTTTTCACACACAGAGTGGTGCGTGTATGGAATGAATTGCTAGAGGAAGTGGTGAAGGCTGGTGCAATTACAACACTTAAAAGACACCTGAATGGATATATGAATAGGAAGGGTTTGGTGGGATATGCACCAAATGCTGGCAAATGGGACTAGATTAGGTTGGGATATCTGATCCGTATAGACGAGTTGGACCAAAGGGTCTGTTTCCATGCTGTATATCTCTATGACTAATACTCTGAATACATTTTATTTAAAACATGACACTTGAACTGAAAGCATTATGGAAAATGTTATTAAAAGCAAGTTGTAGCCTCATTGTACATTTTCATAGCGAACATGCGTACATGCTTTCCACATTTACCAATTTATATGGATTAGGACAAGTATGGGATTTTGACAATTTGAGTTTTCATCTTCCCTCCCACCATGTCATACAGTTTTACCCTGAAACCGTTTCAACATTATTTTAAAGCCACAAAAGTAAGCAGTTCGGAGCAGCACATGGGAGGATGCTTTCTTTCGCCAGTTTTTGTCCTCTCTGTCCTGCAGCTATTGAACCTTGTTGAATAAATGCTGCACAAGTACTAGGCACTCTTCATATCTCACCAATGCGGCCATTTCTAATGTGAGTGTCAGCAGCTGTGCAACCGCCAATTCAAAAACATCAAGAAGTAGAAGAAATCCCAATAGTAATTCTGTTCATCAGAATAGTTTAGTTCGAAAATTGGAGTTGGCTGTCCAAATTGAATAGTGGTGAAATGCGGTTTTATACTGTGAATAAGAATCTATCAGCACGTTTAATGACAAATATTTCAGCCTATAATGAAGAAACCTAGGTCATTGACCTAAACCAGCTGCAGGTGAATAATTTAGAAATTTAATAAGAGAATAATTCTGCAAGTGGATAAGTAACTTAATGAAATTTCAAAAGGACATTGTGAGCAAGGTGTAACAAATGTTTTGCCTAGTAACAGCTGCATGCCATTTTGCTATTACCATGAAACAGGAAGGCAGTTATGGATTAGATTCCATACAGTGTGGAAACAGGCCCTTCAGCCCAACCAGTCCACACCAACCCTCTGAAGAGTAACCCACCCAGACCCACTTCCCTCTGACGAATGCACCTAGCGCTATAGGCAATTTAGCATGGCCAATTTACCTGACCTGCACATCTTTGGACTGTGGGAGGAAACCGGAGCACTCGGAGGAAACCCACGCAAACACGGGGAGAATGTGCAAACTCCACACGGACAGACACCCAAGACTAACCAGGACTCTGTTGCTGAGGCAGCAGTGCTAACCACTGAGCCACCGTGCCACCCCATTATTAGTTATTATTTACTTGATTGGAGGAGAAAACTTCGTTTCATTTTGAGACTACCCTGTTTAAAATTAGTTTACAGAACAATCTCGATTATCCAAATATCAATTATATGAATTTCGAATTATCCAAGCTAGATCTCGTGGTCCCATAGAAACGCTATCTGTTATCCGAACTCTCAATTATCTGAACAAAATACTCCCCTCCCGTCTCGTTCGGATAATCGAGGTTGTTCTGTATTTACCCAAGCAGAATCAGCTGTCATTAGCATGTGCTCCTTCATTCTAAAATACGTTTCATGTCACATCAGTCTTATGAACAGATTCAATTCTGATGGTAAAGCAAGAATTGGATAGGTTCCTGAAAAAAGAAAATTTGCAAGGTCTACAAGGCAAGGGCAGAGGAGTGAGTCAAGTTCAGGTGCTCCTGCAGAGTGCTGACACTGAAACAATGGGCCGAAAGGCTACCTTTTGTGCTCGTAACAATTCTATTAATTCTATGATTTTGGTTTCACTGTGGCAATTTGCACAGATTCTGGGCAAGTTCTGTTTCGGTGAATAATGCTAATACAGCTTGGACAGGAAGATTGTTTGCTTATGCTGGCAGAAGCCACTTTCTTTTGACAGCTCTCTTTAGTTCTTCTTGAGAAACTGCCTTCCACAGAGGACAATAATCTGAAGATCTGGGATCGCACTCGAAGTCAACTACGTTGCTAGCCATTATCCACAGCTTGACACCACACACTGTATTAATTCGTGCTTCAGTTTAAAAGAAATTAAAGAATTGGGTTTTCAGTTGTCAAGAGGAAAATTGTAAAGAAACACCTTATCTTACAAATCACATTCAATGGGAACGTTCAATTGTGTGTTGGGACTCTCCAATCTGAGGCACAGACTCGATGTTTCT
Organism: Chiloscyllium plagiosum; assembly: GCF_037043375.1. Lineage (NCBI taxonomy): Eukaryota > Metazoa > Chordata > Chondrichthyes > Orectolobiformes > Hemiscylliidae > Chiloscyllium > Chiloscyllium plagiosum. The sequence continues at coordinate 24,128,206 of NW_028270148.1, read as the reverse complement.
GTGTTGCCTCCCTGGTGCCAGGATCAAGGATGTCTCAGAGAGGGTGCAGAATGTTCTCAAGGGAGAGAGGGACGTCCAAGAGATTATTATACACATTGAAACCAATGACATAGAAAGGAAAAAGGATGAGATTCTGAAGGGGGAGTATAGAGAGTTATGCAGGAAGTTAATAAGGAGATCCTCGAGGGTAGTAATATCTGGATTACTGCCGGTATTATGAGCTACTGAAGGCAGGAATAGGAGGATAGAGCAGATGAGTGCATGGCTGAGGAGCTGGTGCACAGAAGAAGGATTCACATTTTTGGATTGTTGGAATCTCTTCTGGGGTGGAAGTCACCTGTATAAGAAGGACGGATTGCACCTGAATTGGAAGGAATAATATACTGGCCGGGGGATTTGCTAGAGCTGCTCGGGAGGATTTAAACTAGTAAGGTGGGTGGGGGAGGGTGGCGCAGGGAGGTAGTGAGGAAAGAGATCAGTCTGAGACTGGTACAGTTGAGAAAAGAAGTGAGTCAAACAGTCAGGGCAGGCAGGGACAAAGCAGAGAACAAGGTAGGACTGATAAATCAAACTGCATTTATTTCAGTGCAAGAGGCCTAACAGGGAAGGCAGCTGAACTCAGGGCATGGTTAGGAACATGGGACTGGGATATCATAGCAATTATAGAAACATGGCTCAGGGCTGGGCAGGACTGGCAGCTTAATGTTCCAGGATACAAATGCTACAGGAAAGATAGAAAGGGAGGCAAGAGAGGAGGGGGAGTGGCATTTTTGATAAGGGAAAGCATTACAGCTGTACTGAGGGAGGATATTCTCGGAAATACATCCAAGCAAGTTATTTGGGTGGAACTGAGAAATAAGAAAGGGATGATCACCTTATTGGGATTGTATTATAGACCCCCTAATAGTCAGAGGGAAATTGAGAAACAGATTTGTAAGGAGATCTCCGCTATCTGTAAGAATAATAGGGTGGTTATGGTAGGGGATTTTAACTTTCCAAACATAGACTGGGACTACCATGGTGTCAAGGGTTTAGATGGAGAGGAATTTGTTAAGTGTGTACAGTAAAATTTTCTGATTCAGTATGTGGATGTACTTACTAGAGAAGGTGCTGAACTTGACCTACTCTTGGGAAGTAAGGCAGGGCAGGTGACTGAGGCGTCAGTGGGGGAGCACTTTGGGGCCAGCGACCATAATTCTATTAGTTTTAAACTATTGATGGAAAAGGATAGAAGTAGATCAAAAAGTTGACGAGTAGTGCAGTGGGGTCACCTGTAGTGTGACATAAACCCAATCTCTCTCTCTCTCTCTCTCACACGCACACACACACACTCTCTCTCTCTCTCTCTCTCTCTCACTCACTCACTCACTCACTCACTCACGTACAACTTCTCTCATACACAACCTCTCTCTCATACGGTCACATATACACACCCACACAGGCACCCTCTCACAGACTTACACCCCTTTACACTCACCCTCATACACATACACACACCCACTCACAGACACTCATACACCCCCCGACATATACACACAAGTTTGTGGGGTGAATTTGTACTTGCAGAGTTGCATTTTATTTTGCTCAAAAACTTCATGAATCCATGTAAGATTCTGTAAATCCTTTTCTTAGAAATAGAATCAGTCTGAACATTGGGGCAAAGACAGCCTCACACAGGGCACCTCACACCTCCAATGCGTGATCTGAACTAACATGGAACTTATTGTTAAAGTTCACTTGAGAATGTAACTTTAAAAAAACTTCTGGGATTTACATATGAAAGAACTGAAACCAACATGGTCATTCTTAAAGATGAGAGACTTAACAAACAATCCAGGTCTTTTTCAATATATAGTTCCAGTTGCATCACACTGTAAACTTTTACCATAAATTCTGTGTCCTATGATCTTATTCTCCACAACCATCTGAACAAGGAGCAGTGCTATGAAAGCTAGTGTTTTCAAATACACCTGTTGGGCTATAACCTGGTGTTGTGTGATTTTTAACTTTGTACACCCCAGTCCAACACCATCACCTCCAAATTATTAATAAACCAGAGCACTTTTAAAACTTAAATTATTTTCTTTGTTGCTAATAATTTTATGTTTATTTATAAATAGTGACTGTTGATGTATCTCATTTGCAGCCCTTATTAGATAGCCCTTAATAATCCCCTGCCATAGATTGTGGAGCACGAGTCGACATGACATACAAGATTACCCCAGTGTTTTAATGCCATAAATTATGCTTCTATGTACAATTTGTATTAGTTTGACCCTTTTTTTCAGCTATGGAAAAGAATGCAATATTTGCCTAAGTGGTTCGCCTCAATTTTTCACCTCAAAGTGAGTAAACTCATGTTTTACTTAGCTGCTTCTGCGAGTCAGCACATATGGGACCAAGCAGGTAATAGAGCCTGCTTTGTGAAGATGATACATGGGAATTTAAGACAAACTCACATGAAGACATGTTGCATGGCTAGGTACTTCTAGCAAAAAAAAGTACAAAGTTGGTTTCAAAGTAAAATTCAAAACATTTGCTAGCTCATCAAGTAACTCTGCTGAAATGAGGGAAAGGGTATTTATGTTAGTGAAAATTGGTGTAGGAATGGAAGAATGATAGTCTGTCCTGAAGAAGACCAAATGCACCATCAGGCCAGTAACCAAATCATGGCCTGATCTTAGAATCCCAACAATGTGGAAAGAGGCTATTCGACCCATCAGGTTTAGGATACCTGGTCAGTATGGACGAGTTGGACCAAAGAATTTGTGCTGTATAACTTTGACTCTATGAGTGTGCACCAACCCCTCAAAAAGCATCCCACCCAGACCCAGCCTGTACCCTGTCTTTGTAACTCTGCATTTACCATCGTTAATTCACCTAATCTGCACATCCCTGGACACTGTGGGCAATTTAGCATCACCAGTCCATCTAACCTGCACATCTTTGGACTGTGGGAAGAAACTAGAGTACCTCTCAGAAACCCACGCAGACTCCACATAGACTGTCACCCTCGGCTGGAATCAAACCTAGGTCCCTGACACTGTGAGGAACTGTGGAACTGTGAGGCAGCAACGTTAACCACTGAGCCACGTACATATTGGAATGGGTGCTCAAAATTCATCCAAGTGATTACATCATCCCAGCAAGTGCATTAGGTATATAGACATGTAAGTGGACTTTAGTGGACCAAACTAAACCTTAAGTTCAGTAAAAACTTCAGACCAAGGACTAGTTGTTTTCGCCCCTTTATAGAAAGAGACAGTAAGTGTTCCAACAGAAGATAGCAAAAGCCCCCTCTGTCAAATTTCAGTTTTCCATCATTTCACCAGCACTCAGCAGGGGAATCGCAAGTAACCATTAAGTCATGTCAGCAACATGCGTGATATGGTCTAGAATTTAATCGTGTCCAACAGCCAAGCTACAGAATGGAATGGAGCAAAAAACAGTTCTAGTGAAAATGACAAAGATTCATGGTGGTAGTAACCCTCATGACCAATGGAACAAAGTTAAAGCCTATTATCAGCATTAAAACTATGCTAAACAACAAATTCCCTGCAAAGTTTGGGTGTAGGCCCATGTCTATAATCAGTTGGGTAAGGATGGAGTGAACTCTATGTGGAGTAGGCATCCCAGTGGCATATGTAAAGGATGCAGCTTATTAATCCGGGGCATGTTCAGACTCCATTTAACTGATGAGATCAGGAGGTGCCTGTGAAGAAATGATGCCCACATTGCAGCTATTTAGGAGGAGCATCTCGCACTCAATATTCGACCTTTGGAGATGTGGGTCACCAAGCCTTCCAAGGATCATGTTTAAGCTGAATGGAACAAGAACCTTTGGGCAAAAGGCCTTCACAAAAAGTGGTAGTACATGTACCTCCCTCCACTTGTTGTTTTATACAGTTGCATTATCAAATCATGAGCTGTTATTAGTGCACAAAATATTGGCAGATGATTCAAAAAAGGTGGAAGAGAAAGCTTACTTGAAGTGGAACGATGCTATCTCAAACTGAAAACACCAAATTTGGTGACTCACAATGAATTCAGTGAATTCTTAGCACAAATACTAAGCACAATGAATTTGCCATTTTTAAAGCTCTTTGTTTGTAGTCAAAAGTACCTTTGTATAAATCATTCATTCAGAAAACCATGCCACATTCATTTAATTGAATTAGCGATGTTGTGCACTTCCATCACATTTAAATGGTGACCATCCACATCAGTATATTGTATTGTATACTGGCCGTCTAAGTTGATTCACAAGATTCTCGAAGACTTCACATGTTGACTTGTACATTGTCTCTGCAGTCTTTATGACTCCAGATTTTTGATGATACAAGAATAAATTATGTGACGAAGTTCACACCATATAGTACATTTAATAAACCAACCAATTCATGAGCTTATTTAAAGTTTAATGCGGAGATATTTTATCATTTATAATTGTTTATGATTCCTTTCGAGTAGTGGCTACTACATATGAATTAAAGACATTGACTAAACCTTGTACATGTGTACAGTCAGGGATCTTTACTGCCCCAGCTGCTCCAAGCTTTAGAGTAAAACGTACTCATTATAGGATTAATATGTCTGGATAACCAGTAAAAATTAATTAGTGGCCTTTTGCATGTGGTTTCTTCAGTGTTGGTTCATGCTTTTTCAAAAATGCCTTTATATTGCTCATTGGGGGACAGTAAAAACCACATGCAAAGACTCATTTGTATTAGTTTGGATAAAGTCAAAGATCAAGAGTTTGAATGCGAGACTTATTAAATCACTTGCGTGCAGAAGTAACATTTTTCTCTGCTGTACTGTATTGTTATGTATAACCAGTTCCAGCCTAACAGATTTCCCTTGCTTTAGTTTGGTTCCTCTGTCTGCCCTCTCTTTAAGGGGGCAGATCATGCTTGGATTGAATTCTGCAAACAGCGGTGGCCTTCCAGTACAGTATGTTACTGAGATAGCTGTTTCTCATTTGTGAGGTGGAACACTGAACCAGCTGGAAAAGGTGTAAGGTGCATCCCATTCCACTTCAATCCTGTCTGCAAGCATTGCATCTTCCAACAGATCAGGAGCAAGATTACAGGCTGTTTTCTCTTGGCAGCTTGCGTTTTTAATACCAATTATAAAATTAATCTAAGTTTGATTTTGTTCTCGAGATGACAGCATTTATTTCCAATCCCTAACTTCCCTCAGAAGGTAATGATCTCTCAAAAGTAGCGTGATATGCTCGATCAGTCAAATCTCTCATCGTCTTTTGCTGTTTTAAATGCAGTGAGACCAGTAATTATAAATGGTTTAATCCTGGTATATCCATAAAGTAGGAAGTTGCAAAGTGATACTGTCGACCTCCTGGGTCTGTTGCATGTTGCAGTCTTTGTGGTAATGTTGCTCTTGCAGTGTATACTGACCCTTCAGTAGCACTGAAGGAACCATGTTTTCTTTCCAACTCAGCACAGTTTATGACTTAAGGGAGAATGTTCATGTGATGATATTCGGATGATATTGCAACAGCAAAAGTCAAAGGAAAAAGGCTTTTTAAAAACTTTTTTTTATTCACTCAGGGACATGGACTTCGCTAGCTTGCCATCATTTATTAGTCACCCTTAGTTGCCCCAGTGAAGGTAGTGGAGACCTCCGTTCTTGAGTGTGTGCTGTAGGCAGACCCACAATGCCATTAGGGAGAGAATTCCAGGACTTCTCTAAGATTCCAGCAACCCTGAAAGAATGGCAGTATATTTCCAGGTCAAGATAGTCAGGATTTTTAACTAAGTGTGGTTAGTTGCGTGTAGTCCCATTATGAATGCAGTGTCACTGATATTGAGTAGAATTGCAAGGTGCCAGTCAAGTACACGGGTCAGCACGGTGGCACAGTGGTTAGCACTGCTGCCTCACAACGCCAGAGACCCGAGTTCAATTCCCACCTCAGGCAACTGTCTGTGTGGAGTTTGCATGTTCTCCCCATGTCTGCATGGGTTTCCTCTGGGTGCTCCGGTTTCCTCCCACATTCCAAAGATGTGCAGGTTAGGTGAATTGGCCATGCTAAATTGCCCATAGTGTTAGGTGAAGGGGTAAATGTAGGGGTAAAGGTCTGGGTGGGTTGCTGTTCGGGGATTCGGTGTGGACTTGTTGGGCCGAAGGGCCTGTTTCCACACTGTAAGTAATCTAATCTAATTACACAGTCCTGATTGATGTTGAATGATGTTCTAGCTGGCACATCCACATAAGTAGTAAGTATCCAAATGCATCTGAGTCTTGTGGAGAGGCTTTCAGAGGTCATAAGCTGAGTCACTTGTGTAGCAGGTAACTTAACTTTAACCCCATCCTCATAACAATACTATGGTTGATGCTGGTCCATTTAAACTCCCAAGAAAGTGTGAATACTGCATCTTCATCCTGTGCATCATTGTGGTAAGTTGATTAAGAGGGCTTGATTCCCACGGAATGGTTAGTAACAGTAGCACCTTCCATTTATTTATACCACAACATTATAAAATGTCACAAGGTAGTTCATAGGCACATTATCACACAAACTGTCATGAGGTATTAGAAGACTGTTGTGGTTCTGTTCGCCGAGCTGGGAATTTGTGTTGCAGACGTTTCGTCCCCTGTTTAGGTGACATCCTCAGTGCTTGGGAGCCTCCTGTGAAGCGCTTCTGTGATGTTTCCTCTGGCATTTATAGTGATCACTATAAATGCCGGAGTAAACATGACAGAAGCGCTTCACAGGAGGCTCCCAAGCACTGAGAATGTCACCTAGACAGGGGACGAAACGTCTGCAACACAAATTCCCAGCTCGGCGAACAGAACCACAACAACGAGCACCCGAGCTACAAATCTTCTCCCAAACTTTGTTTTAGAACACATCATAAAACATTTCATGATAAAGGTGGGTTCTGAGGATAAAAACAGGCAGAGAGATTTAGCAATCCAATTCCAGAGTCTGTGGCCCAGGCAATCAAAGGCGCAATTGCCAGTTGTGGAACTATTAAAATCATGCATCTGCAGGGGTCCAGAATTAGGTGATCTCAGTCAGAGTGGTGGCATGGAATGCAGCTGTTGATCTCAATTTTCGGGAACAAGGAAACAAAAATTGTTGAGCATATCTGCTGACAATTATTTTCCATTGTGCTCCTGCCTGGTTGTATGTGAGAGAGGCCATTGGTTACGGTTCAAGAGCTGTTGGAGGTTAACCCAGCTGCGGAGACTCACCCAACCAGACTTGTGCAAATGTAAAATGTTCACCCTGATGAGGTATTGGAGCGTGACTAAGAGTGGTGCAACCCATGAGAAGTCAAAGCTTTCAAAAAGAAGAGAGAAGTAGCAATATAAAAATAAATCTTATATGTAAGGCTCTTGACAGGATTTTGTTTTGCCTCTTGTTGGCGTAATGATCCCTGAGTCCAAATGTCATGTTTACATCATTGCGCTCTCTGAAATCTTTACCAAAAGTGTTAGGTTCCTTTCTTGAGATTCTTACAGTATGAAGACAGTCAGTAAGCATTGGTAGCAACGCATCAGGTATACGCACTTGACCAACTGGAATGATCTAGAGGCCTTTCGACGCAGAGTGCGAACAACCATGCATCTTCCATATTTGTTTTTCTGGGTCGGGGTAGACGCTGCACAGTGACAATGTCTGGTATGTCTGTTGTTTTGGAGGCAGGTGATCGATTTAGCGCCTGTCGGTTTATAGAACACACAGTAGAATTGCGGGCTGTTGCCGCGTCTCTGGCAGCTCGATCAGCTCTGGCATTGCCAGTGCTGATGTCCATATTGTCCATTACATGAGCAGCACATTTGATTATGACCAACTACTTGGGGAGGAGGATGGCTTTGAGGAGATTTTGGACATGTAGTGAGTTCTGAATAGGTGTCCCTCAGGAGGTCAGAAATCCGCATTGTGACCATAGCTGGTCATCAGTGTCATTATTTTGAAACATTATTGGCAAACCATACATGTCAGGAGGTACCTCCATTTTATTCCCACTCGATAGTCCAGCTTGGCGTTTCAACGCTGATTCCTTATTTTATCTTTACTTTCTCAGTTTTTCCTGTTTTTCTCTACTCAAATTATAATCCCCATACTGACTTCGAAGGCTTAGGCTGTCCCTCATGATCACACACTCTAATCCCTCTTTTACATCCCAGCTGGCCTGTTTAGATTTATTAGTTCTTTCCTCAGCAGTCTTTCTCAATGCGGACATTAATGTTTTCCATTTCGTGCCCATGTTGTGTTTCCAAATTGCTGCTTCTACTTTTAAATAGTTATCTATGTCCCAAGTTCCTCTCATCGGCCAAATTTCATTTCCCAGTTTTTTATTTAAACATCCTGACAGGCACCTGAACTATTCCTCAATTTGGGGCTCAACCCAGCATAACCGATGCAAAGGGGTCCCATTTTTAAAGTCTCAACTTCCTATCTTATCTCTATATACTAGTTCTGGGTCCTCAGTCTCCACACCCAATTCAGGGTCCTGATCTTCCTGTGGGGGATTTCCCCTCTTAACAAACGGTCTAAGGCAGGGTGATTTAGTCAGACACAGTAGTTGTCCTTTATCTTACTTACTATGTTTCAGGGCCTCAAACCCCACTATTAGAAGATTCTAACCTTCGAATTCCAGGGGATCTCTAACCTCCCTGGGATGAACTCGGTGTACAAGCGAATAGGTTATCTCAAAGATTCTGTCACTACAAAGTTCTAGGGGATGAGGGATCGATTGAGTGATAGGTTAGTGAGAGACATCAAGGTAAATCTTACCTCATGGGGCCATCCATCTCATGTTACCGTCATACAGGCAATCACTTACTCAGTCTGCCTAGAAGCTCCTTATACGTTGGAATCCCAATCTCGTCACCAAATGTTAGGTTCCCTTCTAGAGATTCTTATACACTTGATGCATCTGCAATATGCCAACTTCTGTGAACAGCCACAATTTATTTCAGCAGGTACAAGATTTTGGAGGATCACTTAACACTCTTCTCTATGCTTGCAGAGCGTGACAAACAAGGCTTCCTGAACAAGTGAACCATCCACCCTTTATACAGGATTTTACATCAGTCAGTCATGCACACAAGACACCACCCCCTGCCACTCCCCCATAGTCACAAGCCACCCAAAAACAATGTAAAATGATTAGATTATTTCCAGAGACAGTGTGTGATTAAGTTATTCCTTAAAACTATGGCATTTACAGAGTATGATTAGATTGTCATATCCTGCCTGCAAGACAAAAAAACACCCCCAGACATCCAATTTCTTACATGTCAGCAGAACAAGTTAACCCTTTAACATCTCAAAAGTGTTCTTTAAGCATAAATTAAAGTCTCTTGTCATGTTCATTTTAGATTCTGAAAATCCTGGTGCGAGCTGTGGATGAAGGGATTGCTGATTGCAAAGGGGATTCTGCAACAATATTGACAGGAAAACTACGGGAGCTCTTTGGTAGGGTGACTTCTAAAGTAACCAACGATGCTGAGATTTGGAAGTTGTACGCCAGGCTTTATGGAAATGGGCAAACAGAGAATGCAGACAACAACGAGAAGGTCAGTATCCTATAGCGTTGTGCACATAGTGGAGCTTCCATCTGACTTGTCTGTTTGAGCTGTCATTGCCCAAGTTCACTGCTCCTCTCTGCCACTGTTCTCTCTGAGAACTAGACAACCACTACGTTGGTTGGGTTATCACAGTGCCATGCTTAAACCAGCTACAATAAAGTGCGAAAAAAGGTTAATGGCAGATGACAACTCCAGCCCCTGTGCCCCCATGTTTTCCCTGGACTGAGGTTTAAATGTCTCAAAAATCTAAATGCTGCATTCACGAGTGTGCTGCGCGACTGGAACATCTTGCCTGCTTATGATTTAGAACTGTAAATTACCCATAGCTTTATAGTTTTCAATCTCCTCTGTGTTTATTTAGAGATGAGGGTGTATATGTTCACAGATACTCCGCATTCCTTTGGGCTGGTCCTCCTTCTTCAACAGAAAACTCTGTAAACATGTATGCCACATATTTTTAAAAGGTTTTTAAGAAAAAACAATGGCCCAGATTGTGCAGGTCAACAGTGAAGCAGAAGTGCATGCTACTAACTTAATTAAAAACTAATGTGCCTACCTTTCCAATTGACTGCTGTCCCAGCTCTAGCCTGGATCCATTGGTGAAGTGAATAGGGAGGCTGAATTGCAAGATACAATTCCACTGAGACCATGTGTCCTTTAATGTCACAATCTGGAGATGTTCTTTATTTGGAAGAAAATTAATAAAGTTTATAAAACTTTCAGTTGAAGATCCACTTGAGGTACCATTCAACATCACTCCTCACCCCCAAACACACACACACACACTGTCTCTCACACACACACATGCACGCGCGCTCTCTCTCTCTCACACACACGCACACATATATATACACATCAGGACTGAGGAATTGCTGTGGGAGGCTGTGCTAAGAGTATTATGGACCTTCTATTGATTTAAAGGTTTGCATTCCTCAGCAGGCCCTACACAAATCATCGCCCTAGATTAACCCCAATATTTGCAGTGAGCCCAAGTTTACATGCTGGCAGGTGTTGGTGAGGCCATTGGCATGGAATCCTTTCAGGCAGCCTGCAACTGCTTCCCTGATATTGGGACTGCAGGATCCAAACCAGTGTGTCACAGGGGAATTGAAACGAAGACCAAAGAGGTCAATGAGTCCTTGTGAATCAAAGTGCAGTGCTTCAGGAAATGAAAAGTGTTCACAGATCATAGAATCGCTACAGTGTGGAAGCAGGCTATTTGGTCCATCCAGTCCACACCGACCCTCCAAAGAGCATCCCACCCAGATCCAGACCCTACCCTATTCCAGTAACCATGTTATGCACCTATTAACTCAATGTATTCTTAAGTATGCATCAAGTAGGTATTTCAATTTGTCCATTAGTTTAAAATGTTTTATTTTAATAAGTTGTCTGCTCCCAAATCTATTGATGCTGCAGCTACCCCACCCTTTAGTGAATGATCTGTCATATATTCAGACATCCAAGCATCGTGGCAGTTTGGAGCCTTAATGAGATTTGGATTATGGGGCTATGTCCTACCATTCCTCAAGGGGGAATATATTGCCAATTTCTAGCTATTTATCCAGGACCTGCTAACGTTTGGCTGAAACTCACTTTACCACATCTATCTGCTTTTCCTGATTCTATTTGTGGAACAAATGTTAACTTAAATGCTGGGAGAACTCACCTGCTTTTCTTCAGAAGGAGTCGTGGATTTTTTTCTACATTCTCCTGAGAAAAGTAGGTGGGGACCCTGATTTAATGTTGAATTTGAAAGATAACACTGCTGACAAAGATGCATCTCAGTGCAGCACTGAAGTGTCAGCCAGTGCCCAAGTCCCACTATGGTTCTGGCTTTCTCACTTGAGAGGCTGAAATACAAGCTATGAGGTCCATAGAAAGAAGGAGCTCCATATCATCATCCTGGGTGTAGAATTCATAATGGATATTTCAAGAAACTTCAGAGATTTTCATTGTTGAATCAAATCCTTCTGCATTTGTTTTAAACGAGTTGGAGTTGATAATTGTTATTCAAATTTCTTGTCCAAAAGGCATTAACTTTATAAATTGGGATTTTCATACCAAAGGATCAGAAATCTCCTGCTACGTAATTCTACCACGTTTTGCTATAGACTCCCAGAGGTCTAGGCTCAGACATTCCTATATTTGCAACTCCTGGAGAGTTCAGCATACTCAATAATTTTACGGGCACGGCCCTAAACAGTTTTGGAAGTCTTTGAGTTACATTTCTATACTACTTGTAAGCATAAAATGTCTATTCAAATAACTGACAAAAAGCAGTCCTTTCAGTGAACGAGAAGTGCTGTGCTGACTTTTTTTGTTGAAAGTGTACTCAGGAATTACAATGCTAATACTTTTTACTCCTTTTAAATCTGACAACTTGCAGGCACTTTTGGAGGGGGAGGACAGGTCCCTGCATACATTTTCCTCTGGACTACTTGTTTAGGATAAGCTATAATGTTCATTTTGCAGTGTGTGCCTTAAGACACTTGATGCATGTATGAGCAGACTTTCCCTGTTCGTACCTAGTCCTATGGAGCTCTCCAGCTCAGGATTGGCTCTGTCGTGGAGTTTTCTGTCTGCGGTACCAGGCTCCCCATGGTGCATTACCTGAGAAAGACATCTTGACATCAACATAGTTGAGGAAAAGAAGCATAATATAAATTTAAGGAGTAAACTGCATATGTATTTTTTCGTGAGTGTTAGGTACCCTTTAAAAGGGGTTATTTTTCACTGTTTGGGTTGTAAAATTTAGCCAAGTTAGTTCAACAGGTTCAAAAAGAATACTGGATAAAATGGAGATAAACTGGTTAATGGGCTCAGATTATGAGGTTTGAGGGCAAATACTTCATAATTCTCTGAACACGCAGACTGAAGTTTATTCCCTATCGGTTGCAGACATTAATTCCTAATATGCCTACTTTCCAGACACAAATACTCATTATTTGCAAGAGTCCTGTTTATATATAAGCACATGAATTAAAGTCCATTCTTGCTACTTTTGTTGATATTAGGTCAAGGAGTGTAGCAGTACTCACATAACCATTCCAGGTGTACAGTAAAGGCAGCAGCAGATTAATAGAAAAAGTACCTTACCTCAATTAGAAAATGCTGTTGGGTTCAGTAATATACAATTGATTTTGAATAGAATTACCGAATGTCACCAGTAATTAACTGTGGGATCGCCTGCAAGTTTGTTTAGATTTTTCCTTCACTTGGAAGTGCATGTAGCTTAAGGAAATGTAACAACCACTTTTAAAAAAGAATCTTATTGCAGTGTTTATTTTTCATACAGATTAGATATTTAAAATTAGATATGATGCATAGAGTTGGCATTTTTAAACCATTTCTCTTCCAGGCAACTGCCTGAGGCTGAACCAGACTCCTAACAACTTTGGTGTCACATTTGATCCTGAGATGAGCTTCCAGCATGCATCTGTGGGACCACTGGCCACCTATTTCCACCTCCATAACGTTGCCAGACTCTGCTCCTGCCTAATCTCATCTATTGCCGAATGTTTATCCTCTAAACTTGAATATTCCCATGCATTCTTGGTCAACCTTCAGATTCCACCCTCTATAAACCTGAGTTCATCCTAAACTCTGCTGCCAGTTCCTACCTTGCACTAAATCCTGTTCACGCTTCACCTCCCTGCTGGCTGCCTTACACGTGTTTCCATATGGCAGCTCCCTGATTTTAAAATTCTCATTCTTGTTTTTAGATCCAGTCTTGATTTACTATCTCTCATCTCTAATCTCCAAACAAACCTGTTCTCCTTCAATTCTGGCACTGTGAACATCCCTAATTTAAATAGTTATACCCTTGGTTGGGTATGCCTTCAGGTCCCGAAAACATAGGCTCCCTCTCTTAACCTTTCCATCTCTCCACCCTGTTTACTCCTTTAATGCACTCCCTAACACTACCCCTTGTTCCAAGCTTATGGGCATCTACCGTAATTATTTTAAAATGCCCACCTATAGCATCTCTGAGCTATTGTTAAAGGCATTTTATTTTTATATGTATAATATATATATAATGCACACGTGTGCACATTGTTGTTATAGACTGACTATTGATCACTGAGTCACTGCTAGAAAACCTCAGTTTAATGGTGTGCTTAATTCCATGATGAGTTTATTATTGTAACCTTGACTGGCAAGCAAACTTCAAATGTCTTGACTCTGTGCGTTGTGCTGTTAATAGAAACTCTGTGTTGTCTGATTGACTAAAGGAAAGAGATGATGAGAAGGCAATAGGGGAACATAATGGGGAAAATAAGTAACTGTAGTTACTCCTCACTGGGTAATACATTGGACGCTATGCCCCACTATTCCTAAGTCATCATCAATGTCAAAGATTTCCAAAAGTACGCAGAATTCCCTAATTTGCCTGTCTTTTAGACTCAAGTTGCCAGAAAATATGGATCAGATTTTTGTATGAGAAAGAATGTTTATTTATTATAAATAAATCAATCCTAGCTACTGACAAACAATTATGAATCATTGACATATAGTTCCACCAACTAAACTTTTAAATCACTTATAAACTCCCCCTCCTCACTCACATATGGACAGACGCAGAGAGGATTAAAAAAAAACATTGATGTTCATGGGCAGAGGAAAAGACTGGGAAAGCATTCAGTGGTCCCAGCCATCAGTTTTCTGAAATGTTGCAGAAATAGTTCCTTCTCCAGAGGTCCATTGTTTTCTTCCAAAACATTCATAACCCCTAGTTGTTCATCTATTTGGGAGGCCATTACATAATTATGACATGTAAAGGTCTTTGTCATTGGTCTGTGAACTCATGACCAGTTATCAATCAGCCACTTGTTGTTGGGTGAAGCTCTGTTCATATACAGACTCCTGGCTCCAGTTTATCTTTAATTAGACTCCACTACTGCTTGAACAAGCAGCTATGTAAGCAGTACTTACAATGAGTGTCAAGTTGTTTGCTTTTAAAATGTACAATCAACAATACTTTGTTTTTGAGATAGCTGTTTTCTCATTACAGTCCATGAACAAAAGTACAAAAAAATAGTCTTTCCACTGTGCTCGTTTATATGCAGTCTAATATCATTGCTTTTATTTACAGGCACTGCAGTATCTAATTAAAGCTCATCGATGTGAAACTCAATCCAGTGGCTGGGAGAAAGATGTCGCATCTTTCAAAGAAGTATCAAAAGGAGCGATAGAACTTGCACATGGTGAGCTGCCAGCAGCCGTGACTTACTTCTCTAATCCTTAATTTTACAACTTGCCCGTTAATGGTAGCTCATAATTAGTGCTAACGTGATATGTGTTAACCTGACTAATGGGGAGGACTGCAGGTGAGGGAACTAAAGAAACCTGTTTGCTTTCAGTCGGGTCCCTAGTGCTCAATTCAGGGACTACTAGTGTTTCTTATTCACAAAACTGACTTGGAATCTTAATTCAAAGTGATCAGATTTGCTGAAGGCTCCGTACAGTGAGGCAGTGAAATTGAAGGAAACAATTCAATAGTTAGATTGCCCATTGAATATTCTCGTTGGAAGCATCACAACTGACACTGTTCTCACTTTTAGTAGGAGTACTTGGCTAGCAACAAAAGCAAACAATCTCTCCCTATCCTCTTTTGTGACTGTTGTTATAGACTGACTATTGATCACTGAGTCACTGCTGAGTCACTTCTTCAGTATTTCTGTGTTAATTGCAAATCAGTAATCCAAAGAATGTAAACAAAACATTGCAGTAAGGTGGACCAAGAGAGATTCTTATTAGGCAAGGTTAACAAAACTAGATGGGAATGGGGAGTTTGAAACAAACCGATCAGCCATGATCTTATTAAATGTCAGACCAGGCTTGAGGGACTGACTGGCTTGCTCCTGCTCCTAATTATTATGCCCATTATGTTTTTAGAGTCTGTTCCAAGAATTAAATGATTTCATAGAATATTACAGCACAATGAAAGGCCTTTGAACTTATCTTACTAGACTCAACTGAGTTTCCATAGTCCTACATTCAGTTTGCTTTCACTCTTATTATTTTCTGAATATATTGCCATTTCTTCACTGTCACTGGGTCAAAAGCAGGGAATTCACTCCCTAACAGCATTGTGGGTCTACCCAGAATGCATGGACTGCAGTGGATTAAGAAGGCTGCTCAGCATCATCTTCTTAAGGACAAGTAGGGATGGCCAATAAATGCTGGCCAGCCAGTAATGCCCACATCCCATGAGAGAATAGAAAAGATGATCAGAATTACAAGCAGAGATTTTGGGATACTGGATCAGTAGGCCTGAATTCCAATTGTTATCCCTTTAGCCAAATGCAATACGATCTCCTTTAGAGTACTGGCTGTGGCAATGACCTTTGCGCAATAATAAATTGCATTTACATAACAGTAAGGTATGCCAAAACATTTCATGAGAACATTATCAAACAAAAGTTGATACCAAATCAAGTCAAGGTATGAGGAGAAGTGATCAAAAGCTTAAAAGTTAAAAATAAAACTGTAGTTGCTGGAAATCTGAAACACAAACTCAAGAGTGCTGCAGAAATTCAGTCTGGTAGTTTCCTTAGGGAGAGAAACTAAATTAAGAGTCACTGGCTCGAAATGTTAACTCTGTTTCTCTCTACAAATGTCACTAGACCTACTTAATCAAAACCTAGACTAGAGGGGTGCTGGAAAAGCACAGCAGGTCAGGCAGCATCCGAGGAGCAGGAAAATCGACGTTTCGGGCAAAAGCCCTTCATCAGGAATGCTCCATTCCTGATGAAGGGCTTTTGCCCGAAATGTCGATTTTCCTGCTCCTCGGATGCTGTCTGACCTGCTGTGCTTTTCCAGCACCACTCTAATCTAGACTCTGGTTTCCAGCATCTGCAGTCCTCACTTTTGCCTACTTAATCAAAATGGTAGGTTTATGGAAAAATGATCCTTTAGGAAAATACAGCAAAGATTGACTAGGAAATAGCCTTTATGAGGAAATACAAATGTGCACAAATGTTTGAACTTCATTAGAACAAGATTTTTAATATTATGAATGGGCACTCCTGTTTCATTACTAATCTCGGCTGATGCACTGTCAAGAAGCAGAACTAGTGCCCAGATCTGATCACACGCCTGTGGATTTTTAATGTGTTGCACAATCAGATCAAATCAGGCAAATATATTGAAACAATTTGCACACCAACTTATATTTATACAGTGCCTTAACATAGTAAATCATCCCAAGGCATTTCATGGTGTTTTCAAATAGAGTTTGGCCCACGTGAGAAATGATTTGGGCAGATAACCAACAATGTGGCCAAAACGTTAAGTTTTATGGGATGTCCTGGGTTTAAAACAAATAAATAAAAATGAAGGAACTCAACAGCATCTGTGGAGAGAAAAATAAACTTAATGGTCTGAGTCTTACCTTTTCTTGTGTGTTGTGTGAATTTGCGTGGAGGTATCCTTGCCATGAGTGCCAGCAAGGCTCCTCACCATCTCTTACACAATGTGCCTCATTAAGTACCTGCTCCACCCCAGTCGTATCCCTCACCTCCCATTCTAGCACTATCTTACCAGAATAACTCGCCACACAGTAGATATCCGCTGAAAGACTGCTATCCCTTGTGTCTGTGCCACCTTTGAGAGATCACTCTTTACCTGGAGAAGCATTAACAGTCTTAGGTTGCCCACCACCGCCAGCATAATGGACCAGCAGCCTCACAACTCTCTCTCACCTTGGTCACACTTAGTAACACTAAGCCACACAGTTTACTTATCCTTGCATACACCTCGCCTAAATCTGAACCCTTGATACTTGTTCCCCACTTTCCAGTGGTCACCCGCATCTTGTCATTGATAGCCAGGAAAAGAGAACCCAAGGGAAATGAGTGCAGGCTGTAGTTCACACCCACAATGGATACCATATACCGGCATCTTGACCTTGACAGTCAGTGCTGGTTTTCAACATCCAGCTAACCTCTAACGGAAGCAGGTTTCAGTCAGGCCCTGTCTGTATTGTAGAGCCCAATGCAGTTGAGTTCCATCATCTAAAAAGAGAGCTTCCTTCTCACCATTGTTCGTATCCTTCTCCTCGGAAGACTTCTCCCATTCCCCTAGTTCTTCAGCATCAATTATGTTGCCTCATTGCCTGCTCCAATTGTGCAAAGCACAACACACAAAAATGGTGTGGCACACTCTGTTTGAACTATCCTAGAACTTCAGCAGATGATAATTGCCTCACCTCTGCGCTGGTCATAGCATAGTGAAGGTCTGACACATGCTGAGTGACCAACACACAGCATCTAAAAGGGAATGCTAACTGTGCTCTGACTCAACTTTCAATCCCAGATGCACTCAACCATTCTAATTTCCATCGCATTCGTTAAAGTCCATCGTCATGCTTGCGTGACGTGTGACGTTGCAATGTTTCCTTGGTCCCAAAACGCCTTTGGAAGTTGCTTGGAGGTACTTTTAGCCAGTATTTGCCCTCTTTTAAGTTATTGCTAACTCCTGCATCATTGAGATGACATTTTTAATTTATGTAACACCAATGGCAAACCATCTTTGGCCAACCTCTCTATGCATTGCATATGGGTGAAGAAATTATTGCACATGAAGCAAAGTTGGCGTTTGCAAGCTCCTGCTTCATGTACTAGTTAGAAATGTTGCCTGGCCCATTTGTCTGGTATTTCATTATAAATGAGGATAACCTAATGCTATAATTGGAGTTTTCTCTTGGTGCCTTTCATGTTGGGAGAGAAAGTCGATACAGCACTGGCTGAAACTCAAACAGACATGGCATGGCAGCTGATGCATGGATGGTGCCAGTATGAAGGGAGGACCTATATGAGTGAGCATTAATAGAACAAGATAAGCAGCCCTGAGCTGCAACCTATCCAATCCATGAGCTTGGTGCCTGTTTATGCACACACTGTCCTTGCTGCAGCCTTTCGTTGTTAGTTGGTGGTGCACCCTGCAACACAGTTATGTACTGCCCTGCATGGCACAGAGTGGAGAATTGCCAAGATGGTCATGTGTGGTGGAAAAATATTAGATGCGAATGTCAGTGGACGAGGGGTGTGTGTGAGACAGGTGCCTGTGGATCGTGCCTTGGGATGCAGTTTATTCCGAAGAAATGTGAAGATCCTTTGGAGCAAGCAGAGAGCAGAAGTCACACCAGGCACCCACTCTGACTTCCGTGAGGAGATTTTGTGACATCTAGCTTGTTTGACGTGTTGTGTAAAGATGGGGACCTGAATATTAACGAAAAGAGCTGGGCCATTAACAAGACTTTTCACAAGCAATATTCCACCTAAACTGGCAACTCGCCGCTTGGCAAATGCATAAACGATGCAGCGCGTTGCTCCCAATGTTGATAAAAGCCTCACCCTTGTCCAATTCTGCGAATAATCTCATGGTAAACCACATTGCTCAGATCCCTGTAAGATTATGCCCACATTACAAGTTAAATGAGCTTTCATCAGAATAAAATCAGACCAGTTCTGTTGAAAGGAATAGTTAGTCCTGTTTCTTTCTTCACAGGTTCAGCCTGACCTGTGAGCATTTCTGCCATTTTCTATTTTTATTTCAGATTTCCAGTATCGGCATATTTTCGTTTGAATCTTAGAGAACTTGTCTTATTCTTGGAATAAACTCCAAATGAAATGAAATCCTAGAAATTGTTTTTTTATTTTGATGATGTGCTGTTGCCATCAGAGAGTTGACCACAGATGTTGCT
Organism: Chiloscyllium plagiosum; assembly: GCF_037043375.1. Taxonomy (NCBI): domain Eukaryota; kingdom Metazoa; phylum Chordata; class Chondrichthyes; order Orectolobiformes; family Hemiscylliidae; genus Chiloscyllium; species Chiloscyllium plagiosum. The sequence goes on along the minus strand of NW_028270148.1, from coordinate 24,108,936 downwards.
TGCAGGAGCCATCTGGGTTTAATTTTCAGTTTTTTAAAATAACTAATTATATAGGTATCTCAACTTTAGAATACAGTTATATTGCCAGCTATTGAAATGAGAGGTATGCGCCTAATATTGGCAGTGATTTTTTTACTTATTGTAGGTTCCAAATGAGCCCAGATTGAAAAACATAAATCTTCTGTCCTCACCCCTTTGTCTGTAAGTATTTAGAAGGCATCCTCGTCTGCATCTCCATTACTCCACCAACCTGCTTAGCTTCCCATGTTAATTGTATAATCAAACTGCTCAGTGATGCTACCACACACCTCTGGAGCAGGTGGGACTTGAACCCGGGCTTCCTGGCTCAAAGGTTAGGACACTACTACTACTACAGCTCAAGAGCTTTATATTAATTATATATGAATTGGGTGTTAATTGTAGTCAAGTGGTATGGATTATATAGTGGGGCGGGTGGGGGGAAGCAGGAGGAGCTCAGGCACAGCACCATGCTGTAATACACTGCTGCAAACATTATAATGAATTTTCATGGCACTCAACGAGATTTCCGTTCCAATTACTCACTGAAATTAAAACAAAATAATGCTAAATTGCAGGCTTCGCTGTTCACTGACCACAATATGGTCTCCTGAATTTTGGGCAGATTAAAAGCAATTTGCTTTGCTGAAATCATCTCTGTATTTACACACAAGTGCAACCCTCCACTCTTGATCATTTACTTCTTTAGTGCTTCCACTTTGCCCTCAGCCTTCTGCATTTTGAATGAAGCTTAATATAAGCTCACAAAACAGCATTTATTGCATTGCTAAGCATCTTGCAACCCTCACAACATGAATTGCAGCTTCCACTTCTAACTGTATTTCCTGTAATGTGGAATTCATGTTGTGACTTAGTGCTTGTGAAGACGAGAGGGATGTGATTTTTCTGATTTCTCTCATCATCTCTTAAATATTTTCATTTGTCATTTAATGATCTCCTCTTCTCCACATATTCACTTTTGCAGTTAATTCATTTTCTCGAGAATGTGCTGAACTGTTCCAACCCCTTTTCTCTTGCTCTGATTCTCATTGTAAGCTTTTTAAACATATATTCTATAATAGGCTGCATATCACTGGCTACCCTATCATTTGTTACCCATTCCTGATTGCTTGCCTTCTTGAACAACTGCACTGTTGTTTGAACTGGAGTTTCAGGAATTTTATCTGGCAGTAGGAACAAGACAGTGATGTAATTCCAAACCAGGGTGGTGTACAGTATGCAGTTCATCTGTAGTATCCTGCGTTCTGACCAAGATATGCTGATCACTCTCCTGTCTGCAAATGCTGCTTGACATGATGAGTTTTTGATATTTTCTCATTTCAAATTTCCATCATGAGAAGGTTTTGCTCCTTTTGAAAATATCTAAGTATCAGTTATTGAGGTTTTGCTTCATTTATCACAGGTCTCATTTACTTCTTAAAACACTTCTCTCTTTTTGTTAGAAATATTGCCTTGCCCATTTCTCCAGTATCTCGTTATAAATGTCCATAGTCTAAGACTATAATTGAAGTTGTGTCTTAGTGTCTTTTATCTATGTTGCTGTTTTTATTTTTGCAGTGTCGATCAAATGCAGTAAAGGCAAAACCAACCCCCAGGAGGCTCTGCAGATGCTATCCTCAGCTCGCCTCAGTCTGCGTAACCTGTCCAGTAAAGCACAGGTAGAACACCATATAACTCTTTTACATTAACAGCTGAAATCTCTTTCTTGCTAACAGAAATACAGAGAAAACGTTGTCTACATTGGAAGTCATTTACAATACTTGTGCTGTAACTCAGAAATATGTTGAGTTAGGTAGCATCTGTGTTTATCATTTCTTTCCTAAGAATGTACTTTGCGGAAAAGAGTTCTTTATATACTGCTTTGTCCATATATATCTGTTTAAGTGCCACATTGAAACTTTTGCATCTAATATGCATTTGCCGCCTCAGGATTTTGTTCACCAGCAGGTAAATGGTATTGCCGCAGCAGCTCAATTTGATTCAGTCTTCCTAGTTCCATGTGACCTGTCATTGGCTGTCATGGATAGCCTGGCTTGGTGATCTGAGCATCCGTTGTATCAGAAGTTCTCCAGGTCAATTCTGTCAGTTCCCTCCTGCCACCCTAACCGTAGCATTTTGGTTTCTTCTGATTTTTTTTCAAATAAAACATTTTCCTGATTGGGTCCCAAAGAAAGCACTGAAATTTGGAAATCCCTGCCTAAAGCTCGAACCTGGCTCATTGAGACACAAAGCAAGA